>NW_008349753.1:1996567-2014905 GCF_000622305.1 Nannospalax galili | reverse complement strand
CTTTTTGAGACACGGTCTCCCTGTAGCCCCCCAGCTGTCTTGGAACTCACTATGTAGACCTGGCTGGCCTTGTACTCACAGAGATCTGCCTGCCTCTGCCTCCCAAGTGCTGGGATTAAAGGCATGCACCACCACGCCCGGCAAAAATAAATCTTTTTAAAAAACAAAAAGCCAGGCATGGTGGTTCAAGCCTGTAATTCCAGCACCTGAGTTCAAGAACAACCTGGTCTACATAGTGAGTTTCACACTAGTCAGGGCTATATAGTGAGAGAAAAAGTGTGTCAGGGAGGAGTAAGAGGAGGAAATTAAATTCCGAAAGAAGAGGTAAGTGAGGTCACCAAACAAACTGGTCAATATGTGGGTAAATTTAAATGAGCTATAACAAAATGTGTGGGAGGAACTAAAAGGAAATGGGATTCAAATAATAATCAACAGTGAGAGGAGTAATTGCAGTGAAAGCATTCCAAAGTGTTTCTATTAACCAGATGTGGGGCTCATGCCTGTAATTTCAATACTTAGGAGGGGCAGGGTGTTGCTGCCAAGGCAGGATAATTGCCATGAGTTTGAGGCCAGTCCAGACAACATAGTAAATTCCAGGCTACAGGGGCTGGAGAGATGGCTCAGTGGTTAAGAAAACTGGTTGTTCTTACAGAAGACCTGGGATCGAATCCCAGCACCCACATGGCAGCTAACAACTGTCCATAACTCCAGTCCCAGGAGATCCGACAGCCTCTTCTGACCTCTGCAGGCATTGCACTACACGTGTGCAGTTACCTACATGCAGGCAATGCACACGTACACATAAAATAAAAAAAAATAAATAATTTAAAAAAGGTTTAAAAAGAAATTACAGGCTACAGTAAGCTAAGAGTGTGAGTCTTTGTCTCAAAATAAAAATAAAAATAAGATACTTCTATTACTCTCAATGAGGTTAATGATACTAATCAGTTTTAGACAGTTCATGTTAAAATATAAAGGTATCGCCTAAAAACATAAAAAAATATATACTGTTATAGCTTCCAAACCAACGGAGTGGCAGGGCAAGCAAGAATAACTAGTTATATACTAGAGGACATGACTAGAGGGGGAAAACAGCAAGAAACAAAGGTGAACAGAATAGTAACACAAAAGGCAGTGACAGTCCAAGTAAATCCACCATCACAGTGCGTGGAAATAGTCTAAGTTCACCATTGTTTTCTAAACACTTTTTTCTCCCAGAGAAGAATCTCCTGGTGGGCATGAAGGTAGAGGAAGGCCACTGTGAGGTTTTAGGCACAGAGTGTGGGGGAAGGAACAGAGTCTGAGCCCACACTGCATTCTGAGATGTTTCCATATTTCTTATGCTCGCTGTACTTAGTGAATGTGTTGAGGCAGATCTCCTCTGTGAGTCTCTGTTCAGTGGAGAAGCAAAGACTCAAGGAGATAGGAGTCCCCACTCTAGATGCCTCAGGATGAGAGTGAACTAAGGGCAGCAGTGCGTATGCAGACACTGACTGACCATCTCCTTGTCTTCGCCATGGCATCTCTCCAGCCCTCCTCAGTGCTAGGAGCCTCTTTGATGGTTTATTCACATTTGCAGAAATACTCTCCCCTGGCTCTGAGGCTGTCATTCCCTCCTTTCATATGACTTTTCCTGGGGACATTTTTTCTCACCTCAGATACAGAAGACAATGGCAGACCAAAGAGAGAATTCCATTCATTTGGTTTTTATTTCATGCAGAACACCTCAAACAATCTTAATCATCTTTATACCCCTATCCCCACTGGCACCCTCCCATAGCCCCACCCCCACCACTAGAGTTCTTATACTCTGTCATTCCTGTTACTGTCCACGGTGTTGTCAGTGTCCCCAGCTGTTCCCCACTGCAAGTCCATCCGCTGAGTCTAGTCAGCCTATCTAGAGTCCTTGTTTTAGGAAGATCAGCTCTTCTTCATCTAGCAGCAATCAGTTGCCAACATTCCTTTAGATAAGATTGGGGTCTGCTGTTCATTTTCCCAGTTCTATGCTGGGTTATTGTCTGCCTGAGTTTGCAGGGGACTTGTGTATGCTGACACCATTGCCGTAGAATCATATGAGCAGGTTCCCAGGAGCTTGTAGGACTCTGTTTCCATATGGTCATGCACCTCCTCCCTGGCCCTCCTCAGCGATGGTCCCTGAGCCTTGGATGGATGAAGTTTAACAAAGGAGTCCTGCCCAAGGACTATTATTTAGCAGACTCTTGATCTCTAAACTTTGGCCATTAGTGACCTTTTGTGTTCCTGGCCCTCCACTGCTTGAGGGAGCTTCATTATTGAGAACTAATTCATTAGTGTCCTCTGCTTTATCCCTGTTCTATGTTCCACGTACGTTAGGTGTAGAGGTTGCATTGCAAATGTGTCCACAAGGGACCTCTTTTAAAAGAACAGGCTCTGCTCTTCCTAGCCTGGCCTGAAGCTCTACTTCAGACCCTGTGCTGTGCTGTCTGCCTGCTGCATTAATAAAGCTCTTGCTTCCTGAAGGATGATTTGACTCAGTCTTTCTCTCTCTCTCAAACCCACCCTTCTCTTGAACCATAAAAGCCTCACACACTCTGGTTATCTGTTCCTTTCTTTTGCCTTAGTGGATTAATATTTTAATTCATTTACTTTCACAGATGATGAGCTTAGGGAGGGAGAAGGCACACAACTATGATTTGTCTGCCATGTTTAATTAACTAGGAGTCATGGCTCACTTCCATCTGAAACTCTCGGAAAACTCAACAGCCACCTGAAAAGAAAGTTTTTTTCATTAGTATGCAAATTTGTTCTCATTTTCAGAAGTTGTTAGTTCTTTGACAATGTCACACAGGTATATGATGCGTTCTGTGCTTAGTCCTCCTGTCCTTTCTTATCTCCCTCACACCCCCATCAAAGTCTACCTGTCCCTTTCCCAGATTCACTGAAGGATAAATGTGTCAACTTGGAACGCCCCAAGCCCAGTGGGGAAAATCACTGACCCAAGCTAGGTGGAGAAAGCCCCAAACTGGAAACTAATATCTGAGGAAAACATATGCCCGTGTATTGTCCCAAACCCCCAAACTGTAACCCCAGCCCTTATTGTTCCAAACCCTCAGACCGTTAAAAAAAGAACTGCAGAAAAATACCCTCTGTTTCCCTGTTCAACACCCTTACAAACCTTATACCACAGGGCTGGAGGATGGCTCAGCGGTTAAGAGCACTGACTGCAGTGGATCTTGTAGAGGATCCGGGTTCGATTCCCAGCACCCACATGGCGGCTACGAATCGTCTTTAACTCCAGTTCCAGGGGAATCCGACGCCCTCTTCTAACCTCCGCAGCATTGCATGACATGGGTGCATTCACATACACGCAGGCAATACACTCGTACACGTTAAAATAAAAAGAATAAATAAATAAACAAAACCCTTACACCACCTGTGCCTGAGCTCACAGTGTCCAACCCGCAGAGAAGCTGTTGCCCTTCATTGCTCTAGTAAAGAGCAATCTGCTGCTGTTGAGGTGGGTCTCATTTCTCTCATTTTCACATCACCCTGGTCAATTCCCATCTAACATTTTCTAACATTCATGACTTCTGGTTCTGTTTTATGGTCCATCTGTTTAACTTGGCTTCTGTGTGATCATTGGATTTGGACTACCCACTGGAGCCTGGTGGGGTCCCCAGTGGATACACAAGTGAAGGCAATGACTCCCCCTTTCCCGAAGCCCCTCCTCTATCCATGCCTGGCTGTCGATGGCCTGCCCTTGTGCAGGTGAAGTCATCCTAGGCAAGAGCCAACTGTGGATAATTTCAGCATTGTCATATGGCAGAGGAGTGGGCTCACAGAGAGAAAAGTTTAGCTTTCATGGCATACATTTTGAAATAAAGCTGGAGGTCAGAGATTATAAGAAGTCTAGTAATATCTTCCCTCCAACTTATTGTTATTTAATATTATTTTATTGGGGCGATGGGAATCAAACCCAGGGTCTTACATATGCTAGGTGAGCAGTCTACTACTAACCTACCTTGCTAGGTCCCTCTCACTTAATTTTTAAGTAATTCCTTTCAGCTATCTTTGGGGCTAGGTAATAATGCTTGTATTTCTTGAGTGAGTCCATTTGTTTATTTAGTGTGTGTGTGTGTGTGTGTGTGTGTGTGTGTGTGTGTATGTATCTGTTCGCGCACAAGTGTGTGCACTTGCAAAGGGGTGTGGGGGGCAGGTCCTGAGGACAACTTTCAAGAATCAGCTCTCTCCTTCTACCGTGTGGGTCCCCAGGATTGAACTCAAGTTGTCAGGTTTGGCAGCACATGCTGCATCCTGTGTGACAGGGTATGGTGAACCCAAAGAGGGATGGAGCAGCATCTAACAATAAAATATTACCAAAGACAATTTAATATTTAAGAAAGCTGGGGACCAGGGTACTCCTGTTCTGTAGAACAAAGAGCACTGAGTCTCTGACTCCCAAGGTTTTATTCCTGGGGATGGGGTGCTCTAAGCAGGTATTCAGGAACCAAGGGTAGGCAGATCAAAGGACACTCCTCGGCAGGAGCTCAGGAAACAATTAACAACAAAATGTGGCCTGTTTGCAAGATACAGAGCAAATGTTCACAACACAGTGTAAATAAGGCATAGTTTTTTTTTAAAAATCTAATCTAAATGTAAACATAAAGGACACTGCACTTCAGAACCCAGATCTACATACACGCCTATCTGGTTCTGGACTCATAGACACTCTTGGCTACTGGGAACTTTGCACATGTAGTCAAGCATGCTTTCTGCAGTGTTCAAACAGGGCAGTGATCTCCAGCAAGCAACCACTTTTATCTACTGAGCAGTAATTAAAAAAAAAAAAAATACATGGACTGTTAGTATCTCAGGATCAATGGCCGGTATGAAAGCTTTCCCTTGAAGTACATGAACAATTTGAGCAGAGGTCACTGAAGCTAAGTGGCATTTAGATGGCTAATTCTGCTTGGGGCATGGGAAGCTATACAATTTATTGTTTCTTGAGTCAGAAGGAACTGGATTCAAAACCCAGCTGTATCAATCCCCAGAACCAAAGCAAACCAACTAAACAAAGCAACAAAATCCAGTCTTTGACACCAAGATGAACATGGCATGCTATCTAATCTCCTAATCCCCAGTGTCCTTATCTACAGACTAGGAATTCTACACAGGTCACTGGAAGGTTACAAAAATTAAATGAGATGTCTGGTACCGAACCTGGTATGTTATAGAATCTCAATGAGAGTCTGTTCTCTGCGTCCTCTCCCTTCTCTGTCACCCCGATGCTGCCACCAATGAGACAGAAATAAGAGATGTGTATTAATAATGAATAATGAGAGGTTTTTTGTTTTGGGTTTTTTTTTTTGTCTTTTTGAGAGGGGGTCTCCCTATAGCCCCAGCTGTCCTGGAACTCACTATGTAGACCAGGCTGGCCTTGAACTCACAGAGATCTGCCTGCCTCTGCCTCCCAAGTGCCGGGACTAAAGGCATGCGCCACCACACCCAGCGAGAGTTTATTTTTTGAGACAGGCTCTCATGATATAGCTCTGGTTGACCTGAAACTTGCTAAGTAGACCAGGCTGGCCTCAAACTTAGAAATCTGCCTACCTTTGTCACCTGAGTCCTGAAATTAAAGGTGTGTGCCACCACACCCGGCTAAGTCACTGAGGGGTGGGGGCTAGCCTAGAGGCCCCATCCCTCCCTTCAGCCTGTCAAGTCTATCATTTCTTTGGTGCCACCATCTCTGCACCAACCTTTCAGAGAAAAAAACCTGACATTCTACTCAGGAAAACATTTTTCTTTACTTACTGCATTTAGCAGAGTGCTCTGCAGACAACTGACATCACAAGATTTCCCCATCAATCCATTTTCAGGAGACCCTGGTGCTTTGCCAGCATTAAATGAAAAAATATAGTTCCCAATAACAACCGTAGAACCATTATTTCTTCAAATAAAGAAAATCTGGAAACCTTAGTGCCAAACAGTTTAGGGCTCGGCCTCCTGCTCAGCCTGTCCATCCATTGCCTGCATCCCCATCCCTCCCCTGACCTACTTGGCTTTGTTGTTTAATATGGAGTATTCTGATGTCATAATAACACTAAAGGACTGAGTCAAGTCAACAAACACAGCTGACCTCTGTCAATATCAACAACCATCCCGGGGTGAGTCTGACTTAGGAATGGTTTTCAGTTAGTGGATCTATTACCACTCTCTAGATGTGTTCCTTTCATTTCCCATGTAGTCCAGTATTGCTAACATCCTTCTGGAATCAAATAGGCTGGGGATATGGCCAGCTTAACACATCCCACCTAGCTAGAGTCCCACAAAAGATGGTGAGCTAAAATTGAAGGGGAGAGTAACAAAAAAATTAAGCAAATTAATATAAGTAATCTAATAAAAAACAATCTTCCTGGACGTGATGGCATACCTTTAATTCCAGCATTTGGAAGGCAGAGGTAGTTGGATCTGTGAGTTTGAGGCCAGCCTGGTCTACATAGAGTTCTAGGCCAGCGAGGAATACATACTTTCACATAGGGCTACTGCCTTAAACAAAACAAAACAAAACACAACCTTACTTTGTAATTCAGCTACTTTGAGGGAACACATTACTTACTTAAGCTCTTTCCTCTAGAGTAAACCTTGAGTAAGTAGAATATTTATAAATGCTGTTGATTTTCTCAAAGAATAAAGCACTTTCAGTTTCTGGGAAATACTTACATTTGACACAGGTTGAAGATGCTTTCTTGGGAGATTCTTTATGTGCTGAACAGATAGGTTATATTCATAGTTTTCACGGGGAGCCATACTTGGTGGCACATGCCTATAATCCCAGCTGTGTAGGAGGCCGAGCCTGTCTGGCTGATACAGCATGTTTAAGGCCAGCCTGAGCAACTTGGTGAGACCCTGTCTCAAAACAAAAATCAAAAGAGGGCTGGGAGCTTGGTGTGGGGAGGGTTAAGTTGGTAAAATGCTTCCTGGGAGCTTGAGGGGGAGTTAAGTTGGTAAGGTGCTTGCTGCTCAGCATGAGGATCTGAGTTCAGATCCCCAGCAACTATGTAAAAAGTCAGGTGTGGTGGCTGTTAGAAAATGTTAGATCAGGATCAACCAGGGTGACGTGAAAATAAAAGGTGAGACCAGCCTCAGGAGCAGACTGTTCTTTATTAAGAACAACAAAGGAACATACTTTCTCCATGGGATCAAAACTGGGGTACTGAAGCACAGGTCGTCTGAGTTTTTATGGAGCTCTGAAGGAGAAAAGACCAGGTATTTTTCTGCAGTCCTGTTTTTTTACAGTTTGAGGGTTTGAGACAGTATGTGCTGGTGTTACGGTTTGAGGGTTTGAGACAGTATGTGCTGGTGTTATGGTTTGAGGGTTTGGGACAGTGAGTGCTGGTGTTACGGTTTGAGGGTTTGAGACAGTATGTGCTGGTGTTATGGTTTGAGGGTTTGAGACAGTATGTGCTGGTGTTACGGTTTGAGGGTTTGGGACAGTATGTGCTGGTGTTACGGTTTGAGGGTTTGGGACAGTGAGTGCTGGCATGTTTTCCCAGACAGCACAGTCGCTGAGATGGGGATCGGCATTTCACAATTTCCAGGCCAGGGGTTTCTCAACTTAGCTGGGGCTTTCCAAGCTGAGATACTTATCTTTCATCAGTGTATGCCAAGAATCCTAGTGCTGGGGAGCTAGAAACAGGGGGAAGCCAGAGGCTTCCTGGCAAGCTAGTCTTGTGGAATCTGTGAGTTCTAGGTTCAGTGAGAGACTCTGCCTCAAAAAGCAAGACAGACAGTACCTGAGGAATGACACCTAAGGTTGTCCTCTGGCTTCCATATGGACGCTAGGTATTTGTCCCACTGGTTCATAGAGATTTTTAAAAGTTAAATTCCAAGACACACACACACACACACACACACACGCACACACAAACACACACACACACATCAAGAAGGGAAAAAAGTGAATTTTCTCGGTCCACCCCTAGAGATGACAGGTCTGGGGTGTGGTCTGAGAATTTAAATGTTTTCCATCTTGTTACAGATTTGAGATTTGGGGGTGACTGAGGAGAGGCAGAACTTAAACACACCGGGGGCTTGTTTTCAGATCTGGGCTAAACTGGGAGGAGTTCCATTCAGCTTGGGAGGAGGGCCTGAGGATGTCAAAAGCTCGCTGTTGAGAATACTTTCCTTTTCTCTTATTTTCTCTCCTTTCAAGTAGCTGCATGGTCTGTGTTCATTGTAGGAGAAGAATCAGCCAAGATGAACAGGAAATAACCTTTCAGTGTCTACTGAAAAGCAAGTGGGTTGGGGAATAGATAACACAGGGGAACTCTGAGAGCTAGAAGGTGTGGAGGGATCACTGCTAGAGAAAGATGACTAGGCAAAGGAGAAACATAGAGGCAGAAAGGAACCCAAAGGCCTCTGGTACCTTCCATTCTTCAGGAAGGTGTGCCCTTCCTTGGGGAAGACACGTTTTGTGGCATTCAGTGGTGGAACAGACCTCAGTGGGGTGATGAGAAGAAGCAGATGAAGTAGCTCCCCTGGGCAGAAGGGTTTGAGGCCTCATGAAGTGATGCTGGTGCCTGAGCTGGGAAGGAGCAGGAAGCACCTGTAACGCAGGGCATGCTGGACAGTTCAGATCCACAGCCTCTTCCTCACTTCCGGGAGATCCCACTTGGATGCTGCAATTGTTTGCTGGCATGATTTGGTCCCTTTGCAACCTTAGGCCCAGGTATCTCTGCCTCTAGGAACTTCTGAAACCTGGCCTCTCATTCTGAAGAATTTATGTCTAAAGGACTGAATGGCTCCCTCTGCTGAAGACGGGGATGTCGCTCAGTGTTATACTGCTTACTTGTACATACAAGGCCCTGAGTTTGAGCCCTAGCACTATGTTATGTGTGTGTGTGTGTGTGTGTGTGTGTGTCTGTCTGTCTGTCTGTCTGTCTGTCTGTCTATGTGTATGTTTTGTGTGTGTTTGTGTTTGTAAAGGGGGATTACAATGTTTTAGCAGGATGGGTGTATGTCCCTTGCTTAGAACTCAGGAGGCAGAGGCAGGGAGATCTCTTTGAGTTTGAGGTCAGCCTTGTCTGTATAGTGAGATCTAACACCCAAATGGTAGCTCCAAACCATCTGTAACTCCAGTTCCAAGGGATCTGACACCCTCTTCTGGTCTCTGTGGGCACTGCATGCACATGGTGCACACACATACATGCAAATAAAACTTGTACACATAAAATAAATCTGAAAAAGTTTTAGCAATGAAAGATAATTTTAACAGATTTTATTTTGAGTTGCCTTTCTAAACACATGAAAAAAATGCATCCCATAAAACCTGTGAAGCTGGGGCTGGAGAGATGGCTCAGCGGTTAAGAATACTGACTGCTCTTGCAGAGCACCGAGGTTCAATTCCCAGCACCCGCATGGTAGCTAACAACTGTCCATAACTCCAGTCCCAGGGGATCCGACAGCCTCTTCTGACCTCTGTGGGCGTTGCACAACACAGGTACACTTACCTACATGTAGGCAATACACAAATATACATAAAAATAATAAAAATAAAATAAAAACCTGTGAAACTAGGCATAGTGGTTCACATCTGTAATCTCAGCACTCAGTAAGATGAGGCAGGAGGACTTGCTGTGAGTTTGAGACCATCCTGGGCTACATTGTGAATTCCAGGTCAGCCTGGGCTACAGTGTAAGGTCTTGTCTCAAGAAAAAAACAAAATATAGTAAATAAATAATTGAATAAATAAACAAATGAACAAGCAAAAAAAACTTACAGAGGGAAATAAGCTACTATGAAATCTTGTATAAGGCTGGAAGATAACTCAGAGGTTAAGAGTGTATACTGCTCTTGCGGATGACCTGAGTTCAATTCCCAACACCCACATCATGTGGTTCACAACTGCCTATAACTCCAGGGAATCTAATACCCTCCTCTGGCCTCTTTGGGAACCTGTACATATACATATACACAACTTAAATAGAGCTTTAAAAAAATCTTTTAGTATTTTGTATTTTATGTGTATGAGTGTATTGCCTGCATGTATGTAAGTGCACCTGTGTCTTACAATGCCTGAGATCATCAGAAGAGGGCATTGGATCCCTGAAACTGAAGTTATGGATGGCTGTTAGCCACCATGTGGGTGCTGGGAATCAAATCTGGGTCCTTTGCAAGAGCAGCCAGTGCTTTTAATTGCTGAGCTGTCTCTCCAGTCCCAAAATAAAATGAATCTTTAAAAATAAAATGAAACCTTCCTTGTATGAATATGATTCATCTATTTTTAAATGTTTATGGGCCAGAGAGATGGTTCAGTGGGTAAGGACGTGTGATGCCAAACGTGATGATATGAGTTAGATCCTCAGGACTCACAGAGCGGAAGGAGAACTAATTCCATAAGTTGTCCTCTGACCTCTCTACACACGCTGTGGCACATGCACATCCACCCGCTAAAAAGTAAAAAAATAAAATAAGTCCTTACTAAAAAGAACAAATGTTTATCTAGTTTGTGTCTGGCACCATGGATATAAAATGTTACGGGACTACGAAGTAACAGGAGGGGCCTTTCTTTCCCATGTGTTAGTCCTCCATTATTTACAAGGCTAGTAAGTGACACCCTGGGCTTCCATAACACCATTCTGCAAGGGATCACTCCGCCTTTATTCGTTTGTCTTACAGCTTTTGAATTTGGGTCAACAAGAAGTCAACCTGGACCCCCACGACTGACTTAAGGAGAGATACCACAGTGACGGTGAGTTCAGGTGGGCCATGGACCTGGCAAAGTTTTAGATAATATTTTCAGAAATTGCTAATGGGCACTCTTGGTCAGAATTCAGTTCTCCCACTTCAGCCTCCCTGTTTTAGTTTACTATTCCTTAAACATTTCTGTGTTGCTCACACACAAATGAAGATTTCAGCAGAAAATTGGCAGGGAAATGTAAACGAAAGAAATGACCTCTCTCTTGTGAGTCTGATTGATGCCCAATCCAACACTGTCTTTTAAACCCAGCAAAGAAAATTTCCAAAAATGGTTGCACTTCCCGTTTCAAGTATTTTTTCAAAGGACTTTGTTTCAAAGTTAGTGATGGAGAAAATGAAGTGGGTGGGGGGAGCCCAAGCTAAACCTTGAGAGACAGAGGAGCTGAGGGGAGCAGGGAGTGGGGCCTCCTGGTGTCCTTCTGCAGAATGGCCTCTCAGTCTTCAGCACAGACTGCCACTTCTCTGCAGGGTCGCTAGTGCTCTGCCTAGACTCTGGAGTAGGAGAGAGAAGCAGTTATACTCAGGTATTAGCAAGCAGGAAGTTAAAAGCAGCCATGGCTCTTGATGCTTAAGATGGCATTAAGTTACAGGCGGGTGCTTTTTGTGGGCAGCCGGGACCAGTAGATTCACTGACAGGAACATTTTACACTAAGCAAGTGAAAGGTATAATTGTTACTGATTTAAAGCATTTAAGGTATGGTCTGGGTTTAATTGTGGCCTGATTGTTGTTTGGTCCAGCCTCTAGTCTGTTTTGGTAGTTGTTTCTTCTTTTTTTTTAAAATTTATTTATTTATTTTTAAAAACTGTGTTTCCTGTACATATATGGTGGAACCTCTACCTAATGTAGTTGCTGAAATTCTTCCCCTAAGCTGGGGCAGGTTGTTTAAGTTGATTTTCCTCAGGGGCTGTAGTTGCCTTTGGTCTGCTTGGCAATACTGCATGCTTAGTACTGAGTGCAGGACAAAGCCACTCATCTCTGCTGTGCAGAATGCTTGGAGAGTCCTTCCCATGGTCTGCTCTTTGGTTTGGAAGAACCATATTATCTAGTAGCTCATGATCCTCCCCTCCTGCTGGTCTTGTAATGGACCCAAACGAGGTGAGCCATTTTGAGGCTTCACGGACATGCATGAGTTGTAGGCATTGGCTTAAAAATCCCCTTAACTGGCCATTATGTTTGGATAACTGTTCTGTTTAATCAATGCCTGGGATAAGAGGGAAGGGATGCTCTAACCCTAGACTTCATCTCTGGCCATGGTGCATTTTCTTTTGATGAAAGCCAAAGAAAACGTCATTAACAAAAGTTTTGTTTCTGCTTACTTTGTCTCAAAGGTGAAACTCAACAAATAGTAATTAAGAGGAAAAGCAGTCTGTTTGCACTACTAGACTACAGCTTACCAGCTCTTACTTAATTGTTGGTAGTTGAAGGTTAATGAGAAACCAGAAGTCCCAAGCCTGCTGCTTTTGGAAACTTGGGTTAACTTCGGTTATCTCACTATTTTGTTTTTTTCCTAAGAGTGTTCATAAAAGCAAACGTTTCTATTTGGCCTAAACAAGGGGGAGATGTAGACAAACCCTTTAACATGGGTTTAAATTTTTGTGTGTGTGTTCTGCAATTTCTTAGGCCTCCCTGATACAGGAGCCAGGAACTGTAGGTATGTTGTAGAAGAAATATTTAAAATTTTAATTACATTTATTTGTTAATATGTGTGCATGGTAAGTACACACGTGCTCGTGTGCCATGGGGACACAAGGGGAAGTACACGTGTGGGGAAGTCAAAGGACAACTTGTGTGACTCCAGTGCTCACCTTCTACCTTGTGAGTCCCAAGGGTTGAGCTAGGGTCCTTGGGCTTGGCAACAAGCACTTTTATCCACTGAGCCATCTTACCTGCCCAGAAAGAATATTCTTTGATGACCAGATTCGGGAAATTTTTAGATCACAGAGCCCATTATAGTTCTAATGACTTCTAGAATTTTCCAGAAGTCATTTGAGAGAAAGTTCCATATTTGAATGTTGTCTTGACCTCACAGTATCTACATGAGGTCAGTCTACTAGACAAGGGTAATTTGTCTCTCTTTCTGATTTGTCAGTAGAAAGCTGCTCTAATACCCACCTTGTATAGTTTAGGGAAGAGAAGTCTGTAGATTTTATTCCAAATTGCTTGACTTCTCATTTAGCATTCTGGATATTAGATGCTAATTCAATCCCAAGACTATCCCCTCCCAGAGTGCCTGCTTGCTTTTCTATCTTAAAGCATGATTTTGTGTCTCTGTCAGAAAGAGGCAATTCTAAGCAAGCAGCCTGGTGTTTCTTTTCAGGGTATTTCTCTGCTCCCAGAGTCCTGATTTATGGTTTACTTCACCTCCATGTTGTTCCCCATTAATAATACTAAAAAAACTCTTTATAGGAAAAAAGGATATCTGGGACTTAGCAAAGTGTTCTTTAACTATCTAGGCTCAAGGGTCGGGGATACAGATCAGTTGGTAGTGTGTTTGCTGATTGTTTACTTGTTTTTTTTTTTTTTAAACGCTTTATTTTAATTTTATGTGTATGAGTCTTTTGCCTGCATGTGTGTGTAACATGGGCATGATGTGCCTGCAGAGGTGAGAAGAGGGCTTCAGAACCCTAGAACTGGAGTTATAAATGGTTATGAATCTCTGTGTGGCTACTGGGAACCAAACTCAAGTCTTCTGAAGGAGCAGCAAGTGCTCTTAAATGCTGGGCCATCTCTCCAGCCCCTGCTTTCTTTGTTTTGAGACACAGTCTCACTATGTAGCTTAGGCTGGTCCTAAAATTCTCTATTGTTCTGTACCTCTCATGTGCTGGGACTATAGGCATGCACCGCCATGCTGGGCTTCCTTTTATCTTTCTAGTTAATGAAATTTCTGGTAATAATTATCACATGAAAATGTGTGCCAGGGCTGGAGAGATGGCTCAGTGGTTAAGAGCACTGACTGCTCTTGCAGAGCACCCAGGTTCAATTCCCAGCACCCACATGGCGGTTAACAACTGTTGGCAACTCTAGTTCCAGGGAACTGGACACCCTCTTCTGACCTCTTTAGTCATTGCATGACACAGATGCACTTCCATACATGCAGGCGATAAATACACTCCTACACATAAAAAAGATAATTTTTTGTTTCTTTTTTTTTTCTTGAGTCAGGGTCTCCCTGTAGCCCCAGCTGTCCTGGAACTCACTATGTAGACCAGGCTGGCCTTGAACTCACAAAGATCTGCCTGCCTCTGCCTCCCAAGTAGCTGGGATTAAAGGCGTGCGCCACCACGCCTGGCCGAAAGATAGTATTTTTTTAAAGAAGAAAATGTGTGCAGAAGACCTTGGTGACCCATTTAAAATTAACCTCATAGAAATAGTTTGCATTAACAGACATCATAGTAGATACCTCATTTTGTGTCCACAGGGCAAAATAAATATGAACCTTCATAGCTTCCTGTTATTGTTATCTTTGAAAATTATTTTTTTATATTTTGTTTTTTTTTATTTTATGTGTATGAGTGTATTGTCTGCATGTATGTGAGTGCACCCGTGACTTGCAATGCCGTAGAGGTCAGAAGAGGGCTTCAGATTTCCCTGAAACTGGAGTTAAGGACCATGTGGGTGCTGGGAATGGAACCTGGGTCCTCTGCAAGAGCAGTTAGTGCTCTTAACCTCTGAGCCATCTCACCAGCCCCATCTTTGAATATTCTTTGGTTGGAATTGCTTGAGCTGGGCTGCAACTCATTATGTAGACCAGGTTAGCTTCAAACTCACAGAAATCCACCTGCCACTGCCTCCTGAGTGCTGGGGTTGAAGGTGTGTGCCATCATGCCTGCGTGAAGGCTATTTTTCAATCCAGGTTGGGCTTATATAACAAAATTGCATTTTCCTAGTAATTAATGGCTATTCTTCATCTATTAGAGAAGGGTCTGCAGTCTATTTGTGGATTCATGATTGACAAGCGGTAACCATGTTAAATGGGAAAACAGAACACATGTTACATGGGTCTCCCCTGGAAGGGCCCCTAGCATCTGCAGTGACAAGTTCTCATAAATTGGGTTTATTGCTTTTTTGACTATAAACAAAATCAGTCTAGGTATAAAGTGGATTTCCTTTGGTCTCACTGCTTTCCTGGCACAGCTTTGGATGAATCAATCCCAGGAATGTGAGAGTATTGTTTTGTTTTGTTTGTTTTCCTTCAAAGAAATGCTTGGGAAATGGGGTACACAATGGGGAGCCTATTAGGGGTGTGAATTTTTTTTCTGTCTCCTGAAATTCTGCCAATCTTCTATTCTGAAATTTTGTCTGAGTTTGGTCAAATTCTTTTACATACTCTTTCCTTATATATTTGGGAGTGGGAGAGATAGGGTCTTGCTGTACAGCCCAGGTTGGTTTGAAACTCAAAATCCTCCTGCCTCAGCTTCCCGAGTGCTGGAATTTGCCTGATTACTTCTTTTCAAAGCTTGGCTGTGACAACTGATGATTTCCTATCCTGAAAACTTTGATTCTGATAGGGTTAAAAGAAATGATATGATGTGGCAACAGTTCTATATCTTACATATGTAGCCCTGGGGAAAGAACAAACCTGCAGAATGTAGGTGGAGCATGAGGCTTGGACAAGGAAGAAGAGGAAGTGGATTTTTCATCTTTGGCAACTTGCTTTGGTTAAGCTCTCAGCCAATGCCAACTGAGTATAGTATGGCTCCTTCATATGCTGAAAGGCATTACAAGTTCAAAGGGATTTTAAATAAGTATGGCTTTACTAATATGATTTAAATAGTGGTTTGAACTGTACAATTTTGGGGGTGGGCTGGTTAAGAAAAGATCTTGGAGATCACTATTTGTAGCTGCTTTCTGGTTGGTATGAAGTGCATTCTCTCTAAACAGCTATTATTATGAACAGAGATATGGCACTGTGCGGTAAATATTCATTCTATTTGCAGATGAGGAAAGTGAAGCTTAGAAAGAGGATCAGTGCTCTCTCCAAGGCTACACAGCTAGTAAGTGATAGATTTGTCATTTATGTGACTTTAACATTGCTATAAATTTTAAAATGATGACCTCATATGGAACATTAAGTCTATGATCTTTCATAACTGATTCTTCTTCCTAATCATTAGCTGCTTGTTTCATCTATTATAGAAAAATTGGAGCTGGGCATGGTTGCACACACCTTTAATCCCAGCACTCGGGAGGCAGAGGCAGGCAGATCGCTGTGAGTTCAAGGCTAGCCTGGTCTACATAGTGAGTTCCAGGCCAGCTGGAAAACCCTGTCTCAAAAATACAAAAAAAAAAGGGTTATAGTCCTGGCTTTGACTGCCCAGCTCAAAATCCTATATGGTGTCCCCTAAATTCTCTGGGTCTCTATCTTGTCTGGCGAATGAGAAGGCTGAGTCACAGGATCATGCAGATCTTTTGGTTAACTTCAGACATCTGTTTGTTGATTGGTTTATTTATTGTATGTGTATGAGTGTTTGCTTGCGTGAAAAAAAAAAGGGTTATAGTCCTGGCTTTGACTGCCCAGCTCAAAATCCTATATGGTGTCCCCTAAATTCTCTGGGTCTCTATCTTGTCTGGCGAATGAGAAGGCTGAGTCACAGGATCATGCAGATCTTTTGGTTAACTTCAGACATCTGTTTGTTGATTGGTTTATTTATTGTATGTGTATGAGTGTTTGCTTGCGTGTGTGTATGTGCACTGGGTGTGTGCCTGGAGTCCTGGGAGGGCAGAAGGTGTTGGATCCCCTGGAACTGGAGTTATGGACAGTTGTGAGCTGTCAGGTGGGTGTGGGGAAACCAAACCTGTGTGCTCTTAATAGCAGAGCTACCTTCCTGCCCCAACTTCTGGCATCTTTACATTGTGGATTCGGTCCCTGAGAGTACTTCTTTTTTCACTTTCCTAACTATAATGCTATCTGAAGCAAATATATCTAATTGCAACAAATACATTACTCTTTAAAAAATATTTTATGATTTTTATTTTATGAGTGTTTTGCCTGCATGTACATAAGTGCACCATGTGTGTGCAGTGCCCACAGAGGCCAGAAGAAGGTTTTGGATCCCCAGAACTGGAGTTACAGACCAAAGTTAGCTGCCATGTGGGTGCTAGGACTCGAACCCGGGTCCTCTGGAAGAACAGGAAGTGTTCTTGACCGTTGAGCCATCTCTCCAGCCCCATATCAGTTATTCTTAATGGTAGCTGATTACAAAGGTTGTAACTGCAGCCATTTACTGCTGTTTCTTGTATGCCAGAAAAAAATACTAAGCGCTCTACACAGGTGATCATTTGCTTCCCACAGCAGTTTTATAAGGTGGCTTTTACAGCTGTTTAATATTGGAGTCACCCAAGGTCAAATATGCGAGTGGTGAAGCCAGAATGCCAGCCCAGTGTTTGACAACAAAGCTCTTATATGTTTAATGACACATTAATGAAGCTGTATATGTATTTTGTTTCTGTTGTTGAGGCAGGGTCTCAGTATGTAGCAGAGGCTAACTCTAACCAGATATCCTCCTGCCTCTACCTCTCAAGTGCTATGATTTCAGAAGAGCGACTGCACAGCTGGCAGAAGCCGAATGTATTTTCTAATTCTACTTTAGGCCTAACGATCACGGGCACGTCATTGAAACGCGTGTCTTTCAATTTCGATAAATTATCATTCTTTGATTTTACTGTTTTACTTTCCGCTTAACCAACTGATGAATGGGAGGATCCTATTTTCACGTCAGGAGCCATTCTGAATCTGACCTCGCAGCAACTGCTGCTGAACGACCTCAGGCTTTGTACTTCTGCATGCTCCGCGGGTGTCCTTCCGCGACCGCCAGCCTTTCCGAGAATCCGTGTTCTTGAGCGAGAAACTACATTTCCCAGAGGGCTACACGCATGAGAGCGCGGGCTCCACCAACCCTTCCTTCCTTTGCCCATTCTCCCCCTCCCCCCGGTCGCAACGTGATGATGCAAGCGCGTCGGGCGCTGAGGAGTGACGGCCTTCTGGCTCGCGACCGCGGCAGCGGCCCTAACAGCGGTAATAGGTGCAAGAGCGGCGGTGGCGGCAGCGGAGACTGTAGGGACGACGGCAGCGGCGGCTGGGCGGGCGCGGCGCGCACAGGGGAGGGGTAGGCGGGCGGCGCCGGCGGCCTCGACTGCGGCAGTGCCGGCCAGGCAGACGGAGGAAGCGCCTCCCGTAGCCGGCGGACGAGTTAGGCCTCAGAGGCGCCCGGAGCAGCTCGCGCCGGTCTCGGCGGGAGATCTCCATAGAGACGGAGACAAACATAGGCGCCAGGGGTCCGCACGCGGCCGGCGGCCCGCAGCCAGGTCGGAGGCCTCAGCCGCCGCCGCCGCCGCCACCGCCACCACCTTCGCCGTCGTGCGCACTCTCTCCTTCCTCGCTCGCTAGGTCCCGGATCTCGCTGTGTGTGTGAGTCGCTCAGGGCCGGGCGGGGGAGGCCCTCAGGCCGCCGCCTCTGCCTCTCCCGCCCCGGAGCGGGAGGCCGCCCAGGCTCCGCCATGGCCTCTGGAGCCGGAGGCATCGGAGGGGGCGGCGGCGGCAAGATCCGGACGCGGCGTTGCCACCAGGGCCCGTTGAAGCCTTACCAGCAGGGCCGGCCGC
>NW_008349753.1:1923171-1996545 GCF_000622305.1 Nannospalax galili | reverse complement strand
GGCCGGGCCGCAGCACCAGGTAGGCGCCCCGACGGCTCCACGTGGAGCCGAGCCGGCGGGCCTGGGGCCGGGCCGAGCCGGAGCTCGGGCCGCGGGGGCGACGGGAAGCGGGCCGAGGCGGGCCGGGCCTGCGGCGCACACGTGGGGTGCGGGCCGCCCCTTCCCGGCCCTGCGGCGTAGGGCGGGAAAAGAGATTCCAGGCTCGGATTTCCTTTTTGGCGGGTATTGGGGTTTTGATGACATTACTCACGGTCTCTCGAGGGAAAAGGGGGACCGATGTGGCTGCGGCCCATCCGCTTCGCAAGCTTTGTTTTTTCCTGGCGTCCGCGGGTTCAGGGTGCATGGGGAGGGTAATGTGCCGCCGGGGCCCAGAGGGACTTGGGGAGGGGGGCGCTGTTAGGCGGATCGTGGAATGACCTAGTCTAGGTTTACTAAATCATTCCTGGCCTCCCCCAACCCCCGAGCTCGGCCTTTTTGGACCTGAAAACAGTGGTTATGATTTTCCTTTCACGCTCCTTAAACCGGGTTATAGTTACCGTGGCACTGGGGCGTTTTGAAAGTCCCTCTCCACCCTTACGTCTTTTCTCTGCTGCGCGACTCTTCCCTCCCCTCTTCTCTCCTCCCGGCTCTTTAGTTTGGAGGCCATTCTCTCCAGTTGACCAGGTCTCCTGCTCTGATCTCATACGCCAAATATTTTAATATGGGGCGTATTCTAGAAGTTTAAGGCACACACTAGGAGTGTTGGTGGTCTTACGTTTTAGCCACCCGGCGGCTTCCTGGGTGTTGGCAGTTATAAAGAGTTGGTCCCAGTTGTAAAGAGACATTTACGGTTGCTTTTGAGAAAAATTCCAGTTAAAAAAAAAAAACTTGTGAGAACTAAAATGTTAAAAACCCATTTTAACAAAACCACTTAAAAAACTTTTCAGTGCTACTAAAGTGTGTCTTAAATTTGTTGAACAAGAAAGGGCCGATAACTTGTTGCATACCGTTAAATGTAGACTTTGTTTTATTTGAAATAGTGGTAAATATTGACTACTTAAGCATTTTGCTTGGTTATGATAAACTATATCACTTTCTACATATCTTTGAAAATAATTGAGGGACAGTTTTGAATAGTAAAAGCTGTGGTTTAGCTTTTAAGAAGTTATTTACCATTGGTTAGAAGACTTGGCACTGTTACTACTTTCCCTAGACCCGTACAGAATGCTGGAGTTTTCAGATTTCTTTTTGGAAGCAGGAGTATTTGCAAGCAGATTGTAATTAGAATTCAGTTCACAAGCCCAGCTATTTTACCTTAACTAATTTTGCACAACGTATGTTAGACATACATAGTGTTTCTTTGAGGAATAATTGCCTTTGAGTGCTTCTGTTATTACAGGAAAATGAAAAATTGTGAAAAAAGATAAATGAATGACCTGAACAGAGTTTAGAAAGGAGCTGATACCCTAAGTAACTACGTTATAATCACAACTTGTTTTAAACTATTCTCCGATAAAATCTAATTTGGGAGAGATGATTCCTTAATAAGCCTAACAACTACATTCCCAGTAGTTTTAGGGCAGATAGGATTTCAGAATGCATAGTTTTGGTTTAGATCTTGGTAGTTTGGATAAATTGTCTGTGGTTTCTTGCTCCAGCCATTTAATTTAAAAAGGAACTTTTTTTTTCCGTCTTTTTGAGACAGAGTCTCCCTGTAGCCCCAGCTATCCTGTAACTCACTATGTAGACCAGGCTGGCTTGGAACTCACAAAGATCCGCCTGCCTCTGCCTCCCAAGTGCTGGGATTAAAGGCTTGCACCAACCACCACACCCGGCCTAAAAGGAACTATATTTTAACTTTGGGCTGGGATTAAAGGTGTTTGTTTCTTCATCAGCAAATTTTAATATTGGCAGAAACTACCAAAGAAAAGAGATTCTGGGGACACATAAGAGAATACTTCTCTGTTTTTTTGGTCTTAAAACAAGGACCTTTTTTAGTTCTGACTGGAACTTACTATAAGATTTCATTGCTGCCTGTTGGCCTCTTGTCAACTGGCTGTTTTGCAGCAGTTGCTGAGTCATCATGAATATAGCAAGGAGCTTCATGACATGGCATGTTTCCTGCTAATGTTACTTAAAGTGTTCAGGGTTTCTGGGCAAAAATGAAGCCTTTGGTTGAGAAGTAGAAGATTAGAATAAGAAGGAGCAGCTTGGCCCTGTTAGTGGATCCTCACCAGTCACCGGTACCTGTGATTCCGTACTTTGTCCGTACTGTGTGCTCAGTTCACTTGTCATTTCCTGTTGTGACTTCTGATTTAGCTCGTTTAGCATTTTTCTTCTTTTAACTTTGGATCTTTAAACTACCACCTTGTTTGAAGTTGTGGAGTTAGGAAGCCTGTCTTGCTCAACTAAATAAAGGAAGCAACTGTTAAGAAATGTAGAAGTAGCTGAGTGTGGTGGTACACACCTGTAATCCCAGCACCTGAGAAGCTGAGGTCAGGGACTGCACTTCAACCCAAAGTGAGACTCATGGCCAGAGTGTAGAAGCAGGTGAAGAGTGACCCCATGCAATTCGCGGTGCTCATCTTCATCTGTCTTCTCACCTGTCTTGTTAACCAGACACTTGTCAGTGTTTTTGAGACAAAGCATCTTTCTATATACTTCAGGCTGGTCTCAAATGGGACATCCTCCTGCCTAAGCCTTCTGGGTGCTAACCCAGGTATTTTTAAGGAATGGTATTATTTCTCTAGTTGGGTGTTACCAGGTCACTAAAGATGATGTGTTTGGTTCTTGTCACCTGCTCAATCTTCTTTCCCATTTGATCTATGCAGCGCTGTGGAGTAGCCAAGCTGGTTGCTTTTCTTAAGGGCTACCACAAAAACCTTAAGTTGACCGGGCAGAACCTTGCCTCTGGAAGAACTTTTTACCACCTCCTGGTGAGAAGGACCCATTGTGTTGCCCCGCCCCCTTTATTTTTTGTGATGTGAGGTGGGTTGGTTGGTTGGTTGGTTGGTTGGTTGGTTTTCTGGCTTTTTTCTATCCTGAAGCTGAATGGCTGGCTGATAGTGTGTCTTCCTGCCAGTCAGTCAGTTCCTGAATTTAACTACTAAAAGTGTGTGGGTGAGAAGGAATTCTTCCTTCATCAATAACTTGGACCAAGGGTAGGTAAATGTTCTTTCTATAAGGAAACATAATACATATTTAAGTTTTGTGGCTGCCAGTTCTTTTTCTTTTTACAGCCCTTTGGCAAGTGTAAAAACCGTTTTTAGCTCTGTAACAGCAGGCCAAGGGCTGAATTTGCCCTATAGTCACTGTAATCTCTAGAACCTGGTTTATATGGTCAGGTGTATTTTGATTATTTTTGACACAAGTATGTCCTGTCTAGTGATGGTTAAAGAGTGTTTTCAACTTTGAAAAAGTGGTATTTATAGCTTGGTTATTTAACTTAAGATGTCATTAAATAATTTTGATCTTTTATTTTCTTTATCCTAGGTGCTTAATTTTCATGGTGGATATAGAAATAGAAATAATTGGTTGGGAAAGCATATTCTAATGGAATCAGTCTTGAGTTTGAAAATCTGTTTTGCCATGACTCGGATATTTAAAGTCTGCTCAGTTTTGTCATCTGTAAAATGAAAATTGAGAGCTAAATGAGATACAGTTTATAGAATGGTGTATGTAGTTAGAACCCATTTGAAATTTTGATGAATTTAATAATCATGTAAGTATGTAGGGAGAAAAGTTCCTGAGTCCTAAGTTAGTGAATAAGAGTAGGGTTCTGCTTGTAGTTTGACCCTAGGTGTTATCTTAACAGGTAACCAATTTTAATACAAAAACAAAAAAACTCCTGATACGCCTCCATTTCCTAGAAAGTCCTAATGAGGCAAGTACCTAGTTTGAAGTAAAATGAAAACTTGGTCAGGTGTTACTAGTTACATACATTTTATATTAAGTATAGAATCTTGGGAAAATTGAAATTGTAATGAATCTGTATTTTCAACTTTTTTTGGTGAGATAGCCTTGCTGTATAGCCCTGGTAGACTGGCCTTCTCTTGCCTCTGCTCCTGAGGGTTAGGATTGTAGTTGTGCAACATTATACTTAGCTTTCCAGATTCTCATCTGTTGCTGCTTGCTGCTTAGCTTATGATCAAGACTGAAATATGTTTAAAAAATAATATTCTGTGCAGAACTATAATTCCAGTGCTCAGGAAGCTGAGGAAAAGTTGCAGGACAAGTTCAAGGCTGACCTGAGCTACATAATGAGATCTTGTCCCAGAAAGCAAAAAAGTATATAAAAGATGCTGTGTTGAAAAGCCGGCTTTACAGTCAGATGTAATTTATTATCAGAAATAGGGTGATAAGATGCCTTTTCTGCCCATAAAATACTTCAGTTTTCTTGATTTTTGCCTGTCTTTTTCATAGTGTGTTTTAAGGACTAAATTCTTATGCCCAGCATTCAAACATGGGGTGTGAGAAAAAGATGGCATGGCAGGGTCTTACAAGTAATCTTAGTGGTTTTAAGTGGGCAGTTTTACAGGTAATTTTTAGTGGCTTTACTGCCTCTCATGAGCCTGTAATGGGGCAGTATTGGGCAGTATTTCTCCTTACTTTTGCTGTATTAGCCCAAGCTGAGCTGGAACTCACTGTAGCCTGAGCTGGCCTTGAGCTCTTGATCCTCCTGTCAGTCTCTCAAGTGCTAAGTGTGCCACTATGCCCAGCTAGCATTTTAAGGAGGTGAAAGTTAACTATTTGTAGGCATTTAATTCTCTAGCCAGAAAAGTATTTTAAATGACTGGAGAACTTGGCCTGGATACATAGGATAAGCTTAGCCACTACTGACCTAGAGCTTATAAAAATGTGACCATGCTGTGGCTGGAGAGATGGCTCAGTGCTTTAGAGTGCTTTTCTGCTCTTTCAGAGGACTGCAGTTGGTTCCTGGCACCTATGTCATGCGGCTCACAACTGCCTATATGTAACTCCAGTGCCAGGGGCTCCGACGCCCTCTTCTGACATCCCTGAGGAAATGCATGCACACATAAATAATTTTTAAAAATATTTTTATTTTCTGTGTGTGAGTATATTGCTTGTATGTATATAAGTGTACCCATTCATGCAGTGCCCACAGAGGTCAGAAGAAGGGGTCAGATCCCCTGGAACTGGAGTTATGGATGGTTGTTAGCCACCATGTGGGTGTTGGGAACTGAACCCAGGTCCTCTGTAAGAGCATCCATAATTTTTTTTTTAAGACAATACATTAGATTTGGAAGTAAATTCAGATTGCTGAAATTAAATTTAGTTTAAAGTCATTCAAATTTGAAAACACTTTTTTTTTCCCTTGTGGAAATAACCTGGTATTGATATTATGAAGATGCTTTATTGAGACTTTGAAAATAAAACCCGGTGTGGTGGTACACACTTTTAACCTCAGCATTCAGGAGGCAGAGCCAGGCAGATCTCCATATGACTGAGGTCAGCCTGGTCTACATATTGAGTTCCAGGCCAGCTGGGGCTAAAGGGAGACCTGAGTCTAAAGCAAACAAAAAAAACCTCAGACAACTTTGGAAAGAAGAGCCTAGTGACAAAACTGCAGAATGGGCAGGGAGGATGAGGGGTTTAGGGAACGCTGGAAGACTCAAGGCTCAGGGACAAGTCTCATCGCAGTCCAGAAGGCCAGGTAGCAAGCAAAACAACCACGTGTTATGGAGTAAGGCTTTAGAAACATGAGACTGATGCTGGACTGCAGTTCGTATTCCTGGTTAAGGAGAGCCAGTGGAATTATTTGAGGGAGATTTTAGAGTCTTTATGCTACTGAATGCTAGTAAAGATGTTGTAAAGGGAGTTGAACAGAACTCAAGAGTAGAATAAAAAGTAAAAGGAAAAATCTAGAGCAGAGAACTCTGTAGATAAAGAAGGAAGGGAATATAGGAAGGAGTTGGCCAAATTGGAAAGTTGTCTCTGGTGAAGTTTTTAGTTACAAATGAAGTCTGAGTATAGCAGGATGGTTCTTATCCCTTCTGCTCCTCCAGCTTCTCCTGAATCCTTGAACTGAGGTTAAGTATAATCTGAAACACTAATATATCACCAGTGTCTTACCCATTGAATGTCCTTGATTTGTATATAGTATTGAATTTACTTCTGGTTCCCAAATTGAACACTTAATGTCTGTTTCCAAATAAAGAAACTGTAGTAGTTGAGGGGAGAAAAATCTAGTGGATTTAAATTTAGAACTCACATCTTTAATCTTCAACTTTAATGTCATTATTTCTCTCTCTCTCTTTTTTGTCTTTTTGAGACAGGGTCTCCCTGTATCCTGAAACTGGCCTGGAACTTAACTGTGTAGACCAGGCTGGCCTCAAACTCAAGAAGATCTGCCTGCCTCTGCCTCCCAAGTGCTGGGATTAAAGGCGTGCACCATCACACCCAACTAATGTCATTATTTCTGATCACCTAGTACAGACCGTGTTATAGTGCTACAGAATTTTTTTGATTTATGTATGTGATGTTTTACCATTGTAAGTTAAATGCCCCAGGTGAGGTACCTCCAGAAGCCAGAAGAGGGGTTGGATCCCCTGGAGCTAGAGTGGTTGTTACCCCCCCCCCGAATATTTTTAAGACCATGATGCCATTTTTTTTTTTAAGTTCTCTTCATTTAGTTGGCTTTGTGTTACCATTCTAGAGGATAGTTAAGTTTTCCCTACTTAAAGATGACTTTTCACATCTTTTATTTTGAGCAGAAGAGATTAATGACGCAATAGAAATAAAAAAAAGTTAATAAAGCTGGAAGCCTTAAACCCAGTAAATACTTATTTTTGAATTTTGGTTTTTATTTTTAAATAGAAAGTTTCCCTGAATATTCATGGGTGGCAACATGTCCTCAGCATCTGTAAACCTGTGGACCAGCTGATCTGTGCATTTCGAGATCTGATACTGGCTCTCATGGATCTGATGCTCTAGTGGAGGCCATGGACAGACTCTAAATAACTGTCCTGCTTGATAGATTGCCATCCTGGGGAAGCTACAGCACACTCTTCTACATAGAAGGGAAGTGACTCCAAGATTGAAAAGTTAAGAGAACGTGTTCTGTCTGTAGGAAACTTCTAGCAACTTGTAGTGGCCTCTGTGCTTGGTGGGGAAGTTAATTTGGTAAAGTAGAATTTAACATGAACCCTTTCTTTGAGTACTTCTGTCTTCCCTTTTTTTCTTTTTGAGACAGGGTCTCTCTGTAGCCCCAGCTGGCCTGGAACTAGCTATGTAGACCAGGCTTGACTAGGTATCACAGGTCCTCCTGCCTCTGCCTCTAGAGTACTGGGATTAAAGGAGTCTACCACCATGCAGAGCTCTTTGGGTCTTTGCTCTGTGGCCCTGCCTGGCCTCCAGCTGTGATGATCTGCTTCTGCCTCCCTAGTGCTGGGACTACAGGTATGCACACTATGTCCAGCATGTAAAGCATCCTTTCATCAAGTTCATTGACCCCATTTCTATGAGGACCTGAAGTGTCCAAGGAAACTTCCTCCCTAAGGAACCATTTCTCTTTTCTAACACCTTTCATATCCCCACACCCCCAGTTTTTGAGAGTGTCATGTAGCCTAGACTGGTATTGAGCTCCTGATCATCCTGTCTTGTGTTTCATCATATCATTCTTAGTGTTTCATTAATGGTTGAAGTCTGTCTTGTCCAGTAACTGAAATTAAAGTCTTTGAAAATGTGTGATTTTATTTGCATATTTTAGAGGGGTGTTTTCCTGAAATGTATCTTAGTTTCTTATGATATGGATCTGATAATCTTTTCAACTATGTGTTAGTTATCAAACCATTATCATATATTAGAGTCACTTGGGAAGGCTTAAAAACAGACAAACCCTACCTTGAGAGTTTATACTTTAGTAGGATGATGGAGGGCCTGAGGTAATGCTATTACTGTAGCTAAAGAGATTGTGCTGGTTTTAGAGTGTGTTACCCCAAAGTTACTTATTCATGACTTAGAGAGTTTAACCTGCAGAGTTATATTTGGATACTGAAGTGCAAGATGTTAGTTTTAATGGGTTCAGACCAATCTGCAATGTACTTTTCTTTTTTAGTCTTTGTGCTGTCATTCACTGTGCCTCTAGTAATTCTGTCCTGCAATTTTCCGTTACCAAGCTGCTCTGGGCTGAGGCTGGATTAGCTGGTTAAATTTTAGTTGAGAAAATGAAAGCCTGTGACTATAGTTTATGCTCTCCAATGAATTTTTATTGTATGTGTTTGACTTTCGGTTTTGTTTTCTGATCTTAAAAATGTCTAGTACTGCTCTCTGTGACTTTGGGTTATATATGGTATGGGTTTCAAGTTCTGTAGTTGCTTTAGATAGATAGGAACCACAGGGGTCTTTGATGCTCTTAGTGTATTTTATCTTGTAATCACTTCCAAGTCTTTTAAAATAGGAGGGGATAAATAACTAGCACTATATGTTTTATAAACATTGTCTAGATGTATGCGGTATAGGAAAGTGTTTGATTTTTAGTAGTGAATATTCTAGAATCATTGGCCTTTATGTGTTTGATAGAGTTTATCAGGTAGAGCTGTTAATTTTTTAAAACTTCTGTTTACTTTTTTATTTTTTGTGTAAGCGTATGTTGCCTGCATGTAAGCGCACCTGTGCATGCAATGCCCATGAAGGCCAGAGGAAGATCCCCTAGAACTAGAGTTACAGTTTGAGCCTCCATGTGGGTGCTGGGAACTGAACCTGGGTCCTCCGCAAGAGCAGCCAGTGCCTTTAACTGCTGAGCCATCTCTCCAGGCTCCTGTTAGTTTTGCTTAGAGACTACATAAAAATATATATATATATATTATACTTTCTAGTTGTACTTCTACTTTTCCATATAACAAGGAAATTACTATTATTGTTTAAGTGCTCATGTCACAGATACATTGTTTTTTATTTTGATCTTTTTGAGACAGGGTCTCCCTGTAGCCCCAGCTGTCCTGGAACTCACTATGTAGACCAGGCTGGCCTTGAACTCACAGAGAGTTAAATCTTCTGGGATTTAAAGGTGTGCGCCACCATGCCCGGCTTACAGATACATTGTTTTATCTGTTGACAGGATTTTTAGTCTTTTACTGTTTTAGATTTGCTTCCAATGTAGAATGATGTATTCTACCTTGACTTCATTTGCCTTGTGTCTGCTAACCCCCCTCTCCTCTTTCTGTGACTCTGAAACCTAATTAATGCTGCTTTATGAGGGAAGTTTCTGTCTGACATTGATTATCTTACCCCAGCTTGCTATGCTAGCTTTGTTTTCTTGTTAGTAATAACATCAGTGTGTGTTTCTGTGGTACGTTGAGAGGACTGGCACATTATTTAATTTGATTTTTAGTTGTAAAAATGGAAGGTTATTCTTACTCAGGGTGAATCAGAAGGAAGGCAGGTATCCCAGTTTCACCATAGGGTCCCTATCAGTCACAAGGCTTATGCTGTTTTACTTTGTCCTAGATATTGTGGTTTGTACCTTTGGTGTGTTACTTAACTTTGTTTTCTTTTCATTGATAAATTGGTTTTCTTATGGCACTGAGGATTGAACCCAGGGCCTTGTATGTATAGGCAAGCATTCTACAACTGAGCTATGTCCCGAGCTCTTTATTCATAAAGTGGCATGTTAGTTCCAGTTACATAAAGTTACTGTGCGGGTTAAACTGATACATGTATGTATATATGTAATAATATGTATACATACATGTATTACATATATAATAATATGTATAAATCACTTAGAACAGTGCCCGAGTTAATGTTAGTGCTGATAGTTATCATACTACATTAAGCTTTGCCCTTTAAAAGTTGCCATAATAGGGTTAATTCCCTATATTTTCAGGGAAGATCTGATAGTACAAAAATTTTACCATCAAAAAGAGATCTTGAGTTTGAATTATGTTTATTTTTGTCCCCTATTTTAAGAAACTCCCTCATATTTTGTCTAGTTTTTTTCCTTTTGTATTGCTGAGCAATCAAGCCCATGGCTTCTTGCATGGGAGGCAAGCACTGCGCCAGCCGAACTCTATCCTCAGCTCTGAATGTTGTCTGTCTTAAAGAATGGGACATAAAATAATTCTTGAAATGGTTTACATTGTGTCCTTTAATATTGTGGTATTCAGAAAGTTTTGATTGAAACGTGCTGCTCTTACTAAATCTAGATCTTGGTTATTTGATGGCCTATAAAATACTATTATGTCACTGTGACAGGCATGGGATTTTAGTAAGTTTTGTTGGAAACACTTGTCATTTGTCTTTTGCTTGGCATGACTTTTCTGTATGTGATTTCTTAGGTCCCCTAAAAGTAGTCCTATGTGTTTTTCCCAACAGGGCATTCTTAGCAGGGTTACAGAATCTGTTAAGAACATTGTTCCAGGATGGCTACAGAGATATTTCAACAAGAATGAGAGTGCGTGCAGCTGTTCAGCAGATGCAAATGAAGTACCGCACTGGCCAGAAAACAGAGAAGATGACCATGTGATTTATGCCAATGAGGAGAACTCAAACATTAATGATGGGAGAATCACCCCTGAGCCAGCAGTCAGTAACACAGAAGGTAAACAGAGTGTGGATATTTGGTTACTCTTGACAGGCTCCATGCCCTAACTTAAAAAATATATTACCTTACTGTGGTAAAATATAATCGAATGGTATGTAGACACCCTGTAAAGGACACATGGAGTCAGATTCACACTTGTTTTCTATTTAGCAGTCGTGTGTGTGTGTGTGTGTGTGTGTGTGTGTGTGTGTGTGTTTCTTTGAGACAGGATCTCTAGCCCCAGCTGGGCTGGAACTCTCTATTTAGACCAGGCTGACTCTGATCTCACAGATACCTGCCTGCCTCTGACCCATCTGAGTGCTGGGCTTAAAAGGTGTGAGCCACCATGCCTGGCTCTATTGAGCAACCTTAAAAAAGTTATTGTGGGCTGGGCCTGGTGGCACAGAGGTGGGTGGATCTCTTGTTCGAGGCCAGCCTGGTCTCCATAACGAATCCAGGCCCTCTGGGGCTACAGGGAGACCCTGACTCAAAAAGACCAAAAAAAAAAAATGAAAAAAAAAAATTGTGCATGTCTGTGTGCCTGTGTGGAGATTAGAGAACAACTTTGTGGAGTCAGTTCTCTTTCCATCTTTACAAGGGTTTTGAGCATTGATATCAAGGCCCAAATTAGGGCTCCTTTACCTGTGGAGACATTTCGCCAGTCCGTAACAGCCTTTATGTTCATTAAGGAAGGCTGGTAATTCAGTGAAGACTGTACTCTGATGTCATACTTAAGAGTTTGAATTTTTGTATTCCCAATATTATGTGGATTTGACAAGTTGGTTATGTTTTCTTGCTGTTACTCTTTGAAGTACAAAGTGTGAATGTTTATGAAGTTCAGTTTACCTCTCTGTGCATGTTCCGTTTTTGTATGGGGTGGAAAATGAGGATGATGTGTTAGGGATCAAGCCCAGGTCCTGTGCATGTCAACCAAGGGCCCATCAGTGACCTATATTTCCTGCTCTCATTTGTTTTTGCTGTTTTTAGTACGTTTGATAGATACAGTTACAATTTTTTTCTTATTAGATATTTTGTTATTTTTATTTTATGTGTATGAGTGTATTGTCTAGATGTATGTAAGTGCACCTGTGTTGTGCAGTGTCTACAGAGGTCAGAAGAGGGTATTGAATCCCCTGGAACTGGTTGTTAGCCACCATGTGGATGCTGAACTGAACCTGAGTCTTCTACAAGAGCAACCAGTGCTCTTAACTGCTGAGCCATCTCTCCTGCCCCTCAGTTTTTTCTTGAATACTGATAGATGTATCACTTACTAATTTTGGTGTAGTCTGTAACATTCTTAGCCAGTTGGCTTTCAGTGAAAAATAGTGGACCAGGCTTGAAAGAATGGTTATTTAAAAGAAAGTTGCAAATTTATGCTGTTTTAGTAATTTGGCATAGTCTAAGAGCTTTTGCTGAATATTACTGGGATAACTTAAGTTTGAGCTCTGTACTTTTAATGATTTCTTTCACACAATACCAGCAGCTCTGCTGAGGCTTTAGGAGATCTCTGAGATGATTGCTTCCATTGCACTTCGTGTTCTGGCCATCAGCCTCTCCAAGTAAAGATTTCTAGTGTACACTAGTATATCCATGGCAACAGAGGCCCTGTCTTTCTATCTTAACAAACATACTAGTACGGGTTAACTAACTCTGAATTTTCTAATTCTGTATGTGTTATTTGTGAAAATAGTAAAATAAATTGGAACTTAAGATTTTATTAAATTGTTAAATTATTAAATTTATTAGGTAGATTGTCTGCTACCTGTATATTATATACCTTTGTAACTTTTCAATTACGAAAAATTAAAACTACAGAAGATACTACAGTACCCTCCTCCCCTTCCCAGTGTATTATTTGTTTTGCTATGCTAAGGATTTAGTCTAGGACTGTGGGCAAGTATTCTAGCATTTATCGTCATCTCCAGCCATTTAGAAATAGTAGGCAGATTTTTTTTTTTTTGATAACCTCTTTCAAAACCCAATAACATTGTTTCTGCTCATTCACTTTTTAGATCGAATCTTGTTCCTGTTTTTTTTTTTTTTCCTTAAGCAATTTTTTTCCCTAAATTTTATTTTTCTTTAATGTGTATGAGTGAATTGCCCGCATGTATGTAAGTGCACCCGTGTTGTGCAATGCCTGTGAAAGTCAGAAGATGGCATCGGATCTCCTGGAACTGGGGTTACAGATGGTTGTTAGTTACCATGTGGGTGCTGGGAACTGAACCTGGGTGTTTTGCAAGAACAGCCAGTGCTTTTAACTGCTGAGCCATCTCTCCAGCCCCTTACTCCTGTCTTAAACTTTGTGAGTCATAGATGGTTCTTATAGTTTGCCTGGACCTTTCTCAATGCATTTATTTGCTTCTGCAGCCATGTAGTATGTGCCTTTAAGTACCACTGATGACTCTAATAAGCTGAATAGGCATCTTATTAGGTATAACAAAAAAGATAGTTTGTATTTACTCTGTGAAATGTGGTGTTTAAATGTAAAATGTGTCTGGGGATAGGGGGAGGGGGACTAGTTATATCTACAGTTGTAGTGTCAAATTGCAGAAAACTAAAAATAGCTTAGATATAACAGTCCTGGATGTTGTTTACTAAATGTGAGTTTTTACAAATATAACTTTTGTATTAATAGTAACAGCAGGGCTGGAGAGTGTTGTGCATTCTTCAAGTATCACTGTAACAACAGAATTTGTGGCCCATTTCAAGTCTATTCCCTGCAGTATTCTACCTGTGGGATGGATCCTCCATCTCTGCCTCCCCAATGGTAGGACTACGGGTGTAAGTCACTTCACTTGACTTTATGTGGGTTCTAATAATCCAAACCCAGTCTTCATGCATACAGGGCAAGGACTTTACTCCTGATGCCCTTTCTCCACCCTTCTGTATTGGCTCTTAATGTTGGTGAGCCATTGAATGTCTGTAGACTAATAAGGAAAACGTCAAGCAGTGTATACATGTTAGGTTTCATTAGTGTAAGAATTCAGGCCATTGTGAACACCACAGTGGTGTATCTGGTAAATGAGTCAGCAGTTAATTTCACTGTGGGCTACTTTGCTTATCTTATACTGTGGTGATTATAGCCATCCTCTTAGAAACACTGCATTGATGACTGATGTGAATCTGTAAATGATAGGGCCTGCCTTGTTTAGTTTTACTGTCCCATACTGTGCCCTTTAGCCTGATTGGAGGGTAAGACACATGTATAAGCAGTAAAAACAACTTAAACTAGACTTAGTAGATGTTAGAAATTGTCCTGTCACTTTTATCCTAAGATGAGGCAGGATGTTGGATGATGAGAAAATAGGATGGGCAAAGAGGTCTGCCAGTATGTGTTTTTCATAGGGTATGTCATACTCTTAAGAAACATTTCAGGTCCAGAGACGTGGTAAAGGCTCTTACTCCCAAGCTTGATGACCTGAGTTCAATTAGTAGTGCATATATAGTGGAAGGAGAGAACTGACTCCAGAAAGGTGTCCTTAGACTTCTATCTATGTGCCACGGTATGTACATGCATGAGTGAGCATGCACACACAAATAAATGTAATAAAAATAAATTAAAAAATTTCAGCCTATGTATACATGAAAACTGATAATAGTGAGATTGGAATATTTGTGTGCGTAAATAAAAAAATTTCAGCCTATGTATACATGAAAACTGATAATAGTGAGATTGGAATATTTGTGTGCGGGGACCTTCTGGAGCGCCCCTTGCAAGAGGTTTGGCGGGAGGTGAGGTCGGTGGCACAGAGTTAAACTCGGGAGTTTGTGTTTCTTGAAACAAGTCCACTTTATTAGAAGTCCAACAGGTTTTTCTACAGGAAAGGACCTAACAGTTACTATGGCTTTGCAGTTGCATACAAAGCATCAGAACATAATTATTCAAAAAATGGGAACAGTAACTTTTAGGTGGTGTAAGCTATGGCCGTTAACAAAGCAGGATTTTTAAACCTTACTCAAGGTTATTGTGTGTGTGTCTGATGATGTATTGATCAAGATGTTTACTTTCTCAAGACAGGGAAGTTAAGGTGCCTTTTTTTTTTTTTACTTTTTGAGACAGGTCCCTGTAGCCCCAGCTGTCCTGGAACTCACTATGTAGACCAGGCTGGCCTTGAACTCACAGAGATCTGCCTGCCTCTGCCTCCCAAGTGCTGGGATTAAAGGCGTGTGCCACCAGGGCCAGGGGGCGGGGGGGGGGCGGGATTAATTGTAGTGAATACTTATAAACAGGAAGGTTATTATTTCACCAGTCTTAAGTGGCCTTAGTTCATTGGCATTTAAAAATATTCACCTTGTTGGCAGCCACTGTTGCCACACCTGTTTATTCAGTGCTGGGGGTGGAATTCTTGTGCTAGACAAGCACTCTAAGCTGAGCTACATCCCTAATGCCTTTTGTGAGTCTTTTTGGGCTACCTTCCATGGTTTGGAAATAGGAGCCTCATATTTTCTCCAGTTCTATACATTAGCTAAGAGATACTTTGTTCTTGGTTTTTCTATTCTAACAGGAGACCTATTTTTGGATCTTGAATAAATTCTTAGAGATAATACTAGGAGATGAATAGAGAAATTATTTTTTCATATCTGTCTACATTTTATTGAGTGTAATCTAGTCATAATGCCACACAAAACTATAATCAAGGACAAAAAAAGGGAATTTGGTGAAAAAAGCAGTTTAATACACTACAGGAATATGTGTTCTCTTTGGGGCCATCTCATCAACTACAAAATGAGAGGTTTGGGTTTGTGGATAGAACATTCAAAAGCATTAAGAAGCCTAATGACAAGGTCTTTGAATAGAGAAATTCTGCAAAAGGGCAATAAGATAAAATTGGGTCAGGGGAATAACTTATTAGGAATCAAGTGGATTCTAAAGCACAATGATGAGAACATGGAACTAGTTGAAAAACCCCAGTCCCCTCACTAGAGAAGGGGGGGGGGCAAAGGCTCCTAAAATTTAATTTGTAATAGTGACTTCATTTTATGAGGAAAGGAGAGCTTACATAAGATATTATTTTAGGACGTAAACACACTGGCTTTTTGGAAAACAAGCTTAATACTTTACTCTCGTATAGCCTGATTGCACAGGGAAAGATTAGCCATTGTATTCAAGTAAGAGTAGGCATACTCAAGAAAATGGCATCAAGTTGTGAGTTGGTTCAGTCAACTGGGAAAAATAGAGTTTAGTTGTAATGAGTACTGATGAAAATTGTATGCCAAGCTGGCATCAAATAAGCCAGTGTGATGAAGACCATCTTATTTGTGCTAGTGTATTGCTTTTTATCTATCTATCTATCTATCTATCTATCTATCTATCTATCTATCTATCTATCTATCATCTATCTATCTATTTATTTTTTGTAATGTTGTTGCTCTTTTAAGAACCTTCAACGACCAGTACTGCTTCACATTATCCAGATGTGTTAACCAGGCCTTCTCTTCATCGGAGCCACCTAAACTTTTCCATGTTGGAGTCCCCTGCGCTGCACTGTCAGCCGTCCACATCCTCTGCGTTCCCAATTGGCGGTTCTGGGTTTTCCCTTGTAAAGGAAATTAAAGATTCTACCTCTCAGCATGATGATGATAACATCTCAACTACCAGTGGCTTTTCTTCGAGAGCTTCTGATAAAGGTAGTAAAATTTTCTTTCATCTTGATTTGGGGTAGTAAAATTATGTTTCCTGCAATGATATTTTTTTCTAGGCTTTTTTTTTAAGATTTTAAAAATTGTATTTATGGGTACATATATCTATGAGTTTATGTGTACCACATGTGTGTAGGTGCTGGCAGAGCCAGAAGAGGGCATCAGAACTTCTGGAAGTGGGGTTACAGGCATTTATGAGTCACCTGATGTGGGTGCTGGGAATCACGCCTCGGTTCTTCAAGAGCAGTAAATCCTTCTAACTGCTGAGCTGTCTCTCCAGCTCCCTGACTTAGTTTTAAGTTTTATTCAGCTTTATAAAACTCTAGGCCTAGGGTCCTACAGTTGGTGCTGTTACTGTTAATCATGCTTCTTTGTTTCAGATATAGCTGTTTCAAAGAACACTTCCTTGCCACCTTTGTGGTCGCCGGAGGCAGAGCGTTCTCACTCACTCTCACAGAATACTGCCACCAGCTCCAAAAAACCAGCATTCAACTTGTCTGCCTTTGGATCACTTTCCTCCGTGAGTACCTGCTAGAGTGCATTTAATCACACACACATTTATGTATTTTTGCTTATAATTTATTGTTGTGTTTCTGTGTAGTCACTTGGGAATTCTTCAATTCTTAAAACAAGCCAGCTTGGAGATTCTCCTTTTTATCCTGGTAAAACAACATATGGTGGGGCAGCTGCTGCTGTAAGACAGAGTAAAATTCGAAACACACCCTATCAGGTGAGTGTGAGTTTGAGGACTGTAGATAATCCTGTTTCCTGTTACTAGACACTACAGATAACCCTGCAAAGACTTAATTCTTGCTAATTATAGAACTGTGAGGGTTACCTTTTTAATTTAGGGTCAATGAATATTATAATCTTAGTATTTTATTTTTATTTTTTATGTGTATGAATGTATTGACTTTCATATATATAAGTGCACCTGTGTCATGCAGTGCCCATGGAGGTCAGAAGAGGATGTTGGATACCCTGGATCTGGAGTTAATGACAGTTGTTAGCTACCATGTGGGTGCTGGGACTCGAACTCAGGTCTTCTGCAAGAGCAACTGGCGCTTGTAACTGCTGAGCCATCTCTCTAGCCGCGAACATTTTAATCTTAAGTAAACATTTTGAGTATTAGATTTGTATGTGTATTTTAGGAAGTATGACCATTACATTAAAAAATAGTATATGTATGAGTGTCTGTATATGTACATGTGAATGCAGTTGCCTGTGAAGGCCAGAAGAGGGCGTTGGATCTGCCAGAGCTACACGTGCATACGAGCCACCTGATGTTGAGTGCTTGGGATCAAACCTGGTCAGCCACTGCTGTTACCCACTGAGCCATCTTTCCAACCTGACAATTCCATTTTTTAAAAGGAGTTATAAAAATGACAGGAAAATTTTTACTTATTTTAGTGTATTTGAATTGTAATAAAATACAATTGTGTCTCTACTTCTGCTGTCACAAAATTGAAAAAACATTTTTTTTTTAATTTTTTATTTTTATTTCATGTGCCTACATGTATGTGAGTGCACCCGTGTCGTGCAGTGCTGCGGAGGTCAGAAGAGGGCTTCGGATTCCCCTGGAACTGGAGTTAAGGACAGTTTGTAGCCGCCATGTGGGTGCTGGGAATCGAATACGGGTCTTCTGCAAGAGCATTCAGTGCTCTTAACTGCTGAGCCATCACTCCAGCCCTGAAAAAAACATTTTTTATCACTCCAAAACGATACCTTGTGTATTTGTTTCAATAGTTAGCTTTTACTGTCATTTCCTGGCAGCCGCTTACCATTCTCTGTACTTTGAGCTTTTTCTTGTTACATTAATTCAATTATTTAACATGTAGCCTTTTGAATCAGCTTATTCCATTAATATGATGCTTTTGGATCAGTCTAGTTTTGCACATGTTCCTTTTCATTGATGAGAGTAGTATGTTGTAGTTTTTTTTTAATTTTTAAAATTTTATTTTTGGTCTTTTTGAAACAGGGTCTCCCTGTCGCCCCAGCTGTCCTGGAACTCACTATGTAGACCAGGCTGGCCTTGAACTCACAGAGCTCCACCTGCTTCTGCTTCCCGAGTGCTGGGACTAAAGGTGTGCCACCATGCCTGGAAACACGCCCTTGTGTGTTGTAGTTTATTATTGAAGGACATTGGGTTGTTTCCAGTTTCTTATTAATAAAGCTTCTGTGAACATTATATACACATTGATTTTCATCTTGGGCATAAGCATAGGAGTTAGATCGTTCATCACATGATAAGAATGTAATAAACTTTCCAATGTTAATACTGGCTCGCTTTCTCACTATTAATATCAGCTAGTTCTTCCTTTGTGTCCTTGTCTACACATGGAGTTGTCAGTTTTTTGGTTTAGCCATTCTGATAAGAACACAGTAATTATTTCATCTCATTGGGGTTTCAGTTTTTTTTTAACCTAGTGACTAATAATGCTGAAGCTCTTTTTGTGTGTGTTTTCTAGTATTTTCTTTGAAATGTTGCACAAATCTTTTGCTAATTTTTAGATTGGGTTGTATGCTTAATGAATTTGAGTTTGTTTTTTGTGGTCTAGTATCACATGTGTTTTACAGATAATATTTTCCCATTTTCGGTCTTGTTTATATAGTGTCTCTTGAATGGAGGTTTTTACTTTTGATGACATCTAGTTAGTATATTCTATTCTTTTATGATTTTATGCTTAGGTATATAAAACATTTTTGTCTAACTTGTCATAGAAATTTTCTTGTAGAAGTTTTGTAGTTTTAGGCTTTTAGCTTAGGTCTGTCACTTATTTTGTGTTGATTTTTTGTGTCTCGTATAAGGCATGCATCAGCTTTGATTTGTTTTATATATGGATCAGCAGTGTTCTAAGTACCATTTGTTATAAAGACTATTCTTTTTTGTTGAATTGTCTTTGCTTCTTGGCTGTTCCTGAACTTTTCTCCCCCATTCATCTTTGTGTCTAACTGTATGCTGACGCTGCATTGTGTTGAGAGCTCTGCTCTGGTGAGCTCTCGTTTTACAGTCTTTTTCTGGCTTTCCTGGGCTCTTGTACCTGGGGGTTGAACTGAGGGCCTCATGCATGTTGTTTTCATGCTTTAAGATTTCTTTCATGAGAAATCTTAGTATTTTGTAGTATTTATCAATGGCCCCATGAACATACTTTGTTAGATTTATGGCCAAGTATTTCATGTGGGTTGATATGTTCGTCTGGAATAAATGACTCAGGTTTTATCTGTTCATTATGTTTAATTAATAGTTAAAATATCTTCCAGCAGACCCCAAAGAAAGGTAGCCAGTTTCTTGGCTAAAATTCACAGTGTTCTTGGGCCTCTTAGCAATATACTCTGTTCCAGAGGCCTAAAAAGTCAAAAGTATTTGGGAGCTCTTATCTAATCCCTAAAAGATTTTAGGGTTACCTCTTCAGAGAGGGGAATGTTATAGTAGCAAAAAGCCCCATAAATTTAACCAGTCAAGACTATAAAATCCCTAGTCTATCTGTTGGAGGATCCACCTTTCCAATCTCACTGGTCATTCATCTGGTGATAGAACCTCCCCTAGGAAGGTAGGTTCACCTTAAGTTATGCTAAATAGATGGGCAGAATACCTGGTATGTTAATGAGATAGTGAACTTTTCCTGCCTGGAATCCTACCTTGTAACAGTCATGTAGGTCTCTGTAAGTCTGTCCTCTTTCTGCTGTTTGGGTCCATTCTTCAGTTCTTTTATGAATGAGACTAAGAACCCTCTGGGGACCCTGTTTTCCCCATTTCAGTACAGGCCCAAACTGTGAACATATGCTATCTTATTTTAAGAGACAAAATGACCCATAGTAACAATATGTGAAGGTGCGTCACAGACAGTGGTAGACTGGCACCATCCTTTGAAATGTTCTGGAAAAAATTTCTTTTTGTACTCTTTGTATTTTCAGAATGTAGCATTATCAGAAGCCCTCAAAAAATAAAATTAAACTAAAAAAATCAATTATAAAAGGAAAAAAAAAAACAGACAAAAAAAATCTTCCATCAAAGAATCCTGGTAAATTCTACCAAGCATTTAAGAAAGAAATGATATCCATTCCATACGGCTTTGTATAGTAGAATTCTGTACAAAATATTTTATAAAACTAGCATTACTTTGCTATCAAAATTAGACAAAGACATTCCAAGGAAGCTGCAGGCCAGTATTCCTCATTAGGTACAGGCACATACCTTTTTAACAGATATATTCGAAAATGAATCCAAATCCCATATGATGGTCCAAGGGGTTTTTCCTAGGAATGCAACATTGGCTCAGCATTTAAAAATTAATGTAATTGCTAGGTATGGTAGCACATGCATTTAATTCCAGCATTTGGGAGGCAGATACAGCAGGTGGACCTCTGTGAGATGGAGGTCAACTGGGGCTATACAGAGACCTGTCTTGAAAAGACCAGGAAAATAAAGGTCTGTCATGTAAGCAGATTAAAGAGTAAAAGCTTATGTACATGTCTAATGACATAAAACATTTGACAGAATCCATCATTCATGGTAAAGATTTTCATCAGCTAGACCAGCCTCTCACCCAGTAGAGCAGATCTGCATAAATCCTCAGCAAGTGTCCTGTTTCACGTTGGAAGACTGAATACTATATCCCTCTGAGATTGGGAATAGGTTGTTTTAGCATAAGAAAGAAATACCAGGCTTACAGTTCGGAAAGGAAGAACAGTAATCAAGGACAGTTCAATTACATTCCCCCCAAAGCTCCCACAATTCAAGTTAGCAAGGACACAGGCTACAGGGTTAATATGTGAAGTCACTTGTATATCAGCCAAGAATTGGAAATGGAACAACTTAAAGATAGACTTTGTGCTAGAATTTTCCTGAGGGAGGAGCTATGTGAGCCTAAAGGTTCTTTTACTGGAAAGTATTTTAATCATGAATTCAGTTTATTCAGTTTATAGATAAGACTATTCAGGCTACTTATTCATAACTGTCAAATACCATGAAATACATAGGTGTAAATCTAACAATACAGGTCTGTGTGTTGACTACTATAAAACATGAAATTACTGTACAAATTTTACTTATATATTATATGCCATTTTTATTTTATATAGATTTTAATATTTAAAGATAGAGACTACTTTATATCTGTAACCTTTTGGAAAGGAAAATTCTACTAAGATGACAATCCATGCTGGGTAGGGGAGTGCTTACCTTTAGTCCCAGCACTTGGGAGATCAAGGCCATTCTGATCTACATAGCAAGTTCAGGCCAGTGGGGGCTACAAGGAGACCCTGTGGGTTTTTTTTTTTTAAGACAATCCATGATAAATATAGAAATAACTTTGAAATTAGTATACTTGAAGGTTCAGTTTTGTTTTAGGGTGTCACTTGCTTTCTTCTTTAGAAGATTCTTACTAATAGTATTTACTAGACTTGTTTCTGGCGTTTATGAGAACTGCTTTGCAACAAGAGAAGTGGCTAGCTGAATGCTGGGACTTGAAACAGGTAGCTTTTTCTGAAGCATAAGCTGCTGGGTCACATGCGTTTTAGAAGTTAAAGTCATGCTAGCCTACAGTTCATAGAATATTCTATGCTCCCACTCTCCTTTTTTTCCCCTTAATGCTAATTTGAGCCCCTCACTTTTAAATAGTGAATATATCTTTAGAATCTTTCTTAGTATAGTCTTCCAAACATTTATAACAAAAGTTAATGTGAATTTTTGTGGTTTTGTTGTTTGTTTATCATGGTTGCCAGGCAAGTACCCTGCTGGTGAGCCACACCTCCAGCCCTATAATTGGCATCTAGAATGCAGTCTATTTCCTCCTTTCCTAGGACATAAGAGCTAGGAAACTTTGAAGATGCATTGATTCAGTTTCATGGATTAGTGAAGTTAGGCCCTGAGAAGCAAGAAGATTCCATTGAAAGAACAGGCTGTTGTATTTTCTTGGTGGATATTTGAGTATCTCCTTAGGTTTGCTAATGCTTATAGCCTCAGCCACAATCCTTAATAGGCATCAGGTTCTTAATAAGACATAGGTACAATTAGATAGCCATTCTGAAAATCTAATGGGTTATTTCACATATGATTGAGAAATGTCGTCTAAAGTAGTTCTATTTTTAAGTAGCAGAAACAATTTAGAAAAGTTAGGTTATATTTTGATGATGCTATACTAATCGTTGCCAGCTATCTTGGTTTTGCGGTGTCCACATGGTTATTGGACTGTTGTAATCATGATGAAAAGATTGTTTGTATTGAAATTTGGTCTTGTCTTTTCAAGGTTTTTTTCCCCCCTAACTCCAATTTTAAGAAACTTAAAGCTCATTTTTAAAGAAATAGACTGAGTATTTAAAAATCTTTGTAATACTAACTATGGAAAAATAAGTAATTAGTATGAAAATGTTGTTTGTTATAATAAAATACAATCTCTTTGCATACTAATTGGATATTTAATACTCAGAATAACAGCTATTATTACTTAAATATCAAAGGTAGGTAGATTGAGGTTGTGACTAGAAGTTTTTATTGCTTGTCCTGTTTCCATCATGTACCATGCAAACAGATTTTCCTTCAGAATAGCACATGCTTTCTTCATCACTTGTGCTTATTAAAGTGGCTCTCAGGCAGACAGTAATATTTTAGGAAGACAAGACCTGGCACTCCCAGAGATAAGTTGCTGTTGTTTTATTTTGGCCATCTGTTCTCTATGTATTTTCATTGCATAAAATATGTTCCTTACAGTGTATGCAGCAAAAAGTAATACAGACTTTATTTTATAGGCACCAGTTAGAAGACAGATGAAAGCTAAGCAACTTAATGCACAATCTTATGGTGTAACCAGTTCAACAGCTCGGCGAATATTGCAGTCTTTAGAGAAGATGTCAAGCCCTCTTGCAGTAAGATTTTGCAATCATATTTAAATGTAATATAGTAAAATTTGAGTTTAACAAAAATTTATAATTTTATTAAACTTTTTTTGTTATAATATTAACAGGATGCGAAGAGAATTCCATCTGCTGTTTCTTCTCTGAATTCTGTACGTTAGCTTTTAAATATGTTACATAATATGAGTAGTGTTTTCCAGTTTCCACATGTTCTAATACTGTCTTATTTTTTCAGCCTCTTGATAGAAGTGGGATAGATAGCACAGCTTTTCAGTCCAAAAAAGAAAAGGTAAGTTATTTAAAGTGTCAGCAGTTGTTGTATTTACAGTTAGCAAATATGTAAATTGAATTAGAGAACTTATTTGAAAAATGAGCTGTTTTTAACCCTTGGACATTGTAGCCTTTTTTGACAAACTCACAGTGAGTTGCATAGGAAGCTCATTCAAAACTTTGTGGTTGTTTTTCCAACCTCATGTTCATGACAGTCTTTATGACTTCCTCTTTTGATAAAGTCAGTAAACTTACACTCATTGAAATAGTCATTCTTGAAGAATTGCTTCATTATCTAACATCTGTTGTGTTTAGTAGTGTTTTAGTTTGATAACATCTCATCACCTAAAATACTATTTTAGAATATTGGAACTAGTAAAGAATAGAATGCAAAGTCTTGATATTGGTGTACTTCATGTTTCTCAAGTTAGCTTTTGAGGTTATTGTGTGGAAAAATAAAATGCTTGGTAATGGGTTTAAAGAGGTGTGTTCTGTGTTAGTTTTATTTACAGCTGCTTATTAGTGTCCTTCATGGGAAACAGATGCTGGGTATTAGGACAGCACTTATTAGAACATTAAGATCTCTAAAAATAGTTATTAAAATGATGATAATTACCTGAGTTAATTGTGGAGATTGTATACGAGATGTTGGTAAATTATAATTATTCTTATTGTGGTGCAGAGAAAAAAAGTTCAAGTTAAATTTTTTTCTTTGACAAGAGTGTTTCAATGCTTTGTAATTAGGGAAGAGTAAATCTGCTGTGAGCTGCCATTAATTTAAACTTGACTTTCTGCAGACCCCCATTTGTATAAGGAAAAGTAAACACGAATGTGCCATAATATAAATTATTTTCAGTAAAAATATTACTAGTGGTTTAATAAGGTTTAAAAGTTTATTATGGGTGCTAGGAAATAAAAAACCAGAATACAGTGTTACTGTCTTGCAAATATCACAGTTGTATAGAACAATGCAAAATAGATTTTCTCATTGAGCTGCAGATTTAGGGAAGAGCTAGGAACTGTACAGAGGCTTTTCCCTGGAAACTAGTGTTATTCACAGCTGTTGCTGAGTGAAAGGACTCTATTCATAGTGTTACATTCTCCGGATGGATGCTGCTTTTGGCTTTATAGTGATCTTAGACAAACAATATTTTTGCTGTTTCAGTGTAGCAAAGAACTATTAACAAAACACTTGGGTACTTAGACAATAAAGCTCGTTCTGGAATCTGGAAGTCTTAATAGCATTTTCCAATTAGACTCACATTATAAGGCCTCTGGTTCCATTTGTTTTTAAAATAACAGCAGGGGAAACCACCTCAGAGAAGAATTTGTTCGGAAAATTAGGAATTTTTTTAAAAAGCTAGCCAGAAAAATCTTATTAAAAATATTTTTTAGATTTATTTTTATTTTACATGTGTGTTTGCCAGTATGTATGTATGTGCACCATATGCATGCTTCGTGCCCATGGAGGCCAGAAGAAGGCATCTGATTATCTGGGATTGGAGTTACAGACACTTGTGAGCCCCTATGTGAGTGCTGGGAACTAAATCTAGGTCCTCTGCAAAAGCAGCAAGTGCTTTTCACTGAGCATCTCTTCAGCCCTGTTTACAAAACATCTTAATTTCAGACAAATAAATTATAAACAGTGATTTGGGAAAGATGTGAGAAAATTTTGTTTTAGTCATGGTCAGAATTTACCGTCAAGGCTTAGATTGTCAAGTTGTCTTGAAAACTGCATAGTTCCATTTTGTGTGTGTACATGTGTTCATGTGTGAAACAACCATTAAATTTGGGATGAAATGCCAGTCCATCTGTTTGCAAAACTACTTAGAACTATACTTATGTATGTTTGCATATAAATAAGATAGCATACCTTTATTCAGTTATTCGTTTTCCAGTTGGTACTTATGTGTATGTCTATTATTTTTCTAAGAAAGACTTGAACTCTATGCCACATTGTGAAATAACTTTTATATATGTCCTTGATAAATGAAAATGTTTCTGATTTCTGTTTTCTTACAAGGTGGACTCTCAGTATCCCCCTGTTCAGAGACTAATGACCCCAAAGCCAGTTTCCATAGCAACAAATAGAAGTGTCTATTTTAAACCATCTCTGACCCCATCTGGTGAATTAAGGAGGACTAATCAAAGGATAGATAAAAAGCACAGTGTGAGTTTGTTTATTCAGTTTTTGTTTTGTTTTGTTTTAATTTTTTGTTTTGAGACAGTCTTGCTATAGAGCCCTAGCTGGCCTGGAAACCACGTGCATCCTTTGCTTCTCAAGTGCTGGGATTACAAGTGTGCATGCCACATCTGGTGTACTTACTTTTACCAAACATATTTTCTTCTTTAACTGGTCTTTGCATGTTGGTTGGAATGAATAAAGGAAAAATAATGTAAAATACAGGACCTTTACCAATATGATCTAGCAATCATGTGATGCATGAAGTTTGTGAATTAATGAATTTGAATTGGTATTCCTTTAAAATACTTTCCCCTCAGTCAAATTTGAAATTAGTATTTATGGGTACATTTTATATATTCATTGCCTAGATAAATTTTTGTTAGATTGACTTACCTGTGGGTCTTTGTGTTGCCAAATTCGGGCTTCAGTGTCTTTTTGACCTAAGTAATCTCTCTAGTATTACCTATCTAAGGAAAATAAAAGGCAGTTCCCTAATATTGTATATTTCAAAATGCTTTTTATATCTACTTTTCTGAACCAGGATGTGAGCAAGATTTGGGTATTACTTTTGATTTTGTTTCTTGTTTTTTCTTAGGCTCCATTTTTTTTTTTTTAAATTTTAATGTATTTTAAATATTTTATTTTTACGTGCATGTGTGTATTGCCTGCATGTATATAAGTGCACCCGTGTCAATACAATGCCCACAGAGGACAGAAGAGGCACTCAGATACCTTGGAACTGGAGTTATGGGCACTAGTTAGCTGCCATGTGGGTGCTGGGATTCAAACCTCAGTCTTCTTGCAAGAACAGCCAGTGCTCTTAACTGCTGAATCATCTCTCCAGCCCCTCGATTTTGGTTTTTATGATACTTTTTACATGCCGTAAAATATACCTATTTCAAGTTTCAGTGGTTTTGCATATTCGCAGGGTTGTTCAGCCATCACAGTCCATTCATTCATTAGTTGAGGAATATTTGGGAATCTCTCACTTATGTCCAGAGTGGACAATGCTATAAGCATTTATATAGGAGTGTTTTGTGCACATATGTTTTCATTTCTCTTGGGTATTTGCCTAGGAGTGAAATTACTGAACACATTACTGTTTGAAGAGAAAAGGCCAATTGTCTTATAAAATGTCCCACATTCTGAGATTGTTTATGTTCTTTTGTCATTTAATTAAAATGTTTGAGTTTATGTATTGTTTGTGCCTCCACTCATATTTAATCTTCTCACAGCTCATTTTCCTGAAAAACTTCACACTTGAAAGAATACACTTAGTCATTAACATTTTGTCGTATTAAGATATCTTTGAACCTTCAGATTTCCAAGATTTAAAATTTTCATTATTAGTATTACTGGTCAAACCCAGGGCCAGTGCTTGGTAATTGCTCTGCCACAGAGCAACATCCCAGCTTGCAGGAAAAATTCTAAACACTCCATGTTTTACTATATTTGCTTTATTTTTTTTCTTTATGTATTCTACAAATTAGGACTCATTCATAAAACATAATATTCAAACCCAGAAACTTACTGTTGGTGCAGCATAAATTTGCAGACTTTATTTGGATGCTAACCAGTTGCCCCTAAAGAAAAATGTCCCAAGAGCATGCCTTGCAGTTGTTTTCATGTGTCTTTGTCTCCTTTAGTCTAGAATAGTTTTGAAGAAACTGGGCCAGTTCTATGTAGAATGTGGTGGTGTTCTCCACATTCTAGGATAGCCTCAGGCATCTTAGCTCCTCTGTTTGGCCCCCTTAGCATTGTTGGTAATTCTTGCCTACAGCTATTTGTTGATTGCCCTGTGAGGAGACCAGGTCTCCCTGTATCTCCAGTAGACCTGGAACATGCTTCAGAGACCAGACTGGCCTTGATCACTCAGAGATCCACCTGCCTCTGTCTTCCACCCCCATCCCCCCACCCCCAGTGCTAGGAGTAAAGGTGTATGTCACCATGCTATTTAACTTTTATGTCAACTTGAACTCTTAGTTTTGATAGACCAAAATCCTTTATTTATTTTGGTACTGATGTTCCCCCATGTTTTACTTTTGAATGGACTTCTGTGTCCTTTTACTATGTCCCCATCATTTCTGAGGCTCTTAATTTCCTTTTGATCTTGCAGGGTGACCCCATTCTGCTTGTGGGTTTCCTGCTCTATTCCTGTAATTACCCATTTCTGTAGGGAACCTTGCTTCTTTTTCAATGGAAAGACTTTTAAGTTGCAGAAAGTCTGTCCTTGTAAACTTGCTTGTCCATTTAATAGAGTGAAAAGATAAAAGTATTTTTTTAGGTCAGTAAGTATGAACTTTGTGTACTACTGTTTTGTTAAAAGAAAAATACATGATCAGTGAGTGATTGTTTGAATATATAGCTGTGCTTTAAGTTTTGGTTACCATTGAGAAGTCATTGCCATATTCCAAGGCTCATTCAAAAAAAAAAAAAAAAAATCACCAAATCCCTAATTCCCAACATTCCCAAAACTTGGAGGGCAAAAAATATGTTAAGAAAATGTGGAGCTATGGATGTAGCTCAGAGTTAGAAGTAGTACTTGCCTTGCCTGTGCTAAGGCCCTGAGCTCTCACCAACAACACTCCAACAAAAGTGAAATTAAATAAGCTGTTTTTGTCAGCATCTCAAGGCCCTGGTTAAAAAGATAGACATAGTGACTCATGTCTGTAATCCTAGTACTTGAGAGGTAAAGCAAGAGGATCATGAGTTCAAGGCTAGTCTCAGCTACACAATGAGTTTGAGGTGAGTCTGGGCTGCACAAGACTCTCATTATTCCTCATTCCCACAAAAAAACTTACTTTGTAAATAAAATACTCATGTACCTTTTTTTTTTTTCTTCTAGACTGTAAATGAGAAAAATATGATCTCAAGACCAAATAGAGAGCAAGAAAGGTAATATATTTTTACTTGCCACTAGATTTCTTTACATTTAATTTGTAAAGTCCATGCTTAAAAATAGCCTTTAATCCCAGCACTCGGGAAGCAGAGGCAGGCAGATCTCTGTGAGTTCAAGGCCAGCCTGGTCTACATAGTGAGTTCCAGGACAGCTGGGGCTACAGGGAGACCCTGACTCAAAAAAACATATATATATATATATATATATATATATATATGTGTGTATGTATGTATGTATATCTTTGAAGATTAAGAGCAACAGTGAGATGGTTCAGCAGGTAAAGGTACTTGCTCCAAACCTGAAGACTGGAGTTCAAGCCCCAGCACCCACGTAGTAAAAGGAAAGAACTGACTCCCAAGAGCTGCTCTCTGACCTCCACAAACTCTGCATGTTGTATATATGTATACACACACACACACACACACACACACACACTCACTCACTCACTCTCTCTCTCTCCATGAAACACATTTTGAAGTATATTTAGCTTCATTGTCCTGTTAGCTGTTCTGGTTTTTGAGCATTCATTTACTACTTTTTGAACCAAAATAATGTGTCAATTGTTTTAATTTTCTTTTTATTTGCTAGTGGCTTTCTGTACCCCAATTTCAGTATTCCTGCAACCAATGGTTTATCTTCTGGAGTAGGCGGTGGAGGAGGCAAGATGAGACGAGAGAGAACACGCTTTGTTGCTTCTAAACCTCCAGAGGAGGAGGTAGGCTCATATGTTTTGAGACCATTGAAGTCGTGGTGAGGGGAGACCCACCGAAGTGGGGCTTGGGGAAGACACAGCAAGAACAGTCTGCCATTTAAACCATCCAAAGTGCGTGGACCCAAAACCCTACCCTGTAGCCTAAGCTTCATGAGTATCCTAAGTTAATTAAAACAAAATTAGTGCCATTCTTCATACAAGGTAATTACCATTGAAGTGTATTACTGTGTATTACTGTATAGGTATTACTGTTCAGTCTCAGACTTACATGTATGACTAACAGTGTGTGCTCTCATTTACCTGTTTTCTGTTTGTGTGTTTTGGCATTTAAGGAACTGTAGGTTTTTTAATCTTGCTGCTATTTATCCAGTGTGCATATTTGTCACTGTCCACTGTCTCAGGGTACATGGGGCTGATCCTGGGATGTGCTGAGATGACTGCCTTGTGCCTTTTGCCATGTGCAGTACCATGTTTCAGTACTTGCCTAGGAACAGAATTGTTGGCTGTATGTGGTGCCCATATCTTTAAATGTGTTAGAATTCACAACACTTCATGATAATAGGTGGCTTTTTTTTTTTCTTTTTACTAATACTTGATTTTGTTTGCTTTTAGCTTTGTGCAGCACTGATATTGTCGTTGGGGTTTTACTTTTTGTTTCCCTGCTTACCGGAGAGGGGTCTTTTGTATGTATTTTGTGGCTGTTTGTATTTTTCTTTATTCATTTTTCCTTTGAAGTTATTTCTTTCATTAGAATGAGTTCTTGAACCAGTGAGCTGGTTCAGTGGTTGGAGGCACCTGTCTCTGAGCCTGGTGACCTGAATTCAATCCCTAGGAGCCACACTGTGGAAGGAGAGATCTGACTTCCTTGGGTTGTCCTCTGACTTCCACGTGTGCTCCATTGCATATGCACACAAAGAGTAAATAAAAATATAATTTAAAAAGCGTTCTTTGGGTTTTCTGTCCTTGAATCTAACTGACAATTAGCTTTCTGTCTGCAGTTTGTGCTGTTCATTTTCTAACTACTCCATGAGTTGAACCCAGATCTCATTTCAGTCTTTTTAGAAGTCCTTACACCCCTTTATGATGTTTATTTAGCTTACTAGCTCATTTAAGCTTTGGGACATAGTGCTTTAACTTATCATTTGTTTCTAATTAAGATTTTACTTGTATCCTTATTGACCCACGAGTGCTCTACAAGTATATATTTAAAGTTTGACACTTAAATTCCATCGGTAGTGTGTTTTGCGCTTTTTTGTTTTTTTCCCTGATGTGTGTGAATATGGGCAGGCATGTGCCAGGGTGCATGTGTGGAGGTCAAAGGACATTGGGCATTGTTCCTCACTTTCCACCTTGGGTCCCTTTGCCACTGTGCATAGTAGGACTAGCCACCCCACAGACTTCTGGGAATCCCCATCTCTGCTTCCCATCTTGTCATAGGAGCACTGGGATTATAGACATGTCCAGCTGCCTCTGACTTTACATGGATTCTGAGGATTTGACTTCAGTTCTTCATACCTTTGTGGCAAGTGCTTTTACCAACTGGGGCCTTTTCCCACCCCAATTCATTTTGGTTGGAATTGAATATCTTAGTTTTCTTCATGTCTGTTTCTGGGTTCCCAACCTTATTGAAGGGCGGTGCGATGGTGTAGGGAAAACAGGTCTTTCACTTTGTAGTTTTTTCCTCAGCTTTGTAGTTATGTCTCTGATGTACCGGAATCATGTGTTGGAGTGTTTTTGCCTATATGTAAGCGCACCATGTGCATGTGTGATCTTCAGGTGCCAGAAGAGAGTGCCAGATCCCCTGGAATTGGAGTTACAAGTGGCTTGTTAGCTGTTGTGTGGGTGTTGGGAACTAAAATGGGGTACTCTGAGGCAGAGTAGCCAGTGTTCTTGACCAATCCAGCCATCTATCCAACCCCTAATTTTTTTTAAAAAAACTTATTTTGTGTGCATATGTATGTATGCATACACGTGTGAAAGTCAGGACAAGGTTTGGGGGTCATTTTACTCCTACCATGTGTATTCTGGAGAGAAACTTAGGTGGTCAGGCTCAACGGCAAGTGCCTTTACCTGCTGAGCCATCTTGCTGGCCTTGTAGGTGTATTTTAAATGGAAAAAAAGCTATTGGTCACACTGTCCGTTTCTTTTATGTAATACTGAATCTGAGCTTTTCTGTAATATTGTTTCCTTGCGGCCTGAAGAACTTCTAGCGCAGATTTGATGGCATAGAATTGTTAGTTCACTTGCATCTGAAAAAAGGATGAGTGAGGAAGTGCCTTTATTTTGCTTTTCCTATCCATTTCTCCTTTCAGTGACCCTCATGTTTCCAAATGGTTGTTTTCTTTTGTTTTGTTATTTTAAATATTTCTTGTTTAGAATATCTGTGCATTCGTCAGATAACAGCTATTCCATTAGTAGAAGCAGAACTGTGTGCTTTTAGTCTGGTTCATTAGAAAGTTGGGGTGCTCTATGCTGTATTGGTTCTTTAAGTATATAGAACACAGATCATGTGGTTGGTTATGTTTTTGTTTTGTGAGTAGCCTAGGCTGGCCTTGAACTTGTTTGTGATCCTTCTATCTTAAGCTTCATGAGTGCTGAAATAACAGCATGGACCACGATACCCGGCTTTGATGGTACTTGTCTTATAATCTAAAACTGTATATAGCTTTGTGCTTTATAGCAGTACTGTAACTGATACAGAGTAAGAAAATCTTCCCCTTCACTTTAAAATTTTATTATTATTTGGTATGTGAATTTGGGTGAGCAGAAGAGCACACGTGCCATGGTGCTTGTGTGGAAGACAGAGGACAACTTTTAGGAGTGATTTTCCTTCATGCTGGGTTCTGAGGGTAGAACTCAGGTTTGTCAGACTTGTAGAGCAAGTGATTTTACCCATTCAGCCATATCACCAGCCAGCCCTCCTTCCATTTTATAAATTAGAAAATTGGTATTGAAGGCAGTTGGTGGCACAATTAAGAATTTGAATCTTGTTCAGTTTTGAATTCAAGACCCTCGTTAATAGTGCATAGGACTACCTTCTTATTGCACATTTACTTATAACTACATCAGTTCTCCTTCAAAATAAGTAGAGATACTAGGATGGCATGACGCTGGCACATGTCCCTAATCCCAGCACTGGGGTGGGGAGACAGGTAAATCTCTTGAGTTGAGGGCTAGTCTAGTATACATAGGGAGTTCCAGACCTGCTGTGATCCTGTCTAGAAAAGAATACCATAAGATTATGACAGGGTTCATTATGAATACCTTGTGTTTTAGGAACTGGAAGTACCAGTATTGCCGCAGATCTCCCTACCCATCACCAGTTCTTCACTGCCTACTTTCAATTTTAGTTCTCCTGTGACTTCAGGTTCCTCTCCATCATTCATCAATCCTTCTCAACCCTCAGTGAACAAGGTACAGAACCATTGTTTAAAATGAGCTGATTTCTTTTTTTTTTTAAGGAATTCAATACTCTATTTTACATAAAATAAAATATGAGTGTATTGACTGCATGTGTGTAAGTGCACCCGTGTCATGCGATGCTGTGGAGGACAGAAGAGGCTGTTGGATCGCCTGGAACTGGAGTTAACAGACATTGTTAGCTGCTATGTGGGTGCTGGGATTTGAACCCGGGTCTTCTGCAAGAGCAGCCAGTGTTCTTAACTGCAGAGCCATCTCTCTAGCCCGCAGTACTCTTTTTAAAAAAGAAATGATCGATTTTCACTATGAAAATGAATAACTCACAGTTAAGGAAAAAATATGGGAGAGTTGGTGCTGTGACTTGAGCCCAGGGCCTTTTTCATGTGGGGAATCCCCCCAAAATGGAAATAGTATTTTATTTTTAAAATTCAGATGTATATAGTTGGGAGTATGCTTCAGATCTCATGCAGTTGTTGAATTAGAGAAAAATAACAATAAATTTATCTCCAAACAGTATTTCCAGAAAGGAAATTATTCCAGGTAGGAATAAAAGACCTTTTTACTTCTTGTATAAGATTCCCTTTTTATTTGTTTTGTTTTGAGAAAGTATCTCACTATGTAATGCCCTGGTTGGCCTAGACTTGCTATGTAATAGACTTAGGCTGGCCTTGAACTCTCATATTCACCTGCCTCTCTGCCTCCTGAGGGCTAGGACTAAAGACATGTGTGTTACCACTGTGCGTGGCTGATACTGAATTTCTCTACTTCAGAGTTTTTCTTTTTGATTTTTCTAAAGATGATCTTACGGAATTTTTCTTTCACCTTTGGACAAATACGTATTTCTGAGATTGTATATTCATCTTAAGGAAACCAGATTTTATTGCAGCTACTGTTCAGGTTCTTTTTTAAAAAGTGACTTTTACGTTTAAATGCAAGAGTGTTTTTAATTTAAATAATTTTCTTAAATCTATTTTATCACCAGTTTCTTCTACCGAGCTCTTTTTATATAATTTCTTACTCCTTTGGAAAATGCAGGTACCGATGAGCTCTCCAGGAAGCACTGGCAGTCCTGTGTTTAAGTTTTCATCTCCTATTGTAAAATCTACCGAGGCAGATGTGCTACCTCCATCATCTGTAAGTACCAAGCAGGTAATATTTTCAGGTTTAATTTCAATAAGTCTAAAATTTCATTGATAGTAAACATACTTCTTTTCTTGATGTCAATAAAATTCAGTGTCCAGGAAATGTAAATTTCTAATGTTCTTATTGTATGCTAAGTACAATGTGTGCAAATGCATTTTCTTACGTCACTTGGGCATTAAAAATGGAGATGACTAATCTATTTCTACTCTGGAAATGAGACAGGACTTGCTATAGTCTGTATTCAGAGTTCCCTGTCAACCCCAGACTGTCCTATAATTGCCAACTTAACTTTTCTTCATCCAAGATTAAAGAGCTAGCTGACTAAATCATACTGCATTTATTTAAAATGTCACTTGAGGGGCTGGAGAGATGGCTCAGCGGTTAAGAGCCCTGACTGCTCTTTCAGAGGACCTGGGTTCGATTCTCAGGACCAACATGGAGGCTACTAACTGTCCTTAACTCCAATTCCAGGGGAATCTGACGCCCCCTTCTGACCTCCACTGCATTGCATGACACGGGTGTACACACATACATGCAGGCAATACACTCATACACGTAAAATAAAAATAATAAATAAATTTTTTTTTTTTAATGTCACTTGAATCACCTTTAATCATGAAAAGTTCTGGAATATTTTTGTCACACAGTATGTTTTTTTTCATGATTAAAAACTATCTTGAGTAAGAATAATACATAAATCTAATGTTCAGGTGCCCTAGATTTATCATACATGCCATTTAAACATAACTGTTCTCAGTTTTTGACTGTATTCTTGATTTTCTTGTCACAGGTAGGTGTTAACAAATGAAATTTGTTTCTCTTGCATCCCTGAGCTCCATTGATTGTCCCCCAAATCGTGTACTTTTTAAGCTGGCATTCAAGAAGCTGAGGACATAGAGGCATTAGGATCTTACCAGTATTTGATGTACTACTTTGAAAGAAAAAAATGCATAAAAAATGAAACGCACTGTTAAACTGACACGACACGACATTCGATATAAGGAGAATATCAGTTCTTTCATTCACAGTAGTGTGTATGACTATGTTGTCTAGGCTGGATTCAACTGGGCTTAAGTACTGCATTAACCTCCCTGGGGCTAGAAGTAGAGGTATGCATCAAGAGACTTCGTTTGTGAATCCCAGATTTAGAGATTGTATAATAGGAAAAACTCTTACCTTGATAATTTCTAAAAAAATAAGTTCTATTATTTTCTTAATAAATTGACAGCTGAAAGATATCCTTTCTCTCCATAGATTGGATTTACATTTAGTGTGCCTGTTGCAAAAATGGAACTTTCTGGCTCTAGTTCTTCAGAACCAATTTTAAATAGTTCAGGTAAGTAAATTTTCCTCCACAGTTTTTTAATAAAAAAATGAAAATAGGGGCTGCAGTTAAGAACTCTGGTGGTTCTTGCAGAGGACCCGGGTTTGAATCCCAGCACCCACATGGCAGCTAACAACTGTCCATAAGTCCAGTCCCAGGGGATCTGACAGCCTCTTCTGACCTCCGCAGGCATTGCATGACACGGGTGGACTTACCTACATGCAGGCAATACACGCATACACATAAAAAACATAAAAAATTAAAAAGAAACCAGCAAAAAACCCCAAAACTAAACAAAAATACCTGTATATGTGTTAGAGGAACACTTCAAATTCTCTGTTAGTACTTCTTGTGAATACCTTTATTCAGCCCTGAAAAATTACTCTTCCAACAGTGCTTTTTGTTAATTTTAATCAGAAGAATTTAGCTATTAGAGCTCATTCTGTAGTGATTTGGTCATTATCCATTATCACATACTTATCCCACTGTGTTTAGTCAAAGTAAGGTGGTAAGCTTATAGTAACTGAAGTCTATGAACTGCAGGTTTGTCTATATTATTTATAGTTGTGGTATATGTGTAGTTTACTCTTCACTTCATAAGCCTTTTTTTTTTTTTTTTTTTTTTTTTTTTTTTTTGAGACAGGGTCTCTCTGTAGCCCCAGCTGGCCTGGAACTCCCTTTGTAGACCAGGCTGGCCTTGAACTCACAGAGATCTGCCTGCCTTTGCCTCCTGAGTGCTGGGATTAAAGGCATGCACCACTGTGCCCAGCAAGCATTTTTATTTGTAAGAGTTATGCTGGCCTGCAGATAGTGATACATAAGTTCTGAACTGAAGAAACACATCATCATCGAGTGAAAGAAATGAGATCATTAAAACAGACTTTGGTGGCGATGGTGGTTTTCAGTATTTGGGAAATGGAGAAACACCTGGACTGAGTTACTAACAGGTCAAGAATTGGGCCAGAGCATTTTGCCCCAGAAATCAAAGCAGGAATTGCAAGGGCTCTGGAACAGGAGAAAAGCATGTCATACCTCCTAAGCTGCACAGACTTTGGCATGAGGTGGAGAAATAGCTTTAAATCCAAAAGTCTTGAGTGCTGTGTTAAAGAATTGGATTCATTAATTAGTCTCTACTCTTCCTCGTCCTTCCACCCCTCCTTTCCTCCCTGGTCTCTCCCACTCTGTCCTCTACTTCTCCCTGAAACCCCCTCAACCTCCTCCAAACCCTGGTCCTTGCTCATGCTAAGCAGGTGCTTTACCTGTGAGTTTTCTCAATTTTATGTGAGAGTGAGTGAAGTGGGTATGGAGTGACAGTGGTATTTTGAGTGAAAATAAGAAAGACCCTTGTCTTATCCCAAAGTGTTTTTTTCCAAACACTAAAAGGTCTAAACCTATAGTATCCACCCCCCACTCCCCCAGTGGGTCTCCCTGTAGCCCCAGCTGGCCTCAGTCTCACAGTTTCACCTGCCTCTGCCTCCTGAGTGTTGGGATTAAAGGCATGTACCACCACACCTGGCAGATAGCCTTTCTTTAAAAGTATATTATTAAAAACATAAGAATCAGAGAGGTCCTTGGTTTTCCGTGATCTGAGCGATACTGTAGAACATGTAAAGGATACAGAACAAGAATTTATGTTTGCAATCCTTTTATAAAATAGATGAAACAGCTCTGTGTCAGAGGAAGTGGAATTTGCACTTTCAGTTGCAATTCTTATTTTCTTGAATGGGTTCAAAAGGGAATACTTTGAATTAATTCATTGTCTGGTTAGTTTCAAGGAACATTAAATTTAAAAAATTTTTGCTAATGTTTTAATAGGAGTAACTGAATAATAGTTTGTTAAAAGCAGCTTTGTAATTAACGACATCTTGAGAAATCCCCTGGAAACTTTAGGAATTGGTTCTTGGTAGAATCTGCAGAGTTGTGTATGCTCATAGCAGCTATTTCTTACCACGCCTGTCATGTAAAGACATGGATGAAAGCATGCAAGTGACACATGATGGTGCATGCTCAGCACTCAAAAGGAAGGAGACTGAGTTTTGTGCCAGCTTGGGCTGCGTCTGTAGTGAGGCCCTGTCTCAGAAAGCAGTGTGTAGAGGTCGTGATTAACTGCTCAGTGTGACAGGAGTTAATTTCCCATCATTTCCTTTTTCGTCACTTTGTGGACTTCAGGTCATTCTTAAAAATTTGCCTTTTGTGAATGTAGTGCCTCATGCTTATAGTCTCAGCACTTAGGAGGCTGTGGGAGGGTATTCCAGGTTCGTGTCCTGTCTAATCTACTTCTCAAGCCCGTCTCCAAACAAAACACACCTTTTATCTTAAGTTTCATAAAAGTAGCCCACTTGGAACAAAATAGGAAAGGGACCATACAGCAGTCATCTTGCCGCAGTCAGCAGCCGCTAATCTCTAGATGTAGGCATTCTAACCTGCTTTAAGCATATGTTTTGTGGCTACACAGCATTCTTTGGTGTGACAATTTTGTGAAATTTCTGTTACCAGCCCTTTTAAATTTAACATTGTATAATACGTATTTTCAATATTAGAACTGATGGATGTCTTTAATTGTGTGGATTTGGAGATGTGAAATAACTGACCCAGTTGAAAATGATTTTAAGATTTTTCTGTTCATTGTTTCAAATTCCTGTTTTGTCAGGCACATATTTCACACACTAGATGGCTTGTCTTGGTTGCCATATCCATTTAGTGTTTCAGTTTGTCTTCTAGAGAGAATTTATTGGCTGACAGCTGTAGTTTTATTTACTGCCTTTTTTGTGGTATGTATGGGGGATGTAATGGGGGAATGTAGTGTAAGATGGTGTTGCTCCTTGCAGTTGATTAGCCTTATGCTTTGTTGTTTGTTCATTTTTTGAATTGCAGTGACCTTTTTGAAAATTTTAGAGGTAGATGTAAAAGGGTTACTTTGAAAGATATTTTAGCTCAAGATCACACTTTTTAAAAATTGTCTTCCATAATTTAAAAATTACAGATCAAGATACTGTTGCAGTTACCAGTACGAGCTGTAAGAAGTCAGGTGCCGCTTGTGAGGTCCCCTTCACACCTGCAAAAGTCCTAAAGGAGGGAAGTGTTCTCGACATTCTGAAAACCCCTGGTAAGATAATGGCTGCCATAGATGTTGGAAATTTTAATTGCAAACTCATCTCGTTTTTAATGTGTTGTTATTTACTCTTTAAAAAATACAACTAAATGCATAGAAAGTTGACTTTTGAATGTTGGTATAATGAGATATAAATTATTTTGAAAAATGTGCTAGAAGCCTTTATTTAATTCTTTGGCTTTCAAGGACTAACTAGAGAAATCTCTTTTAAGAGGTGATCATAGGAGATGGACTGCCTTTTGTAGAGATAGGGTGGCAGTGAATACGAGTAAATAAATCCCCTGATGATATGCCTCATTGTATCCCTCTGATGAGAGCATTGAACTGCCATCTCAGGTTATTCTCCAGTTTGGTGTATATGAGACAAGGCTCAGTACACTGTGTTGTAACATATATTTTAAAGCCAGTACTCATTCAAGACTTAAAAGCTAGTAGTTAGTATAGTACTTATTTTTTTTATCAACATTTATATGTACTTAAGAGGTTTAATATGATTCAGCACATCTATACAAAGGCGTGGTGATCAGATCAGGGTAACAGGTAATAATTTGAAGAGGATGAATAAAAATTGTCAAATAGGAATGATAAATTTTCAACTTGAAATCAGAGGATGTTCCTAGTTTGAATTGTGATGCATAGTAGACTAATACCAAGATGTTTATAAGGAAAACAAATGGCCCAGAAAGAATTCAGACTGCCTCAGCAGATGTGTTCAGTGGGTAATGGGTTATTTTAAAAGTAACCTTTTTGAGCTGGGTGTGATGGCGCACGCCTTTAATCGCAGCACTTGGGAGGCAGAGGCAGGTGGATCTCTGAGTTCAAGGCCAAGCTTGTCTACATAGTGAGTTTCAGGACAGCTGGGACTAGAGGGAGACCCTGTCTCAAAAAAACAGACAACAACAACAAAAAAGGTAGCCTTTTTTCCCCCCTCTCCAAGGCTTACAGGGATTAGGTTGTTTTGATCCACCTTCCTTATCTAATAGATATGTACACTGCCTACACAGAAATCCAGCAATGCAAACAGGCTTAGGCTGTGTCAGAGCTCCCAAGATGTATGTACTGCAATTACAAATAATAGGCAGGTATCAAATATATAGCTTTATCTTGCATATACATAGAGTTACGTTTTGCATTCATAATCTTGCCCCTTTCTCCTAATCTTTTTTCATAGGAAACATTTGAGTCTTCATTTGGGTGGAACGAGAAAAATAAGACAATGGAAGGAAAAAGATTATGCAATGGCTCCAAGATGGTCACTGCTAACATTTTGCTAACCTTACTGATGCAATTAATCATTAACAAGATAGTCGTTGTTAACCATTGGAGGTAGCTGAATGTATGAGATTGTATTACCCTTAGGCTAAAAGTAACTGGGCCAGATTATTTCTTGATCCCACTAGAAAATCTGTACCAACTGTTGAAATTTTTTTCCCCAGTTTTCTTCTTTGTCGGTACTATGGCTGAAAAGTAGATCCCTAATAGTGTTGGTATACGTGATAATGAAAGTTGGCTCAAGGAGAAGAAACAGTTCCCATGCATGAAGTTAGTAGCTTGAGTGAATCAGTTCAACAGCAAGAGTTTCGGTAGTACAACCCTACTCCACCCCATGGTTCCATGTGCACATCTTACTTGCCTAAATACACTTTCAGTTTTTACAAAATGTGAAAATTCTGAAATAGTATTGGAGAGAGATTTCACGAAATTGACTTTTAGTTACTGTTCGAGAACTTGGATTTGTGGCATGAGTTCCTCCTCCAAGAGGTCAGACTGGTTCTTAATCACTTTTTCTGTTCTAGGTCTGTCCAGAGGGTTTGCCACATCTTTGACGTGTATGTGAATTAACTGCAATTAAAAATAACCCACCAACCCAGGCGTGGTGGTGCATACTATAATCCTAGCTCTTGAGATGTTGAGACAGGAGAATGATGAGCCTCAAAGGTCAGCTTCAATTAGATAGTGAGACCCTGTCTCATTAAATCCTTATAATCCTGTTTTACATTGGAGAAACAGCTGTCAAAAAATAATGCCTGTTGGGCTCAGCTGCTGTTACTGAATGTAGAAGATACCACAGCAATAGAGTCTGACTGGACAGCATTCAAAGATTAGAGATACTGAAATCATGTGACACAGACACGGGAATACCTGGAAGACGAGGTGGATAAAGAGGAAGACTGAATGTTTTGCAGTTCTTTGCTTCAGGAAGGCAGAATATAGCAAAATGTGGATGACAGTGTTCCCTGTCACTAAGTTCAAATGACAGCATCAAACTAGAAATTCCTAGAGGGAGAAAGTGATATGCTATATTAATGGCATCTTTTGTAGAACTTTAGGTCTGAGTGTCACTATTTTTAATAAATATGATTGTATAGGTGATTAAAAGAACTTTTAAATAGTCCTTCTTGGATTGTATTAACCTGGTAATAATGTAAATGTGGTTTTTTTCACATAATATTGTAGTTAACGCTTTGATTAGAAACCCTCTCTCCATTTTTGGGGAAAAACGTTCTTCTCTTTCTACACTATAGGTTTCACATCACCAAAGGTTGATTCTCCTGTGGCTCAGACTACCACTACAAGCCCAGTAGTGTATACCAGACCAGCAATAAGTACCTTTTCTTCTAGTGGAATTGCATTTGGAGAAAGTTTGAAAGCTGGATCATCATGGCAGTGCGACACATGTCTACTCCAAAACAAAGTTACAGACAATAAATGCATAGCCTGTCAAGCAACAAAATTGCCCTCAAGAGAAACTGCTAAACAAACTGGAATTGGGACTCTAAGCAAAAGTGACAGAAAAGCTACATCAGGGACAGGCTTTGGAGATAAATTTAAACCAGCAGTAGGAACTTGGGATTGTGACACCTGTTTAGTGCAAAATAAACCTGAAGCAGTAAAATGTGTAGCCTGTGAAACACCCAAACCTGGCACTGGTGTGAAGCGAGTCCTTACAGTGGCGGTGGCTTCAGAAAGTCCTTTGACTGCTTCCTCTTCTAGCTGCACTGTGACCACTGGTACCCTAGGTTTTGGAGATAAGTTCAAAAGGCCTGTGGGCTCTTGGGAATGCCCAGTATGCTGTGTTTGTAATAAAGCAGAAGACAACAAGTGTGTCTCCTGTACGTCTGAGAAGCCAGGTATGTTTGTGGTTTCACGGAATCATTTTGTTCATTTCTTTAGTAGGGCATTTTCACTGTGAAACAGCTAAGAACAATCCTCATATTTTAATGATTCCAGATGAGCATTTTATTGTGCCTTGTAATTTATTTTTTTATTTTTATTTTACGTGTATGCGTGTATTGCCTGCATGTAGGTAAGTGCACCCGTGTTGTGCAATGCCTGCGGAGGATAGAGGAGGCCTTCGGATCCCCTGGAACTGGAGTTATGGACAGTTGTTAGCTGCCATGTGGGTCCTGGGATTTGAACCCAAGTCTTCTGCAAGAACAGCCAGTGTTCTTAACCACCGAGCCATCTCTCCAGCCCCAGTGCATTGTAATTTTTAAAAACCATTTTGAGGTTAACAATGGCTTCATTGGGGCTAGATGTTCTTGTTCACTTAGGGTCAGTATGTGTGTTCATTATGTACCCTACCTGCTCTCTCTATGGATGTGTGAAACTTCTCTGATATTGAAAGGTCTTAGACTAGAACAGTCTTTTTCAAACCTCTGTGCCTAATCATTTTGTCTGTACACAAACGGGGGTAATTAGTGGTCATTTACAGGGGGATTCTTGAAGAGCTGGCGGTCAGCTGTATATTAATGGTGCCACTGTAGCCATATCCTGTCTGCCAGAGACGTATGATAACAGTAATTTAATTATTTACGAAAAACTCTTTTAACTTGGCTAGAAAAGTGAGATTTGAGGGGTTTTTTGCTGTCCTTGTTCTTCAAAGTTGAAAGAATTACAGCTGCTGGTTGTAATATTACATAGTTCTATGGTGCAGATAAGTGGTAATATGAGTACCAGATACCATGACTGTCCTAGGAGTTAAGCTTCCTGTTTTTTTAAAATTTGTCACTTTTAATTATGTGTATTGGGGGCAAGGAATGTGCATGTGAATGCAGGTCCCTATGGAGACCAGAGGCCTCAGATCCCCGTGAACTGGAGATGCATTCAGTTGTGAGCTGCCTGATGTGGGTGGGAACTGAACTCAGGTCTTCTTCAAGAGCAGGAAGTGCTCTTAACCACTGAGCCATCTTTCTAGTTCCTCTACTCCTGTTTTCTTAAATCTGTTGTAGTTGTATAGTTTTGTTGGTATGATATAAAGCTCTGACTTTCTAGCCAGACCCCTTCTGAGCACTTGAGTCATACTTCTATCTCATGCAGGAAACCAAACTCTTGAGTTGACAGATGAGTAATGAACCTTTGACTCAGGGAGTAAATTGTGCCGAGGCAGAGGAATCTGGTGTAGGTTTTATAAAAACATGGCTCTACCTTATACCGACGCACTGTCACTCTCAGTAGTGAATTTGGTCAAATTTTACTTAAAATTTTTTCTTTCTGAGACATAGTCTCAGAGACTCACAGATTGTCATCCTCTGCCTCCTGAGTGCTGGGGTTAAAGGCTTCTGTCACTGTATCCAACTCATTTTATTTTTGAGAAAACTTTGTTTAAAATGTGTCTATGTGTATGAGCGCATATGTGCTGGAGCACCTGGAGGCCAGCAGAAGACATCAGATCCCCTGGAGGTAGAATTATAGGCTGAATGCTAGTCCTTTGTAAGAGCCAAGTGCTCTTATGTGTTAAACTATCTTTCCAGCGCCAAAATTTGTTTTTGATAACGCAGTCTGGCCATCTTTTGGAGAATGGATTTGTAGGCACCACAATTTTTGGAGGACAACTTATGAGTGATTAAATACAGTAGAGAATGGTGATGTGGAATCAAATAATGGAGTTGAATAGGAGAGAAGATTTAGAATAGTGTGTGGGTGAGGACAGTAATGTCAAACTGTTGGAGTTAGTATATCTGAAGCCATGGGAGTGTCAGTTGAGTGACTTGAGGACGGGAGCGAGACTGAACCCTGCTAACTTAAGGGAATGGCCTGGATGAAAGCTAAACAGTTAAATCTTGGAATCAGGAAAAAGAAAACTGAAGGAAGGTCAGTTTCAAAGGAATAAGATAAGGTGTTTGAGTAAGCCTATTCAAGCTAGACAAGAGGGGACTGGGAAGACTGCTGCAAAATAGTCTTTTGGACTTACAGGAAGGTTGCACACATGAACTCTGAGCAGTATGGGTGCCTCCACCAGACCTGCACAAGACCACAGCAGTCAACTTCCCAGCATGAATGAGGGCAGGCCCCACCCCAGGTTGAAGCACGATCAGCAGTCGCAACTGCTGAGGAAGGGAGAGTCAGTTTTTCTTCAGGGAAGAGCTTGGTGATAGGTTGCCCATGACCAGGTGGTGAGTCCTGCAACTGTGTACATGTGGGCAGCACTAGTTGGGTTCAGTAGATTCTGCATACAGCTGTGTAATTATAGAAAAAGAGGACTTGGATTTTGAGAGGGAGATGTTTGGAGGGGGTCACTGGAGGAGCTGGAGAGGGAAGGGGGGTGAATATAGCACCACTGCACTCATGTATGAAATTCTCAGAAAAGATGAAGGGTACACAAAGAATTGTAGAAAGATGAGAAAAAGATTGAAATAAATTGGACATCCTTGTAAAAAGGAGCTACCTAGATAAGCTAACCAAGAGGAACCATCTTGAGATTACAAAGCTCAGTAAAGAAGTGTGGAATTGCAGGCATAGATTAGGAAACTAATGTTGGTGTTGAGTAGTAGAAAAGAGCTTGTCAGGTGGATAGGGGATGGAAGATGGGACACCAGGGAGCAATGTTCTTGGCAAGATAGATGAAAATATAATATACTCAAACCATGCAGAGATTGTTCAGGTAACTATGGGAGTGGCAGCAGATGGAGGCTGTTGAGATTTGGAATCTGAGGATGAATGGCTCTGCTCTCAACTCTGCTTTGTTACATGGTCCTTGTGCTGTTTCTTCCTCTGTCACTTCTCCCCGTGAACATGTGGCTTCTCACTATAGACTGAATCTGTACCTTTGATTTCTTCAATTGTTTCTTTCTTTACACATTTAAGTTTTCTCACTTAGGGGGCTTAGAGAAATGACTTGGCAGTTAAGAGAATGTATTGCTTTTGCAGAGTATCTGAGTTCACTTCCCAAGATCCATGTTGGGTAGCTCACAACCTCCTATAACTCCAGCTCTAGAGGATCCAAAGCTTCTGGCCTCCACTAGCATTTTTATTCACATTCATGTACCTATACATCACAGACATACACAAAATTAAGGAAAAATTTTTTGATCACTTGGTGATCATTTGTTTTATATTTCTCCTGTTAGACCAGCACGTAACTTTCACACCATTTTATTCATTTATGTTCCTTGAACTCAGCTACATGATGGTATTTAATAAATGCCTGTTAAATAGCATGGATCAGGAATGTATGAATGCAGTACAGGGCAGAATTAAAAAGCAGAATATATCTATTGAAGAAAGCCAGAGACATGTACTTTGAAATCTTGAGGCAAATATAATGCAGGACTATGTATTTTATGTGTTAGAATATGGTCTGTAATTTACATCTTATGTCTTAGTAAATCTGTGCTGTTTGGAGAAAGAAATTAGACTGGGGGTAGGGAAAGGGATTTACCATGTAGCCATGACTGATCTGGAGCTCATGATGGAGACCAGGCTGGCCTTGAACTCCTACTGATCTGTCCGCCTCTCCCACTTTCCTAATGCAGACAGATTGTTTTTGGTTTTGTGGGGTTTTGCTGTTGACCTTTGAGACAGGACTCCCTGTAGTCCCAGCTGGCCTAGAATGTTCTGTGTAGACCAGACTGGCCTTGGTCTCACAGAGATCTGCCTGCTTCTTGTCTCAAGTGTTGGGTTTATAGATGGATACCACCTTTCTTAACTCTAGACAAACATTTTCAAGGACAGTTGTTTTTTTGTTTGTTTATTAATCTCTAGCCTTTCAATTTTAGTATATGAGCTGCTGAAGCAACCACGGGACAATTTATTCTTTAAAAAAATACTATATTTTATGTGTATAGTGTATTGCCTGCATGTGTGTAAGTACACCAGTGTCATGTAATGCTTGTGGAGGTCAGAAGAGGACATCTGATCCCCTGGACCTGAAGTTACCAGTGGTTGTCAGCCACCATGTTGAATGCTGGGACTTGAACCCCGGCCCTCTGCAAAAGCAGCCAATTCTCTTAACTGCTGAACTATATCATCAGCTCGAGGGACAGTTTATTCTTATAACCCCTTATCTTTCACATTCTTTTTTTTTAAATGTGGGTACTAGGGATCTAACTCAGATCCTTGCAAGGCAAGCACTTTACTGACTGAGCCACGTTCCCAACAAATAGCTCCCAATTTATGGGGATGAATTTATTTCTCCCTTTCCTGTGTGTGTGTGTGTGTGTGTGTGTGTGTGTGTGTGTGTGTGTGTGTGTGTGTGTGTGTGTCGGGGGGAGGGGGCTCAAAATTGATGTTAGGAATCTTCCTTGTTCTTCTTCCTCTTTATGCTTTGAGGCAGGGTCTCTTCAGTCAAACCCAGAGCTCGCTGTTGTAGCTAGTTTGCTACCTAGCTTGCTTTGGGGATCCCTTGTCTCCACCTTCTGAGGCTGGAATTACAGGCAGGCTGGGCCTACCCTGCATTTGTGTAGATTCTTGGGGATTTGAACTCTGTTCCTGGTCTTCTTGCTTGTTCAGCAAGTGCTTTAACCATTTAACCATCTTCTCAGCCCCAAGTTGAAATTGAGTCAGTTCACTACTGAGCAAGCTCTTCATGTATAAAGTTAAAAGAAATCTGAGAAGTGTCCCTATTTCTAACAACGTGAGACTCATGTTTCTGGTTCTTTTTGTGCCTTAATAGATGAACTAATGAAAATTGAAAACTTGGAGTCAATGGTATCCTGACATAAACACAACGTAGATTAATTTTTCATTATTTTCCCCTTTGTTTTTTAGGAAGTTCAATATCTGCTTCAAGCAGCAGCCCTCCCTCTGTTCCTCTGTCTTCTGGAAGCTGTCTAGGATTGGACAAGTTCAAAAAACCTGAGGGAAGCTGGGACTGTGAAGTGTGCCTAGTGCAGAATAAAGCAGACTCTACCAAATGCGTAGCCTGTGAAAGCCCAAAGCCAGGCACAAAATCTGAGTTTAAAGGTAAGGTGACAGTAAAGTACCCCTCTATGAAGCCAGATTACAGTGAAATGTGTGTGGGCAGCTTTATGGTTTTTTTATTTTTTCTGAGACAAGATCTTACTGTGTGTAGCCCTGGTTGGCTTAGAAGACCAGGCTGAACTCAAACTCATAGAGATGCACCTGCTTCTGCCTTTGTAGTTTAAGGCATATACACCAAGGAAGGGGAAGGGGTTGTGCACTGTGCAGGTGGTTTTTAAGTTACTCGTTCCCTGAGTAGTTCATGTAAAGTAAAACATGATCTTTTAGCTCACTTCCATCTCTGAATGATTATGAAATTAAATCAGTTGCACATTAGCAATAGAACATCTTTTGTACAGCTGGGTAAGAAGTTTTTTGTGTTAACACAGTGTCAGTTTTAGGGGTTTGAGTATAAGCTGACTTTTCTGAGAACTTACACTTATTTAAATCATCCAGTGTTTGTTTTCTCTGAGTGAGTCTAGGGTAGAGGTGGGGGAGCCACGGACAGTGTTGGAGTATTAGCTGAGTTGGAGAGATGGCTCAGTAGGTAAGAGCACTTGCTGCTCTTGCAGAGGAACCCCCCCCAACACACAAACCCAGTTCCATTCCCAGCACCTACATGGCAGCTAACAAGTTTCTGTAATTCCAGTTCTAGGGAATCTGGTGCCCTCTTCTGACCTCCTTGGGCATTGCATGATAAAGGTGCACCTATCTACATGCAGACAATACACATAAATACATAAAATATTAAACAACGAACAAAGCTATTAGCCAAAAATGGTGGCACAAGGCTGTAATTGCAGGTTCACATATTGGAGCTAGTAAGTCCCCCTCCCCTCTTTCTAAAATTTTTTGGTTTTGGTTTTGGTTTGTTTTGTTTTGGGTTATTTTTTTTTTGAGACAGGGTCTCCCTGGAGCCCCAACTGTCCTGGAACTCACTGTGCAGACCAGGCTGATCTTAGTTTCAGAGATCCACCTGCCTCTGCCTCTGCCTCCCAAGTGCTGGGAATAAAGACTTGTATCACTATGCGTGGCTCAGAGTTCCTTAATTTTTTACTTTGTAAATGTAAAGGAAGAACCTTAGGAAGAGAACCTCTTTTAGAAATTAATGCTAAACTATCTAAAGATTGATTGTATTAAAATTTTGATAGTTCCATATGAATTGAACTTGGAAAAGAGGAGATACTAGACAATTTAGATCTGAAGTAGTCAGGGAGAAAGAGCTAAGTTATAAAAGTATATTGAAGCTGGCTGTGGTGGTGCACTCCTTTAATCCTAGCACTCGGGAGGCAGAGGCAGCTGGATCTCTGTGAGTTCAAGGCCAGCCTGGTCTCTACATAGTGAGTTCCAGGACAGCTGGGGCTACAGGGAGACCCTGTCTCAAAAAGACCAAAGACCAAAAAAAAGTACATTGAGCCAGGCTTGGTGGTGCATGCCTTTAATCCCAGCACTTTGGAGGCAGAGGCAGGCCCTTTGTGAGTTCAAGGCCAGCCTGGTGTACAGAGTGAGTTCCAGGCAGCTGGAGCTACAGGGAGACCCTATCTCAAAAAGACCAAAAAAAAAAAAAAGAAAAAAATAGTATATTGAGGCTGAGTGTGGTGGCACTTGGAGGTAGGGCCAGGTAGATCTCTGAATTTGAAGCCAAAATTCAGACCAGAATAAATGATATAATGTAACGTGTGTGTGTGTTTGTGTTTGTGTGTGCGCGTGCGTGCGCACGCGCACCCGCGCGGACTCTCAAACCAGCCAGGGCTACATAGTGAGACCCTGTCTCAACCACCTCTCCCCCAAAATAAAAACTATATTGGGCATGATTGAAATAAAAATGCTAATAAAGTACCACTTATTTGTGTTGTGTGAAGCTCCCTGATGGTTTTGGCCCCTTTCTCTGGTTTTCCAGCCCTCACTGCTCCCCAGTCATTAGGGCTCCTCCACAGGAGTTGTTTATGGTTCTTCCCACCAACCTCTGCCTGTAGTCAACATGATGGTTTAAGTCGGGCCATAAAGCCTTGAGGTAATTTTGATAACTAGCTAATGCTTGTCTTTCTGACTAGCATCATTTAATATACTAGAGAAACTATGTAGATAGCCACTCACTAGTGAGAGCCTGATAAAATTTTTCTGTTAAATTTCTCTTAATATAGGGACAGGCGAATCTCTGTGAGTTCAAGGCCAGCCTGGTCTACATAGTGAGTTCCAGGCCAGCTGGGGCTACAGAGAGACCCTGTCTCAAAAAGACCCCCTCCCCCCCCCCCAAAAAAAGAGAGAGCTTAGCTGTCATTTGTTTTTCCTTTGGGGTGAGTAATGTGTAACTATATTCTGGGCTTTAGTGGCTCCTTGTACTGTTCTTGTTTTCAGCCAGTCAGGTACTTGAGTTTTAGTTTATCTACAGGAAAGCAACAAGAAACAGACTGATCTTACCAGCATAGTAATATTTATAAGCGTTGCTTCAATTCATATTAATTTTTTGTTTTTTAATGCTAAACATTTTTAAATGCTTTAGTCAGCCACGCATCCATGTGGTTTAAAATTTAAATATGACAATCACAGCGAAAATTGATCTCTTGTCCCTATTGACTCCCCTTCCAAAGTTTATAGCTATGACTACTGAGTGCATTGTAAGTCTTCAGAGGTGCTTTGTACCCGTCCTAGATATCATGGTTTCTTCCTTTTATAGCTGCTGCCTTATCTCATGACATTTTGTGTGCTTGAATTTTATCTTTTTTAAAAATATTTAATTTATTTTACTTTATGTGTACGAGTGTATTGCCTGCATGTGTGTGCGTGCACTTGTGTTGTGCAATGAATGCCTCAGAGGTCAGAAGAGGGCTTTGGATTCCCCTGGAACTGAAGTTACAGACGGTTCGTAGCCACCATGTGGGTGCTGGGAATCAAATCCAGGTCCTCTGCAAGAGCAGTCAGTGCTGTTAACCGCTGAGCCATCTCTCCAGCCCCCTTGAATTTATCTTAAAACAGGTAACCCAGCTCTAAAATTCCTAAGTTGAAGGCTGTATGATTGTATTTTGGGGGTATATATTGATTCCTACAATTGTAGATTGTCTCCTACAGTTTTTCTGCTGATTGAGACCTCCGTGTATAGTTTATGGAGTGCTTACTTCTCCAGTGTGCACTTGAATATGAATTTTATCAGGCTTTCTTGACCTTTTCCATTCTGGTAGATGGTTGTGGTATGTCCTCATAGTTGGATGATTGAAGTGGAAATCTCATTCTGAATATTGGGCACATGGTTCATACTTACTGCCTTTGGTACTCCTTAAAGTAGGTCTTTTCAAGGTCCTTCATGTGACTTCAGAGTTTACATTTGAAAGGATAAGCACATTTACTTCATGTCTTTGCGTTATGTTTTCTGTTTTTAAGGCTTTGGGGCATCTTCATCTTTGAATCCAACAGCCTCAGCCTTCAAATTTGGTATTCCATCATCTTCTGGGCCTTCTCAACCTTTTACAAGCACTGGAAATTTTAAATTTGGAGATCAAGGGGGATTCAAAATAGGCGTTTCATCTGACTCTGGATCTACAAACTCGATGAATACAAACTTTAAATTTTGTAAACCAACTGGAGATTTTAAATTTGGGGTGTCATCTGATTCTAAACCTGAAGAAATTAAAAATGACAGCAAGGCTGATCACTTGAAGTTTGGGCTTTCGCAGATTTTAAGCAGCCCAGCGTCTTCAGCTTCATTTCAGGTTGGTGTATCTACTGCTGGACAGCAAGAAAAGAGAGAGGAGCCGCCCAAGCATCCATCTGCAGGCCTCTGCTCTGCTGCAGGTGTCAGTGACCCCTCTGCTGTTGCTGCCGCTGCTGACACTGCAGGGACCTCAGAAAACAAGAGCGGCTTCAGCTTTGCATCCATAGAAACCAAGAGTGTCTCCGTGGCTTCTTTCACCTCTAAAACAACAGGAACAAAGCAAGAAGAAGTATCTGCCACCAAGGGAGGATTCACTTTTGGGAATGTAGAACCTGCCTCTCTGCCATCTGCCTCAATGTTTGCCTTGGGAAGGACAGAAGAGAAGCAGCAGGAACCTGTTACTTCTACTTCTTTGGTATTTGGAAAGAAAGCTGATAACGAGGAGCCAAAGTGTCCATCAGTATTTTCCTTTGGGAATTCAGAGCAAACCAAAGATGAGAGTTCTTCCAAATCAACATTTAGTTTCAGTGTGGCAAAACCATCTGACAAGGAGTCTGAGCAGCCAGCCAAGGCCACCTTTGCATTTGGAGCCCAAACCAACACAACAACTGGTAAATAGCTTTTTTTTTTTTTTGATAAGATGTATTGCCTTGACAAATGCAGTAAGTGGAGGAACAGAACAGAATGAAGGGAATGCTGGTTTTAATACACCTGGGGAAAGAGCCCAGGATTATCTGCTTAAATTGCTCTAAATCCTCCTGATTCTGATGGAACACCTACAGCTATAATAAAAGCTCATAATGGGACATACTTACATGGCTTTCTGTCATTTGGGCATTTTATAATTAGAATTGGTATATGCTGTCAAGGAAAATAATCTCTGTGTAAAGTCTTTTATTTACAAAATAGTTAGAGATAACCAGCAATCACCAAACATTTAAGAAATATTGACCGAAAATATAATTAAACCCTAAGAAAACAGGCAATTTTGAAAACTGATATCCTGAGTGGGATGGAAAGCATCCTTAAAAATGAAAAGGGACTGGAGATAACGGGTGGCTGTTCACACTGGTTGTCCCGGGCTTGGTTCCAGACACTCTCTCCTGACTGCCTCTTTGGGCATTGCACTCATGGGTGCACTTACATACATGTAGGTAAAACACTCATATACATTTTTAAGAAAAAAGAGACTGGTCCTAAAAATGGAAATGACTGGGCTGGGGATATGAGCAGAGCACTTGCCAAGGCTTGTGCAGAGCTCTGAGTTTAATTTCCAGCATCATTAAAAAAAATGGAAATGTCCACTCACCAACTTAATTGACAAAGATGTGGGATGCCGTAGTCAAAACTCAGAGTCTAGAAAAGCTGTTTGACATAGGCAGGTGTCAGGATTACTGTCAGACTTCCAATTTTCTGAAAAGATGCTGAAAAGAAGACAGTGCCCTCAAAGTGAAAGCTTAGAATTTTATCATAAGGCAAATTTGATCAGACATGAAAGCAAAATATAGATGTTTTCAATGATAACCCAAAAATGTGGGATTCAAATAGCTGAACCATTTTTCCCATTCAGTATTTACTTGGAAATTTGAAAACAACCCACAAAGAAAATAAAAATTCCTGTCACTTGAAAAGGGAGAAAATAACATAAACTAACCAGATTTGATCACAAAATCTGTTACCTGTAGCATGCAGTTACTTCACTCTGGAATGCAGTGTTAGACTTGAGATATTGGAAAAGTATAAAGGTTTTAGTTGGTGGTATATTCACAATCACATAAAAATCAAAAGCTTTCTTCAGCAGTTAGCATGCAAGACAACATAACCAGACTGTATTTTCTAACATTCTCCATCTAAATTTCGTAGTAGTGACAACATGGGGTAAGCAGAGGTGCACCCATAAAATTAACTCGTTCCTAGAGGAAAGTTTTCTGTTTTTTTAATGTCACTTCTTAGATTTTTTGGAACTTGACAAGCTGTGCTAGTTCTAAAAATTATAGGGAAAGTAAATACACAAATTTTGAGGAGGAAAGCAGGCACACAGGAAGTGTTTTCCTAGTGCTGAGCCTTATGGTAAAGCTGCACTAATTAGCACAATCTAATAGCAATGGTAGCAGAGGAAATGAATGTGTACAGTAGTAAATCCCTTGTGTTGTGTCAGAGATGTTGTACGATAGTTAGCAAAGGATGCTTAAGTCTAGTCAGTGCTGGGTCAGTTAAAGCCAGGATGCTGCTATTACACCATAACATAATTTGTAAAATCACTAGATATAGATGCAGCTGTCTTCCATACTGATGGAACTGTCTTCCATCATCTGAATCTGCTATCTGAACACATTAGCAACTTTGAGTTGGATTTGAGGCATTTTTATTAGTCTATGTTTTATATAAATGTATACGTATACACAGCCACAGAACCTTTGAATTTGAATGTTGAGGGTCTTTGTGTAAGACAGAAAGTCGTAAGCTTTGGAAGATGAATGGAGGGGAGGTCATGGCACATGCCTTTAGTGACACGGCACTTGGGAGGCAGGTGAATGGAAATCTGAGCTGGAGACCAGCCTGATCTACATAGGTCAGCTGGGGCTACACAGAAACCTTATTTTTTTAAAAAAAGAATGTTTTTGACTCTGTTAAACTTTAGTATTAATAGATGTTCACTGTGTTTATACTGTAAGAAAATGAGTTTTTAAACATGATTTGTTCTTAAGGATTTATGTTGTTTCTCACTGTCTTACAGATCAAGGTGCAACAAAGCCAGTTTTCAGTTTCTTGAACAACAGCTCCTCTAGTTCAAGCGCACCAGCCACTTCAGCTAGTGGGGGCATATTTGGTAGTTCTACTGCCGCCTCCAACCCACCTGTGGCGGCGTTTGTGTTTGGACAGGCCAGCAATCCTGTGAGCAGTTCTGCCTTTTGTAACTCTGCAGAGTCCAGTACATCTCAGTCTTTGCTCTTTCCTCAAGAGAACAAGCCAGCTACCACATCCAGTACCACGTCAGGTGTCACTCCATTTGTCTTTGGGCAGGGTGCCAGCAGTAATAATACGGCAAGCTCTGGATTCAACTTTGGAGCTACAACCACCTCCAGCTCTTCAGGTACTCTTGTAATTGGAAGAAAAAAAAACTGTAGTTGAATTGGTTTTGCTCTAAGTGCTGATTCTAGATATTATAGCAAGTGCATACCTTGCTGTAAGTGGCCTGAGTGCCTCTAGGTCATCTGTACCTGTGATGCTGTAATTATTCGCAGTGTAGAGTAATACACTTTATGTTAAGGTTGGTTATGTTTAATTCTTTTATTTTTATATTTTGGTGTGTGTATGAGTATACTACCTGCATGTATATAAGTGCACCTGTGTTGTGCAGTGCCTTCGGAGGTCAGAAGTGGGTGTTGGATTTCCCCTGGAACTGGAGTTAACAGTTGTTAGCTGCCATGTGGCTGCGGGGAATCAAATCCAGGTCCTCTATAAGAACAGCCAGTGCTCTTAACTGCTGAGCCATCTCTCCAGCCGCATATTATGTTTAATTCTTAGGAACAATCTTCCTTTTTTTATTTTAATATTTTATTTATTATTTTGTGTATGGGTGTATTGCCTGCATGTATGTGAGTGCACCCGTGTTGTACAATGCCGCAGAAGTCAGAAGAGGGCTTTGGATTCCCCTGGAACTGGAGTTAAGGATAGTTTGTAGCCTCCATGTGGGTGCTGGGACTGGAACTGGGGTCCTCTATGAGAGCAGTCAGTGCTCTTAACTGCTGAGCCATCTCTCTAGCCCCAGGAACAATCTTCTAATCTCAGGAAGACTGGGATTAATTTTTCCAAGTTGCCTCTTTGAAATGTCAAGCTCTCAAGCAACCAAACATCAAGTAGTGGTTCTATTAACATCAGTTCTTAAATGATTGACACTATTTATGCACATTAAATTTGATAGAAAGTGTTCTAAGATAAGCCATTTTTTTTAAATTATTGAGTATGAGTAACAGTAAGTTCCAGGTCAGCTTGAGCCATAGTGTGAGTCTCAACTTGCCCTACCTCCCCCACGCCCCTAAAAAAGATGCAGACTGCAAAGATAGAGCATTGAGTTGCTTTAATTGAAGTTTTGGTTTATGTGGTTTGTGTATGTTTTACTAAATAGTGGTAATCTAATTAGTCCAAGCTTGTCTTGATAAGGTAAGAGTCTGAAAGTGGCTTGAAATCTGCTCTTGGGTTTAGAGTTTCTGGAGGGTTATCTCACTGTTTCCATTACATTGAGTTTTTTTTCCTTGGCTTTCAGGATCCTCCTTTGTATTTGGCACTGGACATTCAACACCATCTGCCAGTCCAGCATTTGGTGCTAATCAGACTCCAACATTTGGACAAAGTCAAGGTGCCAGCCAGCCTAATCCTCCAAGCTTTGGGTCTATATCATCTTCAGCAGCATTATTTTCTGCTGGTTCTCAGCCTGCACCACCTACCTTTGGAACAGTGTCAAGCAGTAGCCAGCCTCCTGTGTTTGGACAGCAGCCCAGTCAGTCCACATTTGCCTCTGGAACAGCTCCTAATTCCAGTAAGTTGTACAGTGATGCACTTTATATCATACTTAGAGTCTGTTTTTTGTTTGTTTGTTTTTTGAAACAAGGCCTCACTGTGAAGCCCATTGGCCTCATACTAGCAGAGATCCACCTGCCTCTGCCTCCCAAGTGCTGGGATTTAAGGCGTGTGCCACTGTCCCAGGCTTGAGTCCATGTCTTAAAAATAGTATTTTTCTTTAAACTTTAAAACACAGTAGTGAAGTGTGGTGTTCACATTTACCCATAAATACTCCAGATTTTTCAGTCACAGCATTTTGATGGCATTAATGTATATAAAGTGTTTCTTACTCTCTGGCTTAGGTATGAGATGCATTTGGCCCCATTTGCCTTTGTAGTCTACTGTAGTCAACACTGAAGCTGTGTGTTCTGATCTTGACAGTTTTATTTAGTTGAGGAAGTTAGACCTTATTTCTGTTACTTTTTTCTTGGACAAGCCTGTTAAGTTGTCTTTTTTTTTTTTTTTTTTTTGGTCTTTTTGAGACGAGGTCTCACTGTAGCCCCAGCTGTCCTGGAACTCACTATGTAGACCGGGCTGGCCTAGAACTCACAGAGATCCTCCTGCCTCTGCCTCCCGAGTGCTGGGATTAAAGGCGTGTGCCACCACGCCCGGCTTAAGTTGTCTTAATGCTTGGGTGATATGCTAGTCTTCCCTCTTGAGAATTTCACTAAAAATTCTTAAGGCTTTTTAAATTTTTTTTATTTATTTTTTAAATTTTATTTACTTATTTTATGTGTATGTGTGTATTGCCTGCATGTAGGTAATTGTTACAAACAGTTGTTAGCTGCCACGTGGGTACTGGGATTCGAACCTGGGTCTTCTGCAAGAACAACCAGTGTTCTTAACCGCTGAGCCATCTCTCCAGCCCCAATTTTAATTTTTTTAAAAACAGTGTCTCAGATTGTATCCGTGGCTCCTGAATGCTGGGATTAAAGGTGTGCACACAACACCTTCTTAAGGCTTTGTAAAATATAATTAGTGCACTGCATTTTAATGGCATATTTTCTCAGAATTGCACTGTTTGATGTATTTCTCATAGAGAAGTCTGATTTCATATTAAAAGGCCACAGAACAGGGCTGGACATGGTGGCACACACCTTTGATCCCAGCACTTGGGAGCCAGAGGCAGGCAGATCTCTGAGTTCCAGGCCAGCTGGGGCTACAGGGAGATACTGTCTCATAAAGACGACCCCCCCCCCCCCAAAAGTCACGGAACAGTGTTGTGCTTACTCATGTGGCCATACAGATAGGGTCCCATTTTGGTTACATTTCTCTCATTTTTCTTCACTCTTAATGTTGAATACTGTTCTGTTTTGTGGTAATTTCTATTCTTTAGGTTTTATTTACAGTTCACTGATAACCCCTAGAAAATACTCTGCCTGTTTTTATCTGCGCATATGGAGTCTCACTGAACACACGCAATGCTGTGCATGTGGCTCGGTCATCATCACTGCTGCAGAGTAAATCATTGGATGACTGTTTGGCTTTTGCTGAGAGTTAGTTCTGGCTACATGTTCTGCACCACATGTTCTCATGGGATTTGGGGGGAACACACAAGTTTTTCCTGATATGCTCCAGAGTGAAATAAAGCTTTTCCTACTGGGTTGTATCAGTTCACATGCTCTCATTGTTGGATTCTGTTTGTTTCTACATTTACCAAAAATTCTTTTAAAAGTATTTTTTAAAAAATAAATTTTTTTATGTATATGAATGCTTTCCCTACATGTGAGTGTACCTGTGTTTTTTTGTTGCCTGCAGGGGCCAGAAGAGGGCATCAGATCCCCTGGAACTGGAGTTGTTAGCTGCTATGTGGGTGCTGGGAACTGATCCCGGGTCCTCTGAAAGAGCAGCCAGTGCTCTTAACCATCAAGCCATCTCTCCAGCCCTTTAAAAGTATTTTGGCCATTTTTTTCTGTTCAGGTGTTTGGCTTGTTGGTTTTTTCATTCATCGTATTTTCTGGTATTAGTATTTAGCTGGTAAATGTAGCAAGACTTCTCCTGTTTGTGACATGTATTAACTATTTTAAGCAGTGTTATTTTAGTTGGTCAGGTGCCTCAGGGTGGTAGTCTGGCTTGTAACTTCACTTTGGAGGATTTTCCTACCATCTTCAAGATACCTTTTAGCTTTATAAAGGATCTGCTCCTTGAGAATCAAGTCTTCCTTCCTGTCTGTTACTGCTGATAGAGCGAGCGTTCCTCCGTCCTTATTCCTTTTTGTGGAGATTTTGGGAAACATTCTACAGTGGAGCCTCATCCCTGCCCTCTGGTAGTTTCCTGCATCTCTGTAAGGGGTTTGTTCTCTCTGCTTTGTAAGGCTTTACTTGGCGCAGGTTCAAATTGGGAATTGCATTTGTGAGTTTCTGGACTTAAGTCTTCCGGATTTGCTTTGAAGTCTTTTTTTGCTTTTTTTGGGGGGGGGGGGTTGTCTCCCTGTAGCCCCAGCTGGCCTGAAGCTCCTTATGTAGACCAGGCTTGCCTCTATCTTACTAATGTCAGACTGCCTCTGCTTCACTTGTGCTAGGATTAAAAAGGGTTAAGGATTTGGCCTGTTCACTCTTTAAAAGGGCCTTTGTTTTGGGAAGCTAATCGTCATTTTGACTTTGCTGTCGTGCTCGTCCATTGACTTTGGTCATTGATTATGGGGGATGCAGCACTCCTGCATTTCAGTCCCAGGGAATTTTCCTCAATTTTTTGTGAAGTCCTGTTCTCTCTTCTGGGCTTTTGTTTCACTTTTGGAGTCTAGCTTGTTTTCTGCTTTCCCTTCTCTTGAGACTTGACCTCCACTATTGTGACTTCCCAATTCTGGGTGTTCTTCTGGGCATTGTTATTTTTTTGGTTTTGTTTCATGGAGGTTTAATATATAGTGCTTGTTACCTTGAAGTGTCCATGATAGTTGTTTTTCTTCAAAATTTTTGCTTCTGAGCTGGGCATGGTGGCACACAACTTTAATCCCAATACTCAAGAGGTAGAGGCAGGGGCATCTCTGAGATTGAGGCCAGCTTGGTCAACATTGCAAATTCCAGTCCATATGGGATCATCGGGAAATCCTGTGTTTCTTTTAAAAATTAAGTTGCTACTATTATTTGCTTCTGGGCTGGCGAGTTTGCTGGGGGGAAAGGCACTTGCTGCCAAGCTTGACTGACCTTAGTCCAAGTCTTTTGGCCCTATACACGTAGTGGGGGAGAGCCTACTCCTAAAAGTTGTCATCTGGCTTTCGCATGCAAGTGTGTATACACAATCCAATCAGTAAATGTAAAAGGTTGGGTAGTTTTTGGTTTGTCTTTTGCCTCCTTGCCCTTGAATTGCTTTTTTCTGTTGCTGGTTTGGTGAATGTCATAAAATAGTGTCCTTACATGAGTAGCGCTCACAGTTTTATGAGTCTAGGATGCGAAATACCACTGGAATTTCATTGTAAATTTATCTGGTTTATTGGGTTTTGGTCGGGAATGCTGGATATTTGTTTCTTCAGATCTTTCCTTAGTCTATGAAATTCCTCAAAGATGATGCTTCCATCTCCTACTAAGGGTTATCAGGAAGCTTTGCCTGATAGTATTCTGGGAGTCAACTCAGGGGAGATGGCTAGAGTGCTCGCCTACATTGTAATAGCCTACCCTTAACAGCTCCATTTCCAGTATGATGATCTTGCCTGTAGGTTTGCTTGACTGCTGTAAAATCTTAGGTGGCTATTTTGCTGGGTGAAAGAGAACTGTTCTATGTCATTGGGAGGAATTGATCTGTATATCCATTTCTAAAACACAGGCATTCTATTGTCTTTTTTTTTTTTTTTTGCTTCATTCCTTTCCAAATTCCCTGCAGTGTAAACCTTCTGGCTCTGTCTAGTGTAAATGGATTATCTGTGCTTCCCTGCTGCTGGCTTAGCATTCAGCTCAGCCCACCAAGATTCTCAGCTTTTGTTGCTGATGCCTCCTCTTCCTTACCCTCCACCTTTGTAAGAAATGCTCTATTTTAATGTTCCTTCCTTTCCTACCTTCATTCCATTCCACTTTCCCCTTTTCCCCTCTCTGTCCCTTATAAGAAGACACTACATAGCTTTGGCTGGCTTGGAGCTTGCTTTGTACACCAGGCTGGCCTCAAACTCCCAAGATCCACCTGCCTCAGCCTCCCCCGTGTGTTAGCAGTTAAAGGTATCTACCACCAAGCTTGATTTAACATATTTTTTTGAAAATAGAGATAAGTGTTTGTTGATTCTGTCTTTAACCAGGTGTTCACTTTGCCCTTTTGTGTCCGTGGGTAAGTTAAGTCCCTTAGTGGTGTCAAGTATGTGTCATGAATAAAACAGTTTTCTCTAGATTAATGAGCATAGGAGATTTTAACTTTTCATGTGTTTTTACATGTTGAGGTCAAACTTGTTCCCGAAAATCTGTCAGGTTGACATTAATGGAATGTCTTTGCTTAATTTTCTAGGTTCTGTTTTCCAGTTTGGCAGCAGCACTACAAATTTCAACTTCACAAACAATAATCCATCAGGAGTGTTCACATTTGGTGCAAATCCCAGCACTCCTGCGGCTTCAGTGCAGCCGTCTGTCCCAGGCTTTCCTTTCAGCCAGTCTCCAGCAGCATTTACAGTAGGGTAGGAGGGTTTTTTTTTTTGTTGTTGTTGATTTGAGAATTTGCAGTGGTCCAGGTGTGTACATGTTTTGTTTTCCAAAAGTAAGTCAGGATGTGATAGTATAGTTTGGGTAAAATTAGATAGTCTCCAGTATTAATTTATTAAAATTTTGTACAATTGTATCACAGTCTGAGACAGGCATAAATGTAAGATATTATATTATAATTGGAGGAGCATAAATATGAGTCAGGTACAGCAGAAGATGTGTTCACTTGATCCACAGCACATCCTGCCCCCCCCCCCAAGCCAACCTTGTTGCTGATCACATTATAATGTTTTTATTATTTTTCACAGGTCAAATGGGAAAAACATGTTCTCTTCTTCTGGAACGTCAGTTTCTGGTCGCAAGATAAAGACTGCTATTAGACGCAAGAAATAAAGATCACAAAGGTGTTAAAGCCAACAGTTTTCTCCACAGCTGGTGCCCTGCTTTTCATACTGGGTTGTACTAATGCTGGGCTTCTCTGAAGTCAGATCTGCCTAAGAACTTCATTTCTGGGATTGTCCTCTTTTCTTTATGAACGCTCCACCCTCATTTCCCATCCTCTTTTTTGGAAAATAATAGCTAGAATGGTGACTGATTCTTCAGCGAAAATATTTTCTGATCCAGCACATTATTCACTGATTGGCATAGTCTGGCTGTACCCAGGAATAGAGCCTGCACGGTGAATGGCTTTGTATAGAACCTTTCTGTCTGCACTGCTATGTGCGTTGATAAGCGTTTATGGAACGCATTGAAATTGTAATTATATCTGAAGAATTCTGTATAGACTAGAATTCTGTATAGACTAGAGGACGTTGAAATGAATGATTTCTATGCTGACTTCGTGCTGGTGTGTGTGAAGTGAGTGAGTTGAATGTATTGTGCACAAAAAGAATCTGATAGAGAAAGCCTGATTAAAAGAATGGTCCATGCTCTAAGGACCTGCTAGATCGCATTCATTCTCCATTTAAGAATTGTATGCTATTTCTGTATTTCCATTCTTCTATCACCTGTCTTGCCTTTTTCATTATTTTATGAAACTTCTGTAAATACAATTTTTTTTTCTGTACTTTTTTGCATAACATAAATCTGTGAACTTGAAATTTTAATTTTGTGTTAGCCATATTTTTGTTGTTTGTTTAGTCTTGTCTCAGATTTTATTATGTAAATCCCATTGTTCAAAGTTACCTAAATCCATTTGGAAATCTTTAAAAAAAAAATTGGGGATTCTTAAAGTTGAATTTATTGGCTTTTCTGATCCAGTTTTGTTTGGACCAAAAACCAGTATTGTACAAAGTATTAAGCATATATTTTTATATTTACTGAAATGGACTGTGGTGACTTTGGATAATAAGGAAAAGTTTAATATTAAAGCCATGTTTATTACAGTATAATTAACATGTTAAACCATGGGATAAATGCCATCAATAAAACTTTATGAAGCACTTTTTGTTATAGTTCTCATAGTGAAGGCACACAATATTAATGGGAAGGGCCTTTAAAATTCAAGTTTGCCACGGTTGACTAGAAGTCCCAGAGTACATTTAGGTAGTTTAGACAAGGCCCAAGAGTTACCAGAGTTTACAGCATACAGGTTACCTGCTTCCTGCCTGGTGCTAGCTGTCTTGCCGAATTTGCACATAGATAATACTTTTTTAAAGCTTGAAAATAAACACACAACTGTTTGTACTTCTGTCTTCCCTGATGGGCTTGCTGGGTGCCTGGACAATGTTTATTGATCACATTCTTGGAGATACGTGCCTCAAGCAGTCCATAAAAGTAGTAGCGGTGTTTTGTATAATTTTATTGCATTATTATTTGTATCACTATGAATTTGCACATAGATAATACTTTTTTAAAGCTTGAAAATAAACACACAACTGTTTGTACTTCTGTCTTCCCTGATGGGCTTGCTGGGTGCCTGGACAATGTTTATTGATCACATTCTTGGAGATACGTGCCTCAAGCAGTCCATAAAAGTAGTAGCGGTGTTTTGTATAATTTTATTGCATTATTATTTGTATCACTATGTATTTCTCTCCCCCCCCCACTAGAAAAACAACTTTTGGAATAGCACCTTGTGCTTTCAAAGTCTTTTTAAATTAACCCCCCCAAACCATGTGCTCTGTGTCTCCTGACATGGGCACTTGATCTCACTTGTTTGACAATCTGAATTTGATACTCCACCCAAAAAGATAGTGGAGGATGTGGCTATGTTTGAGAATGCCCACATCAGATCGCTGAAAGCAAGGCAGCTGTCTTCATTGCAGTGAGGACGGCGAAGGACAGTTGACGTCAGGTAAGAAAGATCTAGGGATGAAGTAGCATCCCAGGAAGGTCTGTTAAGGGTGGAGTCAAGCTTGCACTTCCCCACCTGAAGCTGGAGAAACCATTTTGAATAAAATCATGGGTTGGGCCTGATAGTTTCAAGAAAACAATTCAAGTGGCTTCCAAGAGATATATGGGGGAAGGAGTGTCCTTCAAGTTTGAGCCACACTTAGAAACAAATTTTGAGTCAGGCTTTTTATTGTGCTGGCGTAGTAGGAATGCTACAGTTTTAGTGTTCCATCTTTCGAATAAGTTACTAAAAGTCATACTTGACTGGTAACTGGTGTCTGTAGGCTCTCCAGGAGTCAGACTCCTCCCAGATCCAAGACTGCTTTAATTCTTCAGATACACAAGAGCCATGGTAGTGGCACTCCTTCAGCCCGTTCGTCCTCAGGCCCAGCAGAGGTGTGTAGCTCTTCTTTGACTGGATGGGGCTAGAGACTTACACTTTTGATCCACTCCCTCTGGGGTAATAGCTGCCTTGGGTGATATGTTTGTAATGTCCATACATATGCCCTTCTTGAGCTGTTTGTGGAAGAATGGAAAAAAGAAAACAAAAACTCACTTTTCATGCTGAGCTAAAAAGGATTTGGGGGGGGGGCTATTTGAGACAGGGTCTCCCCGTAGACCCAGCTGGCCTAGAACTAGATAGACCAGGCTGGCCTGGAACTCACAGAGATCCACCTGCCTCTGCCTCCTGAATGCTGGGTTTAGACATGTACCACCATGCCCGGCTATGGAATCTTTAATGGTAAAGAATCTGAGGGGGGTGGTAGTTGTGTGCATAAAGTTTTAAGTATGTTTATATAGTGAAGTCAGCTGACAGAAGTGGTTCTGAGGGTGTTCTTCACTGGAGTGTATGTAAGCACATGTTCTGAGAAGTCACCAACAGTGACAGACTGGCTTTGGATAGAATCCAAAGCTGCATCATTAAAGGTACCTGGGAGTCTTGTCAGGTCTGGGGGTGCCATTTGTGTAATTATATAGCATTATTATTTGTATTACTATGTATTTACCACCCCCTCCCCCAAGTCCAGAAAAACTTTTCAGGACTGGGGTCTTGTCAGGTCTGGGGATGGCATTTGAAGCCTAAAAGTGCTAGGTTTTGAGTGATAACAATACCAGGCATAAAGGAAAAGTACAATTCAGACAACTTGAAATTGTCTTTTGATATTTGAAGTAAAAACACTGATTTTATAAAAATAGTGATTTTTACCAGACACTAGTACGTTTGCTGTAGTAGCATTGAGAAATGAGGATATTTAAAACCTTGGCTACATGACTAAACAAGAGCCTTCGTTTCCCTGTAATATGGGGCAGATTTTTCATTGGGGTTGGGGGTGTTTATATTGCTCAAAAGTCCACTGTAGTTCCAAAATACATACCTTTGGCTTTAGAATACTACAGTCTGTAGCACTTGGACCACGATGTCTTTTAGCTGCACTCAAGTTGGCATTGTCTCACCTCCTCCTGTCCCTTTTTTTTTTCTCTGAGGCTGGGTCTTACACTGTAGCACAGGCTAGCCTCAAATTCACAGCAACCTTCCTGCATTAGCTAGCCTCCTGAGTTCTGGGAATAGTCAGCTCTGTACTGTGCCCGCCAGTTTCCCTTTTTAAGGAAATGTTTTTGTATCCTGCCCTTCCTGTGGGCTGAACTGTAAAGGCTTTTTGGATATGGCTCTTAAATTTCGGTAGTGTTATGACTGACAGCTCCAAGAAAATACCAGGTGAGTTTAACATCAAGTTGAATTCAAGTGCAAGTGACTTGTACTTCCTAAAAGTGATGTTTTCATACATTTTTTTGATAGTACAGGTATATGCTAGGTAAGTGTTGGATCACTGAACCATAATCCCAGCTCTGTTTCTGATGCCAGATTAATCCACTGCTGTAGCTGTCTGGAAGCAAGGTCTTAGTAAAACTTTGCAAAGAACAGACAAAACATAGATAACTGTTGACTTAAGTATTTATTGAGACAAAAAATAGAAACTCGTGACACACAAATTTTAAAGAGCTGTTTTATTTTTGGGTGGGCCATTAGATACAGTTTGCAGGCCAAGCCCTATTACGTGATGGACTATAAGGAAAGATGTGCATACCAGTTGAATGGAGGACCTTCTAGCATGCAGTACAGACTTGGGGATGGAGATGATACGGAACTGAAAGGGTCCTTGTCAGCATTTAAGAATGTTATCTAGGCATATTCCTTGAAGAAACATTAGCTTCCTGCACCCCACCTCCCAAGCCCTTTATTTCCAAGTAATAAATGGAATCTTTTAACTTTCTTCCAGCAAGTCAGGTATAAGTGGAACTCAAATCATTGCAGGGAACAATCTTTTAGAACATGAGTTACAACTCTCAAATCCATCAAGGCCTTCTGAAGACTCAACTAGGATGTCTTCTCAGCCTCACTCAGGTGCTGGAAGAAGCAGTGTGGGTGATGCTTTATTGAGCACTGTCAAGTCACTGAGCAAGCCCTACCAGCAAGGCTACCACTCTCCATGACTGCTAGAACTTGCTTCTGACTCCAGCATGCATTGGCACTCTGACTTCTGAGGTCTCTTAGCCACTCCAAGAATGCTCTCAGTGATGGGTACTGCCAGTTTATAACTGAATGGTAATACAGCAACAAGACTTCATGATTTTTCCAATTCAATCCTACAGTTTTTAACCTGGGTGTGCTTGTTGAAAACACAAGGCTTGAGTTTTAATTTTTGTTACTAATTAAAGTGTATATACTACGAATCTATCTTTTGCCTTTTTAGGATACATTTTCAAACTGAGAACTGCACTCCAGCACAGGAAATCAGTATTGCTTTAAGTGAATACAGTCATGTTCTGAAAAGGAGACTCACGAGGAAAAGGGCGCAGTTCCCTTTTCTCCATCTTTGAGAATCTGACGATCAAAATTTCTTTCTCTAAGTGCTGAACTCGGAATTAGGTTTTATTGTAAAGACAAAGTAATACTCACATATCTTACAGGCCTGTATGGCACAACTGGAATCCATAGCTGGACCTAGGTACTAGTCCAAAGAACTTGTCTATAGCACATCACTGTACTTTATGACAAACTGGACTACTTGTTTCACCATAAAAACAAAAAATCCTCAAAGTACGGAATTATCTGAGTAGTTCTGATAATCAAGAGCTGTGTGAGTCAAGCACATTTCAATCCAAGTTCCCTAGTTGGAAGGAGTGCATACACCAAAGCCGAGTTTTATCTGACAAAAATTTCCCTCCTTTCTCTTACTGTGAAGAGCCATAAAATCTTCCAGGGACTACAAGTAAATGATCTACTTAGTAATCTGTGAAACTGGATTTAATTTAAATAAAATTATTCTGAAAAACATGGTTTATGAAATCTTACATAGGTATGTGTAATGAAATTTAGTGTCTGTAGACATTAAATGAATTTTCACAGTTTAAAATTTTCAAAGAAAAAACCCCACTTTAAAATTGATATAGTGACAACAGACATGGCTTACATTTACTATTTAAAACACAGTCTACTTTTGAACTGCAATACAATTTATAGTGTTTCTTGGGAAAAATCGACTCAGAAACTACAGTGCAGGTACATTTCAATACAGCTTAACTAGAGCACAAGAAAAGCACACAATGTCAATCCCACTGTGCTCCAACAGTGAAATAAAATTGCCATATACAAGTTACTTTAATATTTCCCCCAAATTTCATCCTAGCAGGCCCCAAATGAGCTTAAGGAAGCTAGAATACTGTCTGGAGATGATGCTCTGCCTTGCTTTAGAGGGGACAATTCATAATGGGAAAGCTGGTGTTTCACAGAGAAATCCACAGAATACTAAGATTAAATACCTTGTTGTTTTGACAGTCATGGAACTGTATAAAATATTAAAGTCACTTAGGAGTTTACTGTATATAAATAGAATTTACATGTATATTCTGAACACTGAAAAGCACTAATACTTTGTTCATGCTGTACGTGTGCGCGCGCACACACACACACACACACACACACACATATACACACACAATATATTGTTTTACGGTTTGATGGATGCTTCCCCCATGTTATTTATAGTTTGATTTTAGGGCACTGAGAATACTTGCACATGAATTGTAAGCTGAATTTACATTGACATTCACAACCCCACCCCCACCCACCCCTCACTGAAGGCCATCACTAACTTACCTTTTCTTTAAAATATCAATGATATGACTTAATACTTTTTTCATCACAATCATGAAAAGCTTGCCACCAAATACATAAGCAGTCAGAAGTGTGAAGTCACACCATTACATTCTGGAAAGCCTAAAGGGTCGGCTAGGCTTCCTCATTAGCTCCTTTACCAGGATGCTGATTCAACACCTGACATGGAGGAAATGGACTGTCCAATCGACGCTCTTTCTCACTGCCCAAAGAAAGCAAAGGCAACTTCCCCAAGAATTATAGACAAGTTTTGTAGGTGTTTACAAAACACAATTAGGCATTTTCTATCACTCTGGGATAAGCTAAAAAAATTTTTTTAAGTTTCATTTGGAGATTTATAAAGTTGAAAATGCTTTCAGCAAATTTTGGTAACTTTGATGTCAAAGTATATGTCTACTGATTCTGAAACCATTTGCCTTTTTGACCTAAAAATACTTTTTAACACTTGAATTTAACAGATTTTTTTTCTTCTGGAAAAGTTCTTTGGCATTCAGGTATAATCAACACTTTCATAACAGTCCTCTGCATCATGTGCAAGTGACTGCTTTCATTTTTAAATCATCAATTAACGTAAGTCAGGGATATTGGTTGGTGGCCTTGATACATAATTTAGTCTTGTCATTCAGGGCTTTGGGAACATCATCTGATCCCATTTCTTTTTACCACAATGGTTCCTGCTACGATGTCATAGGCTGTTCGATTATGCTGAAAAAACAGCAGCGTGATGAAAGCAGGGAAAAAAGAAGCAATAGAAAAATTCTTGATCAAAGCTCGTATGGTGGACCTAAAAAGAGTAAGGCAGAAATACGAAGCTTTTATATTAGCTGGAGATTAAGGGTATTCTATCAAGTTCAAATGTCTTAAAAACATTCAAAGTATAATCGAGAGAATTTTCTCTCTGACATGTTACTTTCAAGAAACTTACAAAAATCTACATCTATTTCTAAAGACAACATTGAAGGCTAGAAATTTCCTATGAAAAACAGTAATAAACATCTCAGAATACCAGCTAAAAAACCGTTCACAGTATTTTTCTAGTATTTTGCCAGAAAAGTAACTTCCCCTTGCTTACCTTTACCATAGTCACTTATTCCCATGTGTTTCTAGAATCTCCTAAACTGAGTGTGCTTACTACAGTCTTATTTCCTGCCTTATTTTAAAGCACTGTCAGTTCTATCAGCTTTTCCCTCTTTGGGTCCAGTTATTAATAGACACCTTAAGCTTTCAACAAGAGCTGGGCCTGGTGGTGCATGCCTTTAATCCTACCAAACCTGGGAGGCAGAGGTAGGTGATCTGGTGAGACTAGCTTGGTCTACATAGTGAGTTTCAGGCCAGCTGTAGCCATAAGGAGACTGTCTCAAAAAGACCAAAAGAGAAACTTTCAAGAAGAGCTCAAAATGAGAGAATTGGCCAACTAGTAATGTTAAGTTTCTGCTTAGTGTAGTAGCTCTGAATCCACACTTAATTGGTTTCACATATTTTATCACTTCTGTTCCACAACAGCAAAAATGATATACAAGTGTCATGTTAAATTAGCTATTATGCATTGTTACTAAAAGTGCCTGGTATATAAGTGCTCAGTAAATAATCACTATTGACTCTTGTATTGAAAGTAGATAGGATTAAAACCACAAAATTTTCAGGAAATTTTGCCTATGTCAGCAAAATCCAGGCTGCTTCTGGCGTCTCTTCATATTTCCTTATGTAACAATCCCCCTGAATCATTCTGGAAATTACAGCCAGGTCTTGTTTGGCTCAAGTGATTATCGCCCACTCACCCTCCCAACTTTTCCCACCACTAGCTGTATCCTCCCCAGAGCTTGATGCCAAAATCCAGCAATAAAGACTGGCAGTACCACAGGCTCTACACTCACGAGCAGGAGCAGGATGCAAGCATGGAGTGTGGCTGTCACGCATTACTGCTCAGGATGGGAGCATGGTGGGTATCCTGACCACAGAGTGGCTCAAGACTGACAGTCTCCAGAGCCAGGGACTAAAGCCAGGCATGGAGCACTGACACCAACATCCCAAGTACTCTCATTCTGACAGGTTTAATAAAATGATCATCTTGGGTATGTGTGCGGAAGGTAACGACTGAAAAAAATGCTCAGAACTTGGAATATAAATCCATCCAATTGCAATATATGCATGAAGAAAAAATACCAATATTCTAAAACACGATCAAACCTGCAATGCAGGGCATACTCAACACAATCCTGTGTCACTTAATGAGGGATCCACACCGAGCAATGTGAACCATCCTGATGATGCAAAGATCAGTGTACTTCTACACCCTACGAGTCACTATGTAACAGAATCTTAGGTGCTCACTGCTGAGTATGCCGTAAACTATGGCCAACGGACATCATTATGTAGTAAAACACAAGTACATACTATATTAAGCTAAGAAAAGGACTTACGTTGTAATGCTAACATTTGAGGAAGGAATCACTAAAACTCGACTTGGAGCAATAAGTACCGATGTATCACATGTCACAACTCGGAGCCCTAGCAGGAACTTTCCTGGGGTAGCTCCCCCTGCTCCCCAAATGCAAATTATCTAAAGAAAGAAGGATAATTTGAGAATAACTTACTGGTTCAACTATCCCAATTTTAAAGATAAGTTGTTCCATCATACTACTATATGCTTTAAAAAATGTCATGCTGGAAAAGCCAACTGTATAATACTAAAAACCAACCAATGAAGCAGGCCTGTGGCACATGTCCATCCCAGCACTAGAGAGCATGAGGCAGGAAGATGGCCAAGGAAGCCAAGCCAGGCCACACAATGAGGCCCTGTCTAACAAACAACCATGCTAAATAAGGGCCTGGGCCTGGTGGCACAAGGGCTATTGATCCCAGCTACTTGGTAGGCTGAGATCCAATGAATGCCATGTCCTTCAAGTCCTACCATGACAACAAAGCAAGAAAGGTCTAGGTCTAGGGATGTAGCTCAGTAATCTGCTTGCCTGGCATATGTCAGTCCCTGGGTTGAAGCACCAATTACCAACCCACCTTGCCAATTAAATAATGCATTCTACAGTTTCTTAATGTGTTCTATACCAAAAGATGTCTAATATTTTTATGGCCTATTATAATTTCTAATCAAGAAATTTCTAAACCAATCCATATTTTTTGGATCACAATCTGTTTATGAATGTAATTTTATTTCTTAACCTAAAAAGCATAACAAAGCAATTATGTCTCCAAAATCCAAAAGTTGGACTTTTTACTTGAAAATGTTAATTTAAGCAACTGTGAAAAAATACAAGTAATATGGAAAGACTTTGAAAAATACATGATTACAAGTTTTTGGGGTTTTTTTGCCTGGTGGAAAATCTAAAATTACACCATTAAAACAGTTTTTGCTCCAGTCAATAGCTTACCTCATAGAAACAAACTAACAATCTGTAGATGAGTGCCACAATCATCATTTTCTGCAAGTCTTCCATTGATGTGTCTTCATCTATCTCTTCTATTATGTAGTGCATGGCAAACTTAGAGATGTCCCTATCCAAAAGTAAGAGTTTGGAGTTATAAAGAATTAGGGCAGTTGGGCCATTTTTTTCCCACTAATATGTCATAAATTTTAAATAAAATTCTAAGCTAACCTTTAGGTTCCCAACAAATAATTGTACAAAATATCTATTAGTTTATTCTACAGGGCCATTGCTCAGCAGTTAAGAGCACAGATCTTGCAGAGAATTCCTAGCACCCTCATCAGGTGACTCACAACTCCCTGTAACTCCAGCTCCAGGGGAATCAGTTACATGGACAAAACGACATACATATACACAATTTAAAATTTTTTTTTAAAGTTTATTTAACAAATAGCAATAAACAAATAAATAAATAAAAGCAAAAGGCATGGTCATGTTTGTGGGTGTAGCTCAGTGGTAGAGCACTTGTCTAGCATGCTTGAGGCCCTGCAGATACACAAAAAGCAGCAGCGCTCTGAAGAGCAGGAACTGTTCCAGGCCAGTGGACATGATGATGAGGGAATCCTAAATGTCTCAGCTTTCATGGCGACTAACCCAGCAAGGGAACTAGAACAAGAAGAAATAATAAAGTAGGATGCCAACTGTGGTAGGAACTAGAGCGTCACAGTGAACAGACCAGCCACACTTGCCTTTCAAAGCCTTTCTAGAAATGACGCTGCACAGATACAAAGGAAGCCTTGGAACCAGTGATAGAGCTAAGTTATTAAGTGTGAGACAGGACTGTGATTAAGAAACACATGATAAAATTCAGACTATATTGCCAATGAAGAACTACCAGAGGGTATTAAGGCAGAGACGACCATTTTGTTCTTTATCAGAGACTTAGTTGAGATTGGGGAAAACAAAACACCCTGAGGTTGCATTAGCAATTATCATCCAAGCAAGAGAACAGTAACTGGACTAGGGAGAAACAACAGCAAAGAAAAATATTCTGGTGGTGAGAGGAAATGACATGGGTTAAAAATAGTTAAAATTGAATTTAAAGGAGTTGGTACTGGGCCAGCAAGGCGGTTCAGTGAGTAAAGAAGCCTGCTGCCAAGCTGGCAGCCTGAGTTACATCCCTGGGACCCATATGGGATAAGAAGAGAGCTGACTCCCAAAAGTTGTCCTGACTTCCACATGTACAATGTGGTGTATATGCATCCATACTCACACAATAAAAATGTAAGGCAAAATAAAAGTTCTTATTGCTTAGAGGTGTTAGAAGGGAGGGCAGGAAGGGATCACAGTTAACACCTGGCAAGGGCCTGAACTTTAACTACAAGTTTGTATCATGTCTATCACGGCAATGATACTACCTTTGTAACTTTTTAGTTTTAGTTTCTCATAAATCCATTATTTCAATCTCTATGTGAAAAGGAAGTATTATCATCTACCTCAGAGTGGTACTAAGACTAAGGAAAAATTAATAAACAAGCTCAATGCACACAGAAAATGCTTAGTAAGTGCCAACAGCTGTTAGGATTCCTAAGATGCTGAGTTACTCAGGTAGATGCCACACTTAGCAGTGAGAGTGGGATTTTCCCAATTGTAAGTGACCCCAATGGAAGTACTTCTAGTTGACTGCTAACAGTTCACCACTAAAGGCCTTTTCTCTTTAGAGACTCCACAGGCCAATTAAGAGGGAAATTAATACCTGATCTAAAAGAATAGTTAGTAAAAATAAAATAGGTTTGGACCGCTCCCCCCTGCCCCCAACAAGTCTCATTATATAGCCCGGGCTGGTCTGGGACTCACTATGTAGACCAGGCTGGTCTCAATATCACAGAGATCCGCCTATCTCTGCCTCCAAAGTGCTGAGACTAAAGGCATACACCACCTCACCCAACTTTTTCCACAGATCTTAAAGAACTTTTGCTCCCCCCATTCATTTCTTAAAAACCAATAGGGGGCTAGGGTGATAGGTCAGTGAGTACAGTGCTGTGCAAGCATGAGGACCTGAGCTGAGATCCTCTGAACCTACCTAAAAACCAGGTGTGGTGGTGCACCTATAACCTCAGCACTGGGGTAGAACTAGACGGATCCTGGAGATTCCATGCCCAGCCCGTCTAGCTGAACTACAGTAGAGAGCAACAGTGAATACCCACTGTGGGCTTCTTGGTCGACACATGTACACACATGGGCAAGCACACCCATGTGCATGTGCACACCCCTTTTAAAAAAAATGCAGTTTTAAAAAAAAAGGACAAAGTGCTCATAAAGGAATTCTGACCCAGGGTCATTACCCATAGTCCCCTGCGAGGTCTTTTAAGTACAATAACTTCAAACCCTTCTGTGAATGTCCTTAACTTACTTTATTCCACTGAGATGCATGATGCTCAAGACAATGGTTGCTTTTATAAAGAAGAGAATAAAGAAATCCACCATCTCTGCCATAAATCTGTGTGCCAAGGATGGAATAACATACTCTCTGCCTGCAAATGGGGAAAAAAGGACAATGAGTCACACAGGTCTGAGAACACATGCCAGATAATGACAGGGCAAAGCAAAGTCAAGGTCCAACTTAATTAAAAATAATTTATAACCTTGCAGCACTTAATGCCAATGATTTTGTCAGGAGCACATGTTACTAAAATACGGCAACAGGACTCCACTATTCGCACAGTCTAAAATTTGTTTTTACCATGTTACTGTTTAAAAATTGAGTTACCTTTTATTTATTTATTTATTTTTTTACAGACTAGGGTATCCAATATCCAATACCGCTTCACTTGGAATCAAGTAACCACATTACGGTGACAGAAAATTAAATCTTTTCAGTAAAATCCACGGTTAAGTAGAGATAATTTGTAGTAAGTAAATTCCTGTATCCCACATTATCTTCCTGTTTAGTTTTGCTGTCTATATAATAAATCTGACGGTTATCAATCAGTCATACTAAATTATGACTGGGATGCAGGCATCAACTAGTGCTTGTACTAGATGTGTGATGGAATACAAAGTCTACATAAATATCTAGTAATGAGGGCTGGAGATGGCTCAGTGGTTAAGAGCACTTGCTGCTCTTCTAGAGGGCCTGACTTCAATTCCTAGCAGCGAAACCAGGCAGCTCACAACTGCTGGTAACGTGTGGCCTTTGAGGTGCACTTTCCACATAAAAATCTTTCTAAAAAAAACTAATAATGAGCTGCGTACATCATGCCTGTAACCCTAGCACCCAGGAAGCAGAGGCAGGGGCAGCAACAGAGCCAGACCCTCTCTTTAAAAAAACACACAAAAGCCTAAATAATGAACAAAAAAGTGTCATTCCAAATATTCTAGTTGCTACACTTGTTACCACCTATTAGATGATATACAAGATCAATCAGCCAGGGCCCAGCCGTGCTCATTACTGCTTTCCTGTCCCTGTCCATCTCTCCTTTCATGTTCTTTCTGCAATACAGTCCCTAAGCTTCCCAAGGCCAGACACTCTCCTCCAGAAGTGGGCTTGCCACGCAGCTGGCAGCAGACCCTGCTCTCTGGAGCCTGGAGATCATGTAAGAGGATGGTATGACAATCACAGGCCTCCTACACGTAAGGGATTAGTGTCATGACTAAGGGAATCCACAGGTAGTGCCAGGTCTAGGGAGGAACAGACTAAGTTCCTCACAGTACACATCTAGGGAATTTAAGGCCTGGCCAACCATAGCTTATGCGCGTGGAGAGACATCCCAAGAGCAAACCAGCTTCCACAGGCAGCGGGCCTTTCTAGACCCTCTGGCAAGAGCTTGCCTGTACAATCCCAGCTCCTCCTGAAGCCTTACTTTGAGTTTGAGGCTAACCTGGCAACAGAGTTAGCTTGGACCACAGGGTGCGATCCTGTCAAGATGATGGTAATGGTGGTGGTGATGAGGAGGAGAACCTCAGCTGCCTGCAATCCTAACACTGGGGAGGTGGAGGAACGGGAGCAGTCAAAGCCAGTTTGGGCTCCACAGCGAGTTCGAGGCTAGCCTGGGCTGAGTCCCCATCTCAAAACAAGAGGCCCCCACTGCTCACCCGCCTGGCGCCCGGGGTCGCTGGCCGTCCGCTGATGGTAATGGTGGTGGTGATGAGGAGGAGAACCTCAGCTGCCTGCAATCCTAACACTGGGGAGGTGGAGGAACGGGAGCAGTCAAAGCCAGTTTGGGCTCCACAGCGAGTTCGAGGCTAGCCTGGGCTGAGTCCCCATCTCAAAACAAGAGGCCCCCACTGCTCACCCGCCTGGCGCCCGGGGTCGCTGGCCGTCCGCGCCGGGGCCGCGGTTCCTGCCCTGCTGCCGGGAGCCGGCCGGCCCGCCGCCTGCACCTGCGCGCCCCG
>NW_008349753.1:1920647-1922802 GCF_000622305.1 Nannospalax galili | reverse complement strand
GCGCGCTCAGCCGCTGCCGGTCGGGACCCTCGCGGCCAGCCGGCTCCTGCGCACCGGCCTCCCTGCACTTCCGGGGCTCCTCGCCGGCGGGGGCGGCGGCCGCGAGGGCCCGGTCCGGGGTCTGCGGAGCCGGAGCGGCGGCTGGAGGGCCTCGCCCGGAGGGGACCGGCTCGCGGTCGCCTCCGCCGCCGTCCTGTCCGCACGGGCTGCGGGCTTCCTCGGGCCCGTCGGCCATCGTCGCCTCGGCGGCCCCCTCCGCAGAGCCCGTCACGGCGCGGCGGCCCGGCCCCAGCCGCCCCTCCACCACAACCGTAGGGTCGCTACCACAGCAGCGGCGGGCGTCAACAATCCGCCGCCGGAAGCGGAAACCCCGCCCCTCGGGCGCATCGCGGGGCGGTACCTGGCGGGAGGTGGAGCTGTGGCACCCCGGGGTCCCTCTAAAGCCGGGCCTCTGTGGCTCTGGGGTTTTTTGCTTATTTTAAGCATAAAACGCGACCTATTTGTTAACGTAACTTAGCGTAGTGTGTAGAACGCAGCTCAACACCGCATACCGTCCGATGCTGCGTGGTGTGTGGAGGAACCTGTGCAAGTACCCACTTAGGCTACATCCGGGAGTCCGCCATCATCACCCGTCCCTCCTGGCCGTTTCCGTGAACCCCACGACCCCTTCTTTAAAATGCTGCGGGGCTGGGAGAAACTGACGATGAATGATCCGGACTTCGAAGACCGCCCAGCCTCCATCCCGGCGCTGCGGCTGCTTGTCTGCACCAGATGCATTCCAATGAATCTTTGTAGCTGAGGAGCTAATAGGACGTGTGTGTCTTCTCAGAAGACCAGAAATTAAAAAGCCAGAGAAAACGGACATACATTAACAAATGGCTGGGTGTCGAGATTTGTCAATAAAAACTGGGCTCTTTTCTTATCCTGGAGCTTGCCTATGTCCATAAAAACTTGCTCTTAAAAAGAATTTTTAATGGGGCTGGAGAGATGTCTCAGCGGGTAAGCGGACTGCCTGCTCTTGTAGAGGACCGGGGTTCAAGCACCCACATAGCAGCTAACCACCATCCCTAACTCCAGTTCTAGGGAATCCGGCGCTCTCTCCTCACTTCCACCGGCATTGCACAACACGGGTGCACTTACACACATGCAGGCAATACACGCATGCACATAAAATTTAAAAAAAAATACTTTTTTTTTTTTTTTTTTTTTTGTCTTTTTGAAGCAGGGTCTCCCTGTAGCCCCAGCTGTCCAGGAACTCACTATGTAGACCAGGTTGGCCTTGAACTCACAGAGATCCGCCTGCCTCTGCCTCCCAAGTGCACTTTTTTAAAAAAACTTTTTAAAACAATTTTATTTATTTTATGTGTATTCGGGTGTTGCCTGTATGTAGGTTAAGTGCACCCATGTCGTGCAATGCTCCCGGGGAACAGAAGAGGATATCGGATCCCCTGGAACTGGAGTTACAGTTGTTAGCTACCATGTGGGTGCTGGGATTCGAACCTGGGTCTTCTGCAAGAACAGCCAGTGTTCTTAACCGCTGAGCCATCTCTCCAGTCCCATAAAATATTTAAAAAATTATTGTACTTATTCTTTTTATTTTATGTGTATGTGTGTATTGCCTGCATGTAGGTAAGTGCACCCGGGTCGGGCAATGCTCTCGGAGGTCAGAAGAGGCTGTCTGATCCCCTGGGACTGGAGTTACGGACAGACAGTTGTTAGCTGCCATGTGGGTGCTGGGATTCGAACGCGGGTCTTCTTCAAGAACAACCAGTGTTCTTAACCGCTGAGCCATCTCTCCAGTCCCATAAAATTTAAAAAAAATTTTTAATTTAATAACCATATGATTGGAAGAAGCATTTCATTACAGCTTTAACATATTCAGAAACACACTCCAGAGCAAGGCTACATCTCTTTCAAAAATAGCTGTAAATTTTTAGCTCCAGAGCAAGGATACATCTCTTTCAAAAGTGGATGTAAATTTTTAGGTTCACAGTTGAATTAATACAGTTATACAATACTGAACTCAGTATAAACCCTGTAAGATATAAAATCGAATGAGCTTTTGCCCTTTAAAGAAGATCTCCATTTTAAAATATGCTGTTTCTTACATTTTTTTAAATATTAGTTTTTATTTTTTTAAGAAGAATGTCATTAC
>NW_008349753.1:1920159-1920366 GCF_000622305.1 Nannospalax galili | reverse complement strand
GTATTACTAGTATTACTAGTCCTAATCGGTTGCACTTGGATCCTTGGCACCTGTGTATGTCTATAAAGTCATCTGGTAGATTTCAATGGTAATTTTTAAAAAATGACATTATCACTGGGCAGGGTGGCACATGCCTTTAATCTGGGCACTTGGGAGGCAGAGGCAGGGGGAGCTCTTTGAGTTCAAGGCCAGCCTGGTCTACAAAGT
>NW_008349753.1:1892456-1919917 GCF_000622305.1 Nannospalax galili | reverse complement strand
ACATCATTGTATGGGCAGGAACAGGCCTTGGTTCTCTCCTTCCACCATAGCTATGTTCCAGGGATCAAACATTTCGGCTTAGGGAGTGCATGCTTTTACCTGTTAAGCCATCTCACCAGCTCTAGACACCCGCCTTATATTTCAGCAGAACTGTGCCTTGTCACAAGCATGTCCTCTCAACCTGTGGTACCATTTCCTGTGTTTTACTTATAAAAAGACCTTGGGGATGTCTAGGGGGTCTTGGCTTAGACTCTTAGTCCGTGTATGATTTTCTCTTCCTTTCAACTGTATGCAGCACTGCACATATTTATGTCTTAATACACTTTGTTCTCGCAAGTTTTTAAGCACCTTAGGAGCAGCAGTATGACTTTGTATCCCCCAGGGGATCTACAGGGACCAAGTCTTGTGGGAATACTTAATGATGATGCCCAGAGTCATTTTTTATTTTGCCATACTGAAAAGGCATAGTCAAGTGCCCTTAAGAAATGAATCATGTGGGTCAAGGGAAGGACTTCTTCATGAAACACTTGAAAACCTATTCAAGATTGTCACCAGCAGTCTAGAGCGAAGCTTAACACTGCTGGCTGTGGAACCTGAGGAGTTCCCTTCCCAGCCTCAGGCACTGTTCCTCATATACAGCCTGGGTTCTTGAACTATGCTGCAGAAAAGAATTTCAGAATGAGTTAGAGTGAAGCAAAGTTAGTGAGTCTATTGACAGGAGAAATTACAGTCACGAGAGTCAAACATGACTGTAAGGAAAGGAATACCCCTAATTGCCTCAGTTATGTGATTACAGAGTTTGCCATTAAATTATTAAAAGATCATCTACAGGGTTGAGAGAAAAATGTGTTGATATACTCATTTCCTTATGGAAAGAGTTTATATATATGTAAAAATTTAAGGGGGGTGTGTGTGTGTGTGTGTGTGTGTGTGTGTGTGTACCAGTAGGCTTACAGATGAGGAAGAAATGCAGTTAAGGCAAAACCTTGGATTATGCCAGGCCTGGTAGATATGAGGTAGGAGGATCACAAGCTCAATACCAGCCTGGACAACTTGCAGAGATTCTGTTTCAAACAACCAAAGAAAAAGCTAGGGATATACATCAATGATAGAGCACTTGCCTAGCATGTGTATGGCCCTGGACTAACTTTCCAGCACAGAATCTTTTTAAAAAATTCTATTAAAAATTATTGTTTATTTTTATTTTTTATTTTTCATTTTACGTGTATGAGTGTATTGCCCGCAGTGGGTGCTGGGATTTGAACCCAGGTCTTCTGCAAGAACATTCAGTGTTCTTAACTGCTGAGCCATCTCTCCAGCTCCTTATTTATTATTTTTATGTGTATGAGTGTATTGCCTGCATATGTGTAAGTGCATCTGTGTCATGCAATGCCCTCAGAGGTCAGAAGAGGGTGTCGAGTCTGCTGGAACTGGAGTTACATACCGTTGTTAACCACCATGTGGATGCTGGAAATCGAACCTAGGTCCTCACAAGAGCAGTCAGTGCTCTTAACCACTGGAACCATCTCTCCAGTCCCAGAATTTTTTGTTTTTTGTTTTTTTTTTTGGTCTTTTTGAGACAGGGTCTCCCTGTAGCCCCAGCTAACGTGGAACTCACTTTGTAGACCAGACTGGCATTGAACGCACAGAGATCTGCCTGCCTCTGCCTCTGGAGCACTGGGATTAAAGACCGCACCACCACGCCTGGCTCAGAATATTTTTTAAATATAAATTTTAAAAATTGGTATGTATATGTGTGTGTGGGGGGGGTGCACATGAGTACAGGCAGCCCAGGAGGCCAGAGGAGTCAGTTCCTTCTGTAGTTGGAGTTAGAGGTAGTTGTGAGCTGCCCCATATGGGTGCTAGGAATCAAACTCAGGTCCTCTGCAAGAACAGTGTGTGCTCTTATCCCTGATCATCTCTCCAGCCCCCCCTCCCCCTTTTTTGGGAGACAGGTTCTCACTGTGTAGCTCTGGCTGGCCTGGAACTCCCTGTGTTGACTGGGCTGGCCTGGAACTCACAGAGATCCTCTTGCTGCTGCCTCCCAAGTGCTGGGATTAAAGGTGTGTGCTAACAGACATTCCTGCCAAGATCAAAATCTTCAAAAAAAGTAACTTTGCTATACACAGGTTACACAAGATTTTTTTTGTTTTTAATGTGTATGAGTTTATTGCCTGCATGTATGTGAGTGCACCTGTGTCGTGCAATGCCGAGGAGGTCAGAAGAGGCCTTCGGATTCCCCTGGAACTGGAGTTAAGGACGGTTCATAGCCGCCATGTGGGTGCTGGGAATTGAATCCGGGTCCTCTGCAAGAGCAGTCAGTGCTCTTAACCGCTGAGCCATCTCTGCAGCCACAAGATTTTTTTTATACTGAACAGAGTTCACTAGCTATATTAATAAACTCATTTTTAGGAAGGAAATATAATTTTGTGTATGGTTTCTGTATTCATCTATGCCGAAACTCTTGTCTCTGTCAGCAAGAGACATGTCCAGTTCAGGTAGGGAGGGTGAGGGGCTCTTCCTTTGCCATGTTTCTTAGCTTTATCTTCCTAGTGTGCCTCAAAAATGTGGGTATGCTGTGAGTTCACAAGGAGGGACGGTCGTGGCAGCTCCAGCTACAATGGCTGACCTCTGCAAACTTGACTTCAAAATCGACTGGGGATAAACATTTTCTTTATTTTTTGATCCTGGATGGCAAATTCGTGCATGCTAGGCAAATTCTTTTTTATATATTTTCTAATTTTATTTATTTTGATGATGATGGTGATGATGATTGTGTGTATAATGTATATATGTTGGTGTGCACATGTCACAAGGCACTTGTGGAGGCCAGAGTATAACTTTGTGGAGTCTAGTCTCTCCTTCCACCTTTTCAGGGGTTCTGGGGATTAAACTTGTATGTCAAACTTGTACAGCAAGCACGTTACCGTCTGAGTCATCTCACTTGCTTACTAGGCAAAACATCACTGAGCCTTCTCTTCTGCTGCTAGGAAGCTTTAATGATTAATTAAGCAAGCATTCCAAATTAGGGTGGGGAAGGCAGGAAAAGCCAGAGTAGAGAACAAAGGCCAGGAGTGAGTGTGAAATACTGTGATTATTGGAGAGCTGGATGTTGTTTTGAATACCAGTGTTTTCACAGCTTGTGGCACAGTGCCTCTATAAAGACATTAAGAAAACAATATGACATGACAGAATAAGAAAAACTCAGAGCTAGGCTTTAATCCCAGCCTTTGGGAAGCAGAGGCAGGAGGATCTGTGTAGATGGAGGCAGCCTGGTTTACATAACAAGTTCCAGATCAAGTGGGGTTACAGGGAGACTGTGTCTTGAAAGGAAGGATGGGAGGGAGGGAGAGAGGGAGGGAGGAAGGAAGGAAGGGAGGACAACTCAGAAAGGAAGTAACGTGATTAGAGAAGAATTAGAAACAAGAAAAGCTTTTATCAGAAAGCCAGAAAGCACACAGGCAAATGCAACAGCCATGCCCAAAGAGGTTGATTGAAATTGAATGTGAAGTGCTTTAACGTAAAAGAAATGCAGAGAGGCTGGAGAGATGGCTCATCCATTTAGAGAATTTGCTGCTCAAGCATGGGGATTGGAGTTTGGATCCCAGCACCCATGCAACAAGCTAAGAATGGTTCTGTAGCTGTGATCAGTAACCTGTCCTCTTGTTCAGGGAGGTCATGGCGACCCTACCAAAGGCACTCAAACCAGTGTCCCATCTGCAAAGAGGAGGATCAACACAGAGGAAACATTTCTTCCATGCTTCCAAGTGAAGCCCTGATCAAGCAGGACCTCTTGACATATCTTCACATAGATGGAACTGGTAAAAGAAAAGCCTAAGGAGCCCAAGCCCATGTGACCCCTGAGGACCAGATCCTCAACTGACCTTAAAAGTAAAAGTAAATTGGTTTATTTGGGCCAAATGCATGGTCTTAAACACCCAAAAAGAAAGTATAACCAAAAATTAATCAGTATATTTCTTCAAGAGCCCAAAGGATTGTATTCCCCAGACATTAGACTTAAGTCCAGGTTGGACAATTATTTCTCAGTAGTGATTTTGTTCTTAACAAGAAAATGCTGTTCAGGTGTAAGACTTTGATAGGTAGAGAATGGGCGGGAGCGAGCGGCGCAGATGGAGGAGGCACGAGCGGTTGGATGAAGGCACGGAGGCTCAGATGGAATTCTCAGTGGACACAGATCTATTTTGCACGGGGCACCTTTCCCTCAGGAAGGGAAAGATGTCCACGAAGGGAAAGATGGAAGGGAAGGGAAGGGAAGGGAGAAGGGGGAAGGGCGAAGGGGAAAGGGGGAAGGGGGAAGGGAGTCAGGGAAAGATGTCCAGGAAAGATGTCCACGGGTTGTGAGCTGGGACTTTACATATGGGGGCTTTAGGGTGTGGAATCAGGGAGGGGGAAGCAGGTAGGATTAGGGTGTGGAAGTGTCTTCTTTTCCTCTTAAGATAAGAGGAACTCTGCTTATCTTTGGAGGTCAGAGGAAAGGCAGGCTGCTTCTCAGCAGAGTTTGTAGGTCCCTGTTGGGGAGGGGGAGGGGGCTGCTATTGGAACCCTAACAGACTTCAAGTCTTATTCTCTAATACTGTAGCGTCCACCTGCAGCTACTATTGTTCTAAAATGATGGCTAAATTTATTTTTTCTCCCTGTCTAGAATACTGATTCTAGCCACTCCAACAGCTATCAGAGTGCCTGAAAGCAAATCCTGAGTTTATCACTCCCGAGTCCAGCTCTAAAAATGAGTTAACATATTAAATCAAACCTATAACCAACAGGAGTTCAATTTTCTCAAACCATATTCAGGCCTTTAGAGGGCTGAAAGCTGCACAAACCAGACCGAGAATGTCAAAACCAAAATACTTCCAAAGCGTGCAAACCAGAGATATCTTAAAACAAACACTATGAAAACAAACCCAAACCAAAAGGTATGTAACAAATAAGACCCTTAAACAACCAGCTCAGATGCTGTTTTTGGTCTTTGAGACAGGGTCTCCCTGTAACCCCAGCTGGCCTGGAACTTACTATGTAGACCAGACTAGCCTTGAACTCAGAGATCCGCCTGGCTCTGCCTTGTGAGTGCCAGGATTAAAGGCGTGCACCACCACGCCTGGCTTCAGATACTGTTTTGTATAAACAACTAGCACTTAAAAGGTTTGTGAAACACCTAATAGACCTAGAGACATTGTCCAATAAATTTAAAGATATTTAGGGGACCCAAATTTATAAGGCCTTTGAATGTATTTTGATTTTATCAAAATATCCCTTTTTATAAATCTGCATGTGTATTTTAATTAGGCATCCTAAAGTAAAGCAAAATAAACCCAATAATTTCGTGCACAATAAATGAATGACAATAATAACTGAAGTGGTCAGTTTGTTTTGATGGAAACATATGAAGACAATTATCACAGACACATATGACAGAATTACTTGAGATCTCAATACATGAGAAAACTTATACATGACCTAATTGTATGAAATCCCAAACACATGGAAAACGATTATCATAGACACACATGACATAATTCCACTCAAACTAGGTGTACCCTAAACACAAAAATCAAGGAGTTTGAGTAGGATGGTCCTTTGCATGTAAGGCAGTCATCCTTTAAAAGTGGATCGGAGAACATTTCCTCCGTAATCTCCTCATAGCTATGGGGACGTTCTCCCTTCTCTTCTGGTAAGTATGAGGCTGGGTTTTAGGGTTCAGGTAGCCTCCATCCAGACTCGGGGATTCTTATCCAGCAATGCCTGATTTCAAGTCACTGGACTTCATAGAAAGTTTTTACTTTGGAGAGTTTTATCTTAATGCTATAATTTCCTGCATAACCTAGTTTAAAGCTGTCCACCATCATCTAGAGGACAGTCTGGTCTGACACTTGGACCGGGAGGAGCCCATCTGAAATTTTATATGTGCCTGGGATGTATGTAATGTGTGCATAAGAGGGGGTGGAGAGTGTTAGTCTCCCTCATTCAGATGCCTTCCTAGCTGACCACCTCTCAGTGACTTAAGGGGTCTTACCTTAGGGCCACACGTATAATCCCCGCACTTGGTCACCCGAAGGTGAGTGTCAGTTTAGGTTACATGACCTCAGTGGAACCACAAGGTGAGGCCCAGTCAGATCTGTGGCCTCGCAGAGCTGTGGAACTGTTTCTTTCACTCTCACATTCATGCCCAATCATTCAGAGTTTAAGACAGTCGTTCCCTAGTTATTCCCACTAAATCCTGTTCTGCCTGAAATGGGGCCAGGACCTCGGAATCACGTTGAGGTTTAGTTGTGGCCTGGTTTGCTGCCTGATTCCTGATTCCTGTTTTACCTTAAATGGGGCCAGCACCTTGGAATCATGTCAAGGTTTAGTTGTGGTCTCCTTCATTCCTGACTGGAGGCCAGTGCCATCTTGGAATCACATCAAGACATGGTATGCAGCCTCCTGTGGGGGATCAGCCCACGTCAGCTTCCACCTGTCCAACCTGGGGTGCATTACCTGGTCTGGATGGCCATTCTGGGCCTCCATATTGCTTCACCTGACGAGAGGCTCCAGTTTGGGGCTATGCAGCTCTCTCTGATCTCCTGGAAGGAGACCCCAGAGGAAATCCTTTGGGGGTTCACACTTCTCTGTTCCAGAAGCCAAGGAGGGCTGTAGGGTCCAGGAGGGGCAGCTGACTTGTTCTTGCTGGGGAGCTCCAGAAATGTTAAGGAAATAATCAGAGATCAACAGCCAAAATCAGGTGAGGAGGGGGAGTTTAATTTGACGCTAGAGGGACTGACACCACAAATCAAAGGAGTCAGACCTCCTCTTCAAGTTTTGGGGTGGGGGGGTTATACTTATGTGAGGAATGCAAGCAAAAGGTACATAGCATATGCATGGTAATTATGATAACAGAGGGTGGCAAAGGTAGTAGAAATGCAGAGGTTACAGGAATGCAAAAGTCTTAGGTTTACACAGAAATGTGATAGCTTTGGAAAACAAAGACTTCTTATCCTCCATAACCTTAGGGGGCAGGGGAAGATTCCTGTTTACTTCCCCATTTGGGGGAGTTCTTAATTACCATCACATTGTAAAATCTTTCAGCATCTGATGAGTTCTACTTCCATAATATTTACAAACAAAAGAAGAAAGAAAAATGTAGCAATATTTGAAAGAGATGACTCAGTGGTTAAGAGCACTGGCTGCTCTTGCAGAGGACCCAGGTTTGGTTCCCAGCATCCACATGGCAGCAAACAACTGTCTGTAACTCTAGTTCCAGGGAAATCCAACTCCCTCTTCGACTCTGTGGGCACTGCACAACACGGATGCATTTACACACATGCAGGCAATACATTCATACACATAAAATAAAAAATGATGAATAAAATATTTAAAAAAAGAAATACATGAGAGAAATGAAATCAAATATAGGCAAAGAAGTCCCACACATTGACTGAAACAAGGATTCAGAAACCAAATGCAGGTGATAGAATGAATATAATGCAGTGTAATTCCAAATAACATAAACCATCTTTAATACACACACACACACACACACACACACACACACACACACACACTGGAGTTTTACATGTTTGCACATTTTCATGTACATATATGGCATGTATATAGAAAGAGTATACTCATACCTGAAAATATTGAGCATGAACAAAAAATATGTACTTTAGTGAAAGTACTAGACTTTCTTTGCATTTAAAAAGATTATTTTGGGCAAAAAAAAAAAAAAAAGAAAAGAAAAGAAAGGAAAGTAATTGATAAGTGAGAAAGAAAACTGGCTTACCAGAAGACTTCAACATTACTAACTCATGCAAGAAAAAAATGCTGAACTATATTTAAAGTACTCAAAGGAAATGGGAACTGAACCAAGAATATGTGAACCAAGACCTTTACAGTCAGAAAAAAAAAATCAGCTTTCAGGAATGAAAGCATATAGTAATTTATTACCAAACTGAAAGAACTCAGAGAATGTTATTCACTTTTGTATCATGAGTTCTTTCTGAGGAATTGATTATAGCATGAGACTCAGTAACCCAAATGACTGTAGACAATGTTACAAGGGTGGTTAGTGTCTAGTCAAGGTCTAATTACTTGTAGAACTAAGACTAAATGAATGCCTGCACCACATAGGGGTCAACCAAGAGACTGAAATCACATGGTAACTTGAACTGGAAACATTAAGGAATTCTTATTCTTTTTTTTAAAAAAAAAGATTTTATTCCTTTTTAAATTTTGTATATATGTTTGTCTACATGTATGTATGTGCCTTGTGTGCATGCAGTGCCTGAGGAGGCCAGAAGAGGGAGTCATATCCCTTGAAACTGGAGTTACAGGTGAAATGGGATGGAATTACAGGGGGATTAACTAGTGAAAATCATATCGCAAGAACAGATATGGACAGTAGCCACCACCTCCAGGACTGGTATAGAGTGCCATACCTTTCAACTGCACCTAAGCTGAAACACGACCATATCTGAGGAAATAAGACTCTGGCTCACGGGCGGGCATGAAATTCAATGGTATGGTATGATATCAATGGGACTAGCAGTTCACTTATCCCAGAATTCACTGTAAAGTGCAGTACAAGGTTAGTTTCAGATCACTGAAAGCAGGACATTTCAGGCTGGGGCTGTAGCTCAGTTCTTGGAGTACCCTTGCTAACCATGCATAAAGCCCTGGGTTGGATGCCCAGCCATGCATAAATCAGATGTGATGGTGGTACATTTGCACTTCCAGTACTTAGGAGACAGAGGCCGAGAATCAGGAGTTCAAAGCCAGCCTCAGCTGTCTTAATGAGTTGGACTTGAGCTACATGAGACCCAGTCTTAGAAACAAAATAAAATAGAAACAAGCAAAAAATTTTCACTGAGTTTCAGTAGAACATTTAGTGTTCATGGCACCTAAATCTGTGATCTAAATTTTCTGAGCATTTGTAAGTTTTCTTGAGAAATGGCATATTTATTGCATTTTGAAGGCATTTCTGACCTCCAGACTGACAAAAAGCCAAAAAACTAAAGGAATTCTCAGATGGCCATTCATAAATTTTTCTTTCACAAAAACTTTAAAAAATTTATTTATTTTTATTTTATGTATATGAATATATTACCTGCATGTATGTAAGTGCACCAGTGTTGTACAGTGCCTGTGAAGGCCAGAAGAGAGTGGCAGATCCCCTGGAACTGGAGTTGCAGAAGGTTGTTAGCCACCACATGGTGCTGGGAATTGAACCCGGGTCCTCTGCAAGAGTAGCCAGTGCTCTTAACTGCTGAGCCACCTCTCTAGCCCCCATATAAACTTTTAAAAAAGATTTGATTACTTTTATTCTACATATATGAGTGCTTTGCCTGCATGCATGTATGTGTACTACATGCCTACCTGGTACTCATGGAGGCCAAAAGAAGGCATTAGTTCCCCTGAAACTGGAGTTACAGATGGTTGTGAGTCACCACCTGGGAACTGAACCTGGGTCCTCTGGAAGAGCAGTGCACACTCTTAACCACTGAGCCAGGTCTTCAGGCCCTTCATATAAAATTTTGTAGTTAGTTCAAAATTTAAAAGTTGATAAGTAGGGTCTAGAGAGATGGCTCAGTGGTTAAGAGCACTGACTGCTCTTACAGAGGACCAGGGTTCGATTCCTAGCCACCTACATGGTGGCTAGCAACCACCTGTAACTCCAGTTCCAGGGGATCTGATGCCCTCTTCTGACTTCCATGGGCATTGCATGACACAGGTACATTTTCATACATGCAGGCAATTCACTCATACACAAAAATAAAAAATAATAAAATATTTTTCAAAACGATAAATAGTTGAGATTCTACTCTCATTTGCTTGCTGTATGGTTACGTACAAAAGCATATTATTTAATATTTAAGCAATCAAGGTATAAATTTATAATATTATTTTAGTAAGCCTAAACTGTTCTACAAGGACGCTTAAATGAAAAGATAAAAGATAGTTACTTCAATTCTTACTCTTTGGAAACAGGAAAGGGATGAGGGGTTGGGGGGCCAGACAAGAAATGATAATGGGGGTAGTGGTGATGAATTGATCAAACCACATTATATGCATGTATGAAAATGCCACAGTGAAACCCATTATTTTGTAAAATTAAACATGTTTGTAAAAAATCGAACAATAAGGGCTGGAGAGATGGCTCAGTGGTTAAGAGCACTGACTGCTCTTGCAGAGGACCCGGGTTCATTTCCCAGCACCCACATGGTGGCTACTAACTGTCTTTAACTCCATTTCCAGGGGACTCTGACACTCTCTTCTGACTTCCACAGCACTGCATGACCACGGGTGCACTTACATACATGCAGGGAACACACTCATACACATAAAATAAAATAATAAATAAAATATTGAAAAAGTCAGACAATAAAAAAGAAAATTATCTCATCTAACAAAGGTTGGCCACAATAGACTGAGATTCTTCTCTGAAGAAAAAAAAACTGTCATTCCTTCTATTAGGAATGATCATAGGTCTCTAATTTTGCATAGAACATCATAAACACCATTTCAGCCTGTGAAGAATTTCAAGTGCTTGTCACAGAATGTCTTCCTCAGCCACTGTGGCAGATTTCTAGAACCATAAACTCCTGGTTCTGCTTGACATGAGAACTGTCCGTCTAGGCTCTCAATCCAGAATTTATCGTAGAGTTTAAAAAATACGATCATCCATGGAATTTTAAATGTTCTCGATCCACTTATGTACTTATCCACACCACATGGCAACTTCCTTAAGAGCTTAGTAGTTGAAGATAATAACAAACATTTCTAGGCATTGTGAGTCTAGTGGTGGCTTGGCGGAGACTGTGGCCCAGGGTCTCTGGTGAGGTTTCAGTCAAGTTGTTGGTCATGACTGAAGGTGAGCTAGTGCTGGGGAAACCAATCACTTCCTCACTCTGGTGGAAGACAGATCAGTGCCTGTTCTGGAAGGAGCCTTCATCCTTGCCCTGTGGATCTGTCTGCTCACCATGCTACTCCTAGGGCAGTGGTCTTTTGGTGCTCCAGAAACCTTCCATTGAGGAGGAAGCCTCAGAGAAAAAGCCTTAACATGAAGTGGCCATCTCCTTTTGTTTGGGCACATGGCACATTTCTAGGAGCGTGGTAACCCTAAAACAGTCCCATGCCATCATGGTTGACAATCTTATATGTATGAGTGTATTGTCTGTATGTATGTAAGTGCACCCATGCTGTGCAATGCCTGTGGTGGTCAGAGGAGGGTGTCAGATCCCCTGGAACTGGAGTTATGGATGGTTGTTAGCCACGATGTGGATGCTGGGAATGGAACCCAGGTCCTCTGCAGGAGCAGCCAGTGCTCTTAACCCCTGAGTCATCTCTCCAGCCCCATGGATGACAATCTTATGGGAACTGTAAAATGGAGTCCCTAATTGTTTCTTGCTATGCTCCTAATTCCTTGCAGCCCCCTGCCTCAGCCTCTTGAGTGCCGGGATCACAGACATGTAGCACCACGACTCGGAACTAGCTAATTATTTCCATGTGTGCTTGAATCTATGCTTTGCTAGGACTCCAAAGAGCATTCCAGACACTGGTAGTCACACAACCGTTCCTGAGTAGGAACTTCTCTTATTTTTAGTGAGATAAGCGAAGTTTTTTTTGTTGCCAATTGTCATCCCTGCTTACTAGGGACTTAGGCAAGCCGTCCCACCAGGTCAAATGGGTCTGTAAAGCGTTTGCTGCAGGATAAGATTTGATTTGACACACTGGTAGAAAGCAAAATGTAAAGATGAAACCCTCTACGAAAGACTTTTTTGGTAAACAAAATGCTCAGTGCATTGAATAAAATATTTAATTAGAAGAGAATTTGATTTCAGTACTAATTTGTGGAAAAACACCTAACAGAGGCCCCTGTTCCTTCTGTACAGAATGCTTTTCTGCCCCCTAGTGGTTGTTAAGCCGAACTAAGAAATTTATCAGCCGCTTTTAAGTATGCCATATTACAATAAGAATATATTTTCTTTATTTCAGATTTCTTGATATGAGGTGGTTTATATATGTGTTGTCCTTCACGAGAAGCTTTGCTTAACCCTGAAAAACGGGCCACACCGCTGCCAGCCTCACTGTGTAAAATAGAAAGCCACAGGACTTTAGGCAGCCAGCAGGGGGAGGAATTTCCGAACCTGAGGGCAAGTCTAACCTCAAAACCAGAGACTATGAAAGGAGGGTGAGTGGGTAGTCCGTTTTCTCTTCCTTCTCCCTGCGCTTCCCCGTCCCTTCTTCCCAATCCCCACCGTTTCTTTTCTTTTTTTCATCCCAACAGCATTGACATATTCAACAACAATTTCCAGAGCTAAGATGCATCTCTTGAAAAATTGGCTGTAAATTTTTAGGTTTACACTTGAATTATTACAATGTTGTACACAGTATAACAGTATAAACCCTATAAGACATAAAATTAAATGAGGTTTTAACCTTTAAAAAAGATCTCCATTTCATTATTAAAATACACAGTTTCATACAGGAAAATTCATTTTTAATGCAACTGACATTAAGATGTTTGCACATGCGTTTCTAATCTCTATATATCTGATTATTACTAGTCACAGGCGGTTACTTTCTGAGCTCCTTGGCATCTGAGCATGGATATAAAGTCATCAGGCAGATTTCAATGGTAATGTTTTTCACATCTACTAATTATTAAGGAGCAAATTTTTATGCTTTGAAGAATTATTATTTTTTAATCTTTTAAAGAAATTTTAATAACTACATGATTAGAAGAAGCATTTCACTACAGCTTTAACATATTCAGTAACACACTTCAGAGCAAGAGTACATCTCTCACAAGTGGCTGCAAGTTTCTAGGTTCACAGCTGAATTAATACAGACAAGTTGAATTAATACAGTTTTACAATATTGAACTCAGTATAAACGCTGTAAGACATAAAATTGAATGAGTTTTTAACCTTTAAAAATGATCTCCATTTCATTTTAGAATATATTGTTCCTTGCAGAAAGACTCATTTTTTCTATTAACACTGAGATGTTGGCGCATGCATCTCTAATCTGTATGTACCTGATTATTACTAGTCATAATCAGGTGCACCGGGATCCTTGGCGCCTGTGTATGTCTATAAAGTCATCGGGTAGATTTCAATGGTAAAGTTTATCACCTCTGCTAATTAACATGACATAAATTTCCATGCTTCCTCCTCAAATATAATACATTTAAAAAATTTGTGTGTGTGTGTGTGTGTATATCACACAGAACATCCCAAACCATCTTATTCAACTATACACCCACTTCCCAGATGGCACCCTCCCACAGCCTCCCTCCCCCCACTAGAGCCCTTATACTCTGATATCCCTGCTACTGTCTGTTTTTGTTTTTGAAAGAGGATCTCGCTATGTATTAAAAGATGACCGTAAACTTCTGGTCCCCCGTCTTCGTTTTCTGAGTGTTGGGATTACTGGCATTGTGTTAGCCCTTCCCTGCAGTTTATGCAGTTCAAACCCAGGGCCCTGCACAGGCTAGGGGTGCACGGTTACCAACTGAGCCCTATCTCTGGCCCTTGTCCCCATTTTATTCTAACAGAATCCAAGACTGCTCGTTGGTTTCAGGCTATAATACACATACATTGCCCATGAAATTCTGGTACAAGGAACAAGGTAATTAGAACTAGAATTTACTTTGAAATAAAAGACTGGGATGATGGAAAAGCGTTGCTGTTGGTGTGGACAGCATGAAACGAGCAGCTAAATGGGCCAAAAAGAGAGGCCTTGGTGACATGGTAGAAAGTATTAGGTTGTGTGAAGAGGTCAAGGAGGGAGTTGAGTTTGACTCAATAGAAAAAGCAAAATCTTTGTGCCTGAAGGAAGGGGATCTAAAGGACACATGCCTTTAAACCCAGCGCTCAGGAGGCAGGGGCAGGTAGATCTCTGTGAGTGGAGGCCAGCCTGGTCTGTATAGAGAGTTTCGGGCCAGGAAGGGCTATACAATGAGACCCTGTCTCAGGACAAAGTAAAACATAACAAAATAAAAAAGAGAAAGAAAAGATTTGGTGGGGTTGAGGTGTGGGTCAGTGGCACAGTATTTGTTTAACATGAGCAAAACCCTGTGTGTGTGTGTGTGTTCACATATATATAAAACACTGATCTGTGTACTCCTTCCTGTGTTCACACTGGAAGCTTATGAGGGGCCAAAGCACAAAATCCTTGAGGACTGGCCTAATTCAGCCTTCCTGGGCCTAACATATCTTTCCCTTGGCATTTCTCCCTTGGCAGAAGCTGGTCTCTCCCAAACTTCTTCAAAGTCTCCCTCTAAGGTGGAGCCCACTAGCCTGAAGGCCACTCTTCCTTGTTCCATCATTTTATACATTTAAAATTTTTATTTTAGCTGTGCTGAGATGGAACCCAGGGCCTGGTGCATGCTAGGCAAATGCTCTACCACTGAGCTACATCCGCAGCCCATTTTTTCCCCCTTTCTTTAAAAAAAAAAAATTACTTTTTTATTTTATTGATGTGTTTGTGTGTGGCCAGAAGAGGGTATCAAATCCCCTGAAACTAGAGTTGCAGGTGGTTGTGAGCTGCCCAACATGGATTCTGGAAACCAAACTCTGTCCTCTGCCAGAGCAGCAAACGATGGCTCTTAACCTCTAAGCTGTTGTTTCCTTCCTATAGGATCTTGTCACCATCATAGAGAGAAGCCCTGTTGCCTGGCAGGTCTGGAGATGTGCTTGGTCACTTCAGCAAATCTCCCTTCTGTTCTTGCTTCTCCTTGCTCTTGGGGTCAGAAGAATTAAAAAAGAAAACAACCCACAATTCTTTTGGTCCCTTCTCCATGTTCTTCCCTTTACAAGGGTTTTCTTGACTTTTGCAAGGTTTTCCAGTTTTAATAGCCTGACTAGTTTTATTTTAACTTTAAGAGTCGTGTTCCCTTTTTATCCACTAGATCAATTTTAAGGCATTATGGTTTTGTGTATCAGACTGGAAAGCTGCTAAGGTTGGAAGCACCCGCTATTGATGAGATTTGTAGAAAAAGGCTCATTCACATTCAATTTAAGGAAGGATAAGTTGCACAATGTTTTGGAAGGAAAATTTGATTGACCAAAATGCAAAATAATGGAGCCCTGTCCCTCAGTAATCCTTTTTTAAGGACTTTATGTAGCAGAAATACCAAGTCAAACATATTTCCTGCAAGGTTATGTATAAAAGCAAAACAGTAAAGATACATAAGATAGCCATCAAAAATTGGAACATCAGTAGGCAGAATGAAAGTACAACTTGTTAGTAAACACAATAATCACCTCTCTGAAAGCAAAACATCGTAATACGTAAAATTTGTCAATGTCAATAAAAAAGGAGACAGTACCGGTACAGGACATTCAGATTGAAAGTAAACATATATTTTAAAATCTCAAAATGAATTCTGTTTGCTTTGAGACAGGGTCTCACAAAGCCCAAACTGGCCTCAAACTTGCTATGTAGCTGAGGATGATCTGGAATTCCTGATTCCCCTGCTCCTACATCCCATGGACTGGGATGACAGGTGTATATTCCCATATCCAGCTGAGACATTAATTGTCAATGGATGTATAATTCATTTCAAAATGTGTTTCATAAGATACTGGAAAAGTCGACTATGTAATAACTAGCACTTTGCAGTTAATTTCAGAAACTGCTGTTTCTTATTTGCTTACTTGTCTATAACCTAACCTTTAAAGCTTACTATGTATTTATTATAACAGATTCAAGGCACAGAAAGGATGCTTCCTTCTGAATCCCACAGATTATCTCTTGATAGTAAGGCTTGGTAAGAGAAATAAATTCTTTTATATTTTTCACTACCTTTCCAAACATGAAAATAACATTTTTTTTTTGTATTTTTGAGTCAGGGTCTCCCTGTAGCCCCAGCTGACCTGAACTCACTATGTAGACCAGGCTGGCCTTGAACTCACAGAGCTCCGCCTGCTTCTGCCTCCCGAGTGCTGGGACTAAAGGTGTGCGCCACCACGCCTGGCCTAACATTTTGTTTTTTAAATGGTTTAACTTTCGCTTCATTAAAAAAAATGACAGTGCTGGGGATGAAACCCTCATTTGTGGTCGGCAAACACTTCCACACAGCTATTCACTAGCCCCAGTTTTTGCTTTATATTCAGCAATTTATTTGTCCTTCATCAAGTTTGTTTTCTTCCCCTAACTTGGCTAGAATGCTTATCCCTCTATAACGTTCTCTGGATGAGTTTTCTTTGTCACTTAATTGGAACTGTAGTGCTGTTTTCCTCTTTGGAGAATTATTTAAGAGATGAATTTAACTTCTACACTGGGGGCTGGAGAGATGACTCAGTGCTTAAGAGTACCCGCTATTCTTGCAGAGGACTGGCGTTCACTTTCCACCTGCATCAGGTGGCTCACAACCAGCTGCAATTCCAGCTCCAGGGGGTCTGACGCCTTCTTCTGGCCTTCAAGAGCATCTGTGCACATATATGCATACATGCAGGCACACGCATTCACATTTTTAAGACGAGCTTCTGCAGAGCCTGGACCATACCCATATTCTCCTTTGTTGTCCTGTCTTCGGAGCCTGTAGCTCATTTATAATTTGTGTCTCAGCTTCATCTGAGGCATGGAATTACAGCTGGACGACCCACAAAAAACCAATTGCCTGCTCTGAAGTTCTAATAATCTTTTATTTATTTTAAAAATAGTTTATTTATTGTTTTTATTTTATGCGTATGAGTGTATTGTCTGCATGTAAGTACACCTGTGTAATGCAATGCCCAAGGAGGTCAGAAGATGATATCTGGATCCCCTGAAACTGGAGTTATGGATGGTTGTTAGCTGCCATGTAGGTACTGGGAATCAAACTCATCTTTGGGTTTCTGATCCACCTTTCTTCACCTCTCAAGTTCTAAGATTCCAGGTATACCTCCTTGCCTGGGTCATGCAGTGCTGGGGATTGAACCAAGGGCTGCATGCATGCTGGGCAAGTGTTCTACCAGCTGGGCTTCCTCCCCAGCCCTTTGACTCACATCTCAACCAACATTTCCTAACTATCACTTTCTTGGCTCTGTACTCATTTAGCTTAATGGCATGTTTATATGTCTTCTGGAGTTCTTTAAGGCATTAATTTTTTTGATATATTTATTTTTATTTTATATGTATAAGTATATTGTCTGTCTGTCTGTATGTAAGTGCACCAGTGTTGTGCAATGCCTGTGGAGGACAGAAGAGGGCATTGGATCCCCTGGAACTGGAATTTCAGACAGTTGTTAGTGGGATTCGAAATCTGGGTCTTCTGCAAGAGCAGCCAGTGCTCTTCACTGCTGAGCCATCATTCCAACTCCCCTTTAAGGCATTTTTAATGGCTGAAACAATGAACCAGATTTCCTTCAGTGGTTTATATTTTGATAGGTCAAGCTAATCTAAAAAATAAATCCAAATTTGCTATTTTTTCAAGTTTAAACTTTTTTGGTTGATTTATTTTTATTTTAGGTGTATGAGTGTATTGCCTGCATGTATGTAAGCTCATCCATGTTGCGCAATGCCAGAAGAGGGTGTCAGAGCCCCTGGAACTAGAGTTGCAGATAGTTGTTAGCCACCATGTAGATGTTGGGATTTGAAACTGCATCTTCTGCAAGAGCAGCCAGTGGTCTTAACTGCTGAGCTCCAAATTTGCTATTGTTTAAGCACAGTTGTCTTAGTCCATTTTGTACCATAATACTAGAATACCAGAGACTGTGTAATTACAATGGATTTATTTTCTACAGCTCTGGAGGCTAAGAACCCCAAGGTTAAGAGGCCCACATTGGTAAAGGCCTTAGTGATGTGCCATTCCACAGGGTTCATGTAAGTGAAGTAGGGAGAAGGCAGAGAAAGACAGAGAGAGGCCAGACTTAAAGTTTTGTTAGGAACCTACTGCATGATAATGACGTTAGTCCACTCCTGAAAACAGAACACTCCAAATATGGTCACCATTGCAAGGTTCCAGTACTCTCACTAAGATTAAGTCTCCAATGCATGAACTTTGGTGGATATGTCTGATTCATCTCTCACTAGGTAATCTCACTTCTCACGTAACTCTTGAGGGCAAGTTCAGGTCCACAACAAGTACTTGTCTTCCATGTTGTGATACAGGGATGCAGGCTCTTTCCAACCTTTTAATTTTGCAGAATCAGAGTGTATTGTTATCGACATGATGGTGGCTGGTTTGTGTGTCCAGGATCTGGCAGGTTCAACAGATAGAGAACATGGAGAGAGCATGCCATGTTACCTAACGCATTCTCCCAAAGAGAGAATCTAGGCACATGGCTATCCAGCTGCAAGGGAAGCTGGGAAATATAGTGAGAAGTTGAGACTAGTTTGGTAGATGCTGGGGTTTTGCTGTAGGTAGTTTTATTGTATATTTAACTTCATATTTGAAAATAAGCTTAAATGATTTTATTTATTTATTTATTTATTGCTGATGTGTGTGTGGTGTATCCATATGCACGTGTGTGCATGTGTCATGTGTCATGTGTACATGTGTATGTGTGTGCATGTGTGCTTATAGAGATGAGAGCTGAATGTCTCCTATCACTCTCTACCTTATTATATTATTTTAGGCAATACACTCATACACATAAAATAAAAATAATAAATAAAATATTAAAGATATTTCAGGCATTGGTCAGATGGGCACACCTCTGGAAATTCCCATATAAAGACTAGATCTTCTGACTCTCACCACAACCTCTTTCCAACAAATACAAGAATTGCCTTATTTTTAAAATTTAATTTGATTGATTTATTTTTATTTTATGTGTATGAGTGTATTGCCTGCATGTATGTAAGTGCACCAGTGTTGTGCAATGCCTGGAAGGCCAGAATAGAGTGATAGATTCCCTGGAACTGGAGTTACAGATGATTGTTAGCCACCATGTGGGTTCTGGGAATCTAACCTAGGTCCTCTGCAAGAGCAGCCAGTGCTCTTAACTGCTGAGCCATCTCTCTAGCCCCTCTGCCTTACTTTTTAAAAGGATTAATGAACTATGGGTTTTTTTTTTAATTGATGAAAAACTGTTGGAACTATATTTCATAAGATATAGAATCCTTTTTGAGGCGAAAAACGGAGACATTTCTGTGAACTGTAGAGGATGAGGTTAATTCAATTAGAGAAAGTGACTGTCTAGCCAGTTGGTAGAAGCAGCCAGCAGAATGTAGGCCATATTGGTGGTGTAATTATTTTAGGTGCTAACAAACGAGAGAAGCATTTTTGATAACTCAGTGGACCAGATGTTAGTTGTGAAGGTCGTGACCTCATTCCCTTCGACTGACTGAAGGCATACTCCCCCATTTCTCCTTCAGTCTTTATGTGCTTATGCATGTGCCCCCATGGTGAGTCTGGTCAGGTCGTTTGAATCCCTTAGGTTTTCAAGTATAATTTTCAGTAGGCATATATGATGGGTAGCTTTCTGATTAAGTTTGTAAAATAAATACTAACATTCATGCTTCAGTTTGCTGTCATGAATGGTACAGATTCAAAGTGGCAGAGGAAATGCCTGGTGCTTCCAGTCAGTATTTCTGAGTATCCAAGTATTGGAAAAATATGCAGACTTATAATCCCTTTAAAACTTATATTGTAGGGGCTGAAGAGCTAGCCCAGTGGTTAAGAGCACTGACTCCCTCTTCTGGTCTCCCTGGGCATTGCCTGACATGAGTGTACTTACATACATGCAGACAATATACTCATAAATAAAAATATACAACATATACAATATACACATAAAATAAAAATAATGAATAAGGGGGCTGGAAAGATGGCTTAGTGGTTATGAGAGCACTGGCTGCTCTTGCAGAAGACTCGAATCCCAGCACCCATAGGGTGACTAACAACTGTCCTAACTCCAGTTCCAGGGGATCCAGAGCCTCTCTGACCTCCACAGGCATTGTATAATATAGGTGCACTTATATACATGCAGGCAATACACTCCATACATGCAAAATTAAAATAATAAAAACTTTAAAAATTGTAATACATTTCTTCCATCCCTCCCTCTCACTCTCTTTCCATTCCACTCTCTGGTATCTGTCTGTCTGTCTGTTATTTGTGTGTGTGTGTGTGTGCATGTATCTCTGTGTATATGGGCACAAGTGTGGTGGTCAGAGGACAACTTTTGGGAGTTGATTCTATTTTGGGTTCCTGGAGTCAAACTCAGATCCTTAGGCTTGTGTGGCAAACACTTTTGCCCACTGAGCCATCTGGCTGGCCCTCTCTCTGGAATTATGAGGCAGAATCTCCCAATGTAGCCCAGGCTGGTCTCTTCTACCTTGGCCTCCTCAGTGCTGGCATTAGAAGATTGCACCACTACACCTGGTTTAACTTATATCCTTTCTTTCAAGATGCGTATGTATGTATGTATGTATGTATGTATGTATGTTTTATTTTATGTGCATAAATGTATTGCCTGCATATATAAGAATGCTCATGGAGGCCAGAAGAGGGTGTCAGATGCCCTGGAATTAGAGTTACAGACAATTGTGAGCCACCATGTGGGTGCAAGAGGAGCCAGTACTGTTAACTGCTGAGCCACCTCTCCAGCCCCAAAGATGCATATTTTAACAGTGCTCTGGCAAAATAGCTCTCCAGAGCTCTCATCTGTTAGTGATGCCGCAGGGGGAGGTCTTTAAATGTCCACAAAGGAGCATTGATTTTATGAGGCTTAATTGCAGAAACCAATCACTGTCCTGGCACCCAAGGTCGGCATCCACCTAACTCTGGCATTCTGTCACAGCTTTGGAACTTGAGTGGAATGCGGGAAGCAGGGCAGCTGCAGGCTGCTGGAGGATGTGTCTTAAGTTAGGTCTGCTAGCAGATGCACACTGTTCATTGTGTGGACATGATAATGCCTCACTGGGGACAATGAACAGGAAAGGGCCATCAATCTTCCTAAACAAATCGAGTGCTTGCCAAACAAATCTACACAACTATTATCCATAGAAAGACTTTCCTGGTACATTTACTGACTTCTGATTGGAAGAAATAAGTTCATAGGGTTATTTTTTAAACACACACACACACACACACACACACACACACACACACACACACACATATATATATATGCCATAGTTTCTGATGAGTTGCCAGGATGAATTTATCATTATTAGGGGATTGTCACCTTTTTTTGAGACAGGGTCTCATGTAGCCCAGGCAGACCTTAAACTTGCTATGCAGCCAGTGATGACCTTGAACTTCTGATCCTTCTGCCTCTACCTCCTGAGCTCTGGTATTATAGGTGAGTGCCACCATGACTGCATTTTGTAGTTTAATCCAGGGTGTAACTACTTGGATTAAACTACATTCTCACCCTCAACTGATTTAAAAAAAAAAAATTATGTGATCCCGGTAATTGGAATTAAAAATTGGCATTATGGCTTAGCAAGTGATGCATCTCTTTCATCTGTCATAATGGGCCTTGTAAAAATTACTACTAATGGTCCTAAGAAAAGAAAAGTGTTTTTTGTAATGGTCCTAAGAAAAGCGAAGTGTTTTTTGTTTGTTTGTTTTGAGTCAGGGTCTCATGTAGCCCAGGATGGGCTTGAACTCACTATGGAACTCATGATGAACTTGAATGTCTGATGTTCCCATCTCTACCTCCCACACTCTTGGATTATAGGCATGTGCCACCATACCTGGCTTCTAAAATGCAAAGTACTGAAATAAAGTGGATTTAGATCTAAAGTTGTGGTTTTAGGCAAAAACTTATCTTTGAATATAAAACCACACTTTGTGTTGGAGGGAAACCTGAACACACATTCTTTTAGGCAAACATTGCCTTTTGTTCATTGTGTGTTCTGTGCCAAGTCGCTAAACAAACCACAGAGGAAGAAAAGCCACCAGAGCAGGCTGGGTGAATAATGGCGGGGGATTCAAGCTGGTTCCTTTTCATTTGCAGCACAGATAGAAGATTTGTCTGGTACAGAAACATGGAAAAGTGTACAAGAAATCAAACATAAGATCAGCTGATCTCTGTTGCAGCAACAAAAGCCCTCAAAACTGCATCTGCACCTAAAGTGGTACAGAGGCACCAATGTTTTAAAATAAATTCTCTGTAATTAGCATGTTTAATGAGATTCATGTATGGAATATTTATAGCTTATGAAATAATTCCTAAGGATTTGGTTTTAGAGACAGCATACCCAATTGTCTGTTATTTTCGGTCAAATGTCACAGATATCCTGAAAATATGTGTAAGACTGAACCATGATCTGGCCATGGTGACTCAACTCCCCTTACGTCTGTAATCCTAGCACCCAGGAGGCTGAGGCAGGAGAACTGCTGTAATTCAAAGCCAGCCTAGGTTACATACCAAGTTCCAGACCAGCCTGAACTACAAACACTCCATCTCAAAAACAGCATTAGAACGGCACTTGGAAGGCAGAGGCAGGTGGATCTCTGTGACTTCAAGGCCAGCCTGGTCTACATAGTGAGTTCCGGGCCCACTGGGGCTACTGGGAGACCCTGTCTCAAAAAGACCAGAAAAAAAAAAAAAAAAAAAAAAAAAAAAAAAAAAAAAAGGAAAAGGAAAAAGCATTAGAAAAGAAAAGAAAAAAAAAAGAAAAAAAAAAGGCTGAACTATGGTTTCCCCAGATCCAGATCCATTTCTGTTTCTGTGTGTCCCTATCACAGGAAATGGGTAATTATAAATCTGCAATGAAAAGTACAAGGGGCTTGTTGTGGTCTGAGGGTGAATGTCCCTATAGACTCATGTGTTTGAACAGTTGGTCTTCAGACGGAGGTGCTATTTTTGAAGGTTATGGAGCCTTTAGGAGGTAGAGCCCTGCTGGAGGAAGTAGGTTACTGGGGGAAGATCTTGAGATGTGCTAGCCTGGCCCCACTTCTGGTATGCTCTCTGCAATGTGACCACCCATCTCAGGCTCCCACCACCATGCCTTTCCCCACCATAATGAACTGTAACCCTTCAAACCATCTCCTCCTGATGATGCTTCTTGTTAGGTGTTTGATTACAGTCACAAGGAAAGTGGCAACACGGGACCTTTAACTGGAGGGGCAGCTGAGGAAAATAGGGACGGGGTGGGAACTGGGTGCAACTTTTAGCCACGTTGACTGAGAGGTTGGGAAGGGCAGATAGAAATTCTCTATGGACAGCTAGCTGTTTAGCTGTCATGTGGGTGCTGGGAACTGAACCCGGGTCCTCTGCAAAAGCAACCAGCGCTCTTAACTACTGAACCATCTCTCTATCCTCTCCCCCCACCCCATCCATGATGCACATGTGGAGGTTAGAAGACAACTTTCTGAAGTCAGTTCTCTCCTTCTATCACGTAGACCTTGGGGCTCAAACTCAGATCATCGAGCTTGGGGGCAAGCGCCTCTACTTGCTGAGCCATCTCTCTGGCCCTGTCTGTCTTTCTTCTTTTCTTCCCTCCCTCCCTCCCTCCTTCCTTCCTCCCTTCATTTCTCTTTCCCTCCCTCTATCCTTCTCTCTCTTTCTCTCTTTTTCTTTCCTTCCTAGACAGGGTCTCATTTTGTAACCCTGGCTGGCCCCAAACAAACACCCAAACAAAAACGAAATGAAAAAAAACAACAAAATCCCATCCAGAATTCATTTGAGTATTTAAACAATTAGAAGTTTACTTTATTTAGAATAAGTTTACAGTTCAAAAATGATATTTACTAAAGCCACAACATTGTTCATAAGGACAAAACTTTTTAGCAAAACCTTGGTACATAAGCATTAGTGATCTGAATACTATCTGTATGTATATTTAAAAAACAGAAATGAAGGATCCCAGGGCTCTCGTAGGCACCATGTATGTATTCCTATTAGTTCCCCAGGCATTGCGCTAGACTTTGTTACATAGGATCCAAGAAGCTGCAGAGTTCTCAGCAGTGTGTGCTGGGAAGAGACGAAGGAAGAACACAGCTGCCTAATCTGAAAAAGCGCGTACTATCTAGACTGGAAAGCAGAACGGAGAGCCAAACCCACAAACGATGCTTCATGTTGTGGAAGTCTGCATCTATGGCTTTTTCGTGTTCATTTCTGAGACTAGTTAGCAAGTCTGGCAAATGCAAAAGCATTTGTCTATATTTAACATTGGAGGCCTCCTGCAGAAGGCAACCTGCTCGGAACTGGAAAACAAAAGTTGAGCTATTCTTGGAGCAAAATTGTGAGGTATTATATAGTCCCGCCCACAACTGGTCAGGCGTGGTGGTGCACACCTTTAATCCTAGCACTTGGGAGGCAGAGACAGGTGTATCTCTGAGTTCAAGGCTAGCCTGGTCTATACAATGAGTTCCAGGGCTACGTAGTGAGACCCTGTCTCAAAAAAAGCTCTTCCCCAACACACCACTACCATCACCACAAAAAACCCATGACTGCTTCCTCCCACTGACTTTTTGGCATAGGGCTATGCAGAAAAGTAAGAGTTTTCAAGCGATGCAGCTGAAAAATATTTAAGATGAATAAATAGAATTTGTTTTTTGTTTATCACCAACTGTGAAGGGTATACAGGTCTGTCAAGGACCAAGAAACTGAGTTTGGTCCTTATATAGAATTTTCTTGTGTTTTTGGAAAAACATAGATTGAAGTATGTATTCATGCTGACAGAATATCCATGCTGCTAAAGGCAAACATGTAGTAAAAATAAGAAAAAGAATCTTATTTTTCAGGGCACAAGACTATTCCACCATATTAAAATTGTCTAAATGGTAAAAACACATACACATTCTCTAAGGGTCCATTTTTTGACTAGCAATTAAATCTAAGTGCAGATGTAAACTGTGCAGTATTTTTACCTGTCAGTTACAGTGTATATGACATGAGGGGAACAGAATCTTTTTTAAATCCGTAGTGCTCACAAATTATCATGTGGAACTAAAAACCACAAACAAATCATGAAGAAATGTTAAATATTTCAAAACGCTCACGAAGGCCGGAAATGCTATTTCCACAGCACAGAACTGTGGGAGGCTGAAACGGAGGCTATGGCAACACCTAGCTCCTTAGGCTGCTTGCTTCTGTTTGATAGAGGAGACTCGGGGAAGGGGCATCTCTGGACCTTAGGCCATGATTTCTGCTGGTTCAGTGACTAGCTTGGATCCATCCCAGATTGTCTTGAATTGCTCAGGAACAGGAAACTCTCTCTGGAAGAAGGCGAGAAGAACAGGATTATTTATACGAAAGGGTTCCTCTTGTAAACAAATAGAAGACTGATGGATGTCATCTGACGGGCAAAGAAAGTGGATTGAACCCCAAACTGCATCACAGAGAGGTCCAGCCACACGCATTTGTTCTATGATTGCATGCCCGGATCATCCTTAGAGCTAGCGTTTATGAAGAACCAGGCTTGTTTCTTGAGACAGGGTCTCATGTACGCGGGCTGGCTTTGAACTAGCTATGTAGTTGATTGAGGATGACTTCAAACTTCTGATCCTCTTGCCATCACCTTCTGAGTGCACGGCACAGGTGTGTGCCACTACACCTGGTTAATATGGTGCTGGGGTTGAACCCAGGGCCTCATGCCTACTAGGCAAGTACTCTACCAAGTGAGCTACATCCCCAGTGCAAATCAGGCATTCTGAGGAGCATCCTGGACACATACTAACTCAAGTGATCTCTGATCCATCAGCTGGGTGTTACCTCGATGCCCTTGGCAGGAAGCAGAGGCCAGAGAGGCCAGCACAATGGCCCAAGGAAAGAGCACCAGGAAATAGGGTGGCCATAAGCCTAGGTGGTCTCTCTTAGCTGCTGCTCTCCATTGGACCTGAACACACACTGAATCAACCCAGGAAGGCTGGGAGGCCCCTCAGCCCTGGTTTCTAGAGCCTCAGGAGACTTCTTGTATACACTTGGGAGAGGCAATTTATGTATCTATTTTGCTGTAATGAATTCTTAAATCTTCAGTAGAACACCCAACACTTTCTGGGTTCAGGGTCTTGCACTATGCAGTCTAGGCTGGCTTTGAACTCACGGATCTTTGCCTCCAACTTCCCAAGCACTGGGACCACAAGTGTGTGCCACCGCCATATTCAGTTTGCCATGGAAAAATCCGAAGTAATTTAATGCATGTTTGCCCAGTGCCACCCAGTTCTTGATGTAAAACAAAGCTTGGTGTTTGTTCTCAACTGGAATGCTCCAGACCTGGGGCTGGGGCTGGAACCCAGGGATCTCCTGCAGGCCAGGTACTCACCCTATCACTGAGCCCCAGCTCCAACCCTAAGGGCGGCTCTTTGACAGTAATGCACATGCGCAGCAGCTATTCTCAACTTTCCCTGGCAGTGAAGAGAGAGCCGCATGACCCATCCTCTCTGGAAGGCTGGTTTCTTTCAGCACAAAGCATGCTCATCATCTAGTCCCACATCCCAACACTCATGTCAGGGCCTCTGTATTGTTCCCTGCCACCTCCTACTGGAAAACGAAAATGTGTAAAGAGGCCCCAGGACTCAAGGGCCCAAGGTCATTGTCCCAAGCAGGAGAGACTATGTTCAAGCTCAGGCTTTGATTATATTCATTCTCTAAGCTGTGGGTCTCAGTCTTGGCTCCACATTGGAATCTATTTGGAAATCTTTAACAATTAAAGATCCAGTTCACACACAACTGAACCTTCTGCTTAAACAGCTGTAATTTCAGGGATGGCCTAGTGTGTTGCTTCCTGCTCTGCTCTCCTTCTAAGAAGGGACACCTGTCTAGTTCGGCTTAGACTCTCCATCCCCCAGGTGGTGAAGCACGGCCCACTGCTTGCAGGCTGTTTTAAACTCAGATGAGGAATTCTAGGTTATAGCATGTGGTATGTGGCTTGGTAGGGCTGAATAACATGCTGGGAAAGGAATGTGCTTCAGCTGTCATGTTGTCTGGTCAAGATGAACGTGCCTGTCGATCACAGTGTACAAAGTTGGCATCTGACCCCTCTGGCTGATGTGGCCTCTCTTCCAAAAGCATGCCAGCTAAGGCTCTTGATTTGCGGGTCCCACCTGTGCAGTTAGACTCAGAACTATCTCTATATTTTCCTACTTTCATGTAAGACCAACCAGCAGATCTGCCATAACTCACAATCCAAAAATGCCATTTATTTAATTTTAACTTCCATGTGTGAGAGTATCTGTACTGTTCTTTTAGAAGTGACTTTATTTGGGAGAAGACGTAAGGAAAAAAATGCTGTCTAAATTATTTGGGCTAGCGTATCTAAGTGGGGAATTTGATGGACTGATGGTGTGAAAACTCTCCTGTGGACCTGTTAAGAATCCAGATTCTGGGGCTGGGGAGGTGGCTCAGTGGGTAAACTGCTTGTTGTGGGAGCAGGAGGACCTGAATTCAGACCCCCAAAACTCATGTGTAAAGCTGGATGCTATATTGTGTTTCTGTAATCCTAATAATCGATCCCAGGACAGGACGAGGCGACAGGAGAATCCCAGACGCTCCTGACTGTCGCGTAGGCAGTGGAAGGTGAGGACCAGCACCTGAAATTGCCTTCTGATCTCCACACGTGCTGTGTCATGATTA
>NW_008349753.1:1881924-1892419 GCF_000622305.1 Nannospalax galili | reverse complement strand
CACACACACACACACACACACACACACACACACACACACACACGGTCTTTATAAAGATTCCAGATTCTCGGGCCCTACCACAAGATTCCAGAATTCAACTCTAGGTTTCTGCAGGGTTTGGAGCTGGCCTTCCTCTCAAGCTTCCCAGCAGATTCTTATGTTAAGAGGAACAGTTTTGGCTTCGGTGCACCAACACGCACTAGTCTCCTAACTAGTCCTTCTTCTCCCTCAAAGCGTTTTTCTTTCTCTTTCGTTTACCTCCAACAGAGCAAAGGGAAACATTCAGTCCTAAGTAATAGGAACTCAGACAGACACACGCTGTGCTATCTGAAAAGGGCTGGGTCATTCAAATGATGATTAATAAGTTGCTTTAAGAGCTCAAACACAGGAGTTAACAGAAGTGGGACTGTGTGGACTACAGCTCCAGATTCCCTCACCTGCCTGAGAAGGAGTTTATAAATGATGCTCAGTGCTTGGCAGCTGATTAACTGCTTTCTAAGAATGCCAGTAACAAAGGCTGAAGGCTTCACAAATGGTTCTTGAGGACCTTTCAGGAGGCACTTACATAATCGTCATCCTGAGGGACTAGGACATTCATCTCAGATGACTTGGCGCTCACGATCTCACAGTCCAGCGCGTCTTTGCTGAGATACAGGTGGCACCCTTCTGTCTTATTAATGGAAATTGTTGGCACTCTCCCCATTACCTGAAATAGGAAAAGAAAAACTTGGGACCTGAGCAAAAGGAATAAAAAATGACCATGTTCCCAAACAGAAGCACTCTTGAATTCCTCTTGGTTCCAGTTTGAGCTTAGCCAAGCATTAGGAATCACAGGGCAGTGCTCTCTCTCTCTGTGTGTGTGTGTGTGTGTGTGTGTGTGTGTGTGTGTGTGTGTGTGTGATGGTCACCTTTCCACGCTGGGCATTGTAGGTGTCATTTGGGGACAGAATGAAAGGACCACACAAGGGAATCCTCAAATCTCAGGGTCTCTTTCTTGAGATGAAATTAAGGGATTAATTTGGAAGCAGAAGGCGAAATGTTCAGAAATGCTTCACACCCTGCTAGAGCATCTGAAATGCGTATCTGATTTCAAGATAAAGGCAACAAGATGCATTTGCTTTCATGTGCTTAAAATTTAAGTTTTGACAGTTATCTGTGAAACTTGGACTAAAACAAATACCAATACGAACAGGTCACAATAAGATTATTCTCAAATAGAAATCGAGTAGGTGTTTCCTGAACTTCTGAGAAAGTAAGAAACACTACAGGTCTTCTCACAGCAGTCCTGTGCTGGGTAAGAATCTCGAGGCTGAATGCGAAGTTCGAATGAGATAGGTGTCTAGGTATTTTGAGGTGTACTCATTTCAGAAGCCCAAATAGGGGGCTTAGCTCAGGACACTCACAAAGAAAAAAACAGGAGCAGTCCTTTGTACTGTTTACTAATATCCAAGTCCTGTAAAAATTAGGATCAGTTTTAAGTTTCTCTTCTAAGAATGTTTTCAGCCCTCACTCCAATCTTCATAGGGGCACACACTGTTCTCCCAAAGACCATATTACAGCTCTAGAATTTTCCTTCTTGTAATGGTAATCAAAGCGATAAAGACATCTCCTCTTTCAACCTGAAGAAAAGTCTGACTTGCAAGCCGAAAGAACAAATCCTGTCGGTGCAGGTGGGGTAAAGAATTCCTTGGGGGTGTCTAGCCAGGTCACCATCCTCCTCTCTCTCCTCCTCTTGTTCCATAGAAACTGGACACTGAGTTGGAATCGAACCCCAGAGCAAGAAAAAGGTAGAGCTGGGTGGTTCAAGGTCAGGTAATAACAGGGCTCTGCCACAAATAAAATAGTGTATACATGTGAGTGTGTGTTTTAAAAATGTGCCAATAGTCATGTTTTGATAATTTCTAGATTTCCGTATTTTATGATGACAAAGATCATTTACATACTAACCAGAAGTCTGCTAGCCAAGCAAAGGAAAGTGATAAACTGTCAGGGAGTCCTAGAGGGTTTGCTTACAAATGGGGACACATGAGCTAAGCCTAGGCCAGTGCATTTGATTTATATTTATATACTGATAGATCACGTTAAACTGCTGAATTGGAAAAGGTTACCATAACATTTTAAAGACAGCCATGGTGTGCTAGGAACTACACATTCCATAGTGTCCTGGTCAGTACTGTGTTGGACTGCATTACACATACGTCTTCCTTCCCTGGTAGCCCAAGCAGTGTGAGAAGAGTGATTGCTTCTTGTCAGGAGAGCTAGGCCAAAGAACTCCTTCTCTGAGCAAGAGAGCCAATGCCGAGGCCAATGCTCTGACACTGAATTCCTCTCTCGTCCCCTCCCCTCTCCTCCTTTCCTCTTCCTTTGTCTCTTTCCTTCCTTCTATTCCCCTTCCTTTCCCTCCCTCCGTCCCTCCCTCCTTCCGCTGGAGATTGGATCAAGGTCCTCACGCATGCTAAGCACACATTCTCCTACTGAGCTACACTCTCAGACTAATACTATTTTTAATGAATTCATTTCTTCCTAATAATTTAACGTTTTCCCACTAACTATTGCTGTCTTTCTACCGTTCCCTAATTTGTATATTTTCCTAGGACATTTTGCCCCCAGAATAGGATTACTGTGTCAAATCAGATGAATTTTAGTCTTTGTCTTTTTCTTCTCTTTCAATCCTTCAACAACATTATTGTGGTAAAATCTGCAAACATAAAATCCACCCATTTTAGTGATATTTCATAAATGTACAGAGTTGTGCAATCATGACTGCAATCTACTTTTAGGATATGTCCATCATTCTAAAAATATCCCTAATGGCTACTTGAGAGTCAGTCCCCATCTAGGCCCTAGGCAAAGGGTAGTCTGATTTCTGTTTCTATTGTGCCAAGGTCTTTTTCAAGCGGTTTATTAAATGATTTAACCAGGTAATGGCATTCACTTGGCCTGAACATTCAAAGTTCAAGCAGGAATCAGCCAATGTTTTTCTCTTGTCTCTGAACTGCTCTGTGGAGTTTCCATCCTTTCTGTACAGGGAACCACTTCCAGAGGTGATTTTTCACAATGAGGTTCACATCCTTTAAAATTTTACGAGGTATTTTAGGCATAGAAGCATAAAAAGATTAATGAATACAAGTATGTCTTGCAACAACTTTATTACAGTATTACATTTTGCCCCCCTGCTTCCTTTTTTTAAAATTTCCTTTCCTTTCCTTCCCTCTCTGCCTCCCTCCTTCCTTCCTTTCTTCTTTTATTTATTTTTCCTTTTTGTTTTTGGTCTTTTTGAGACAGGGTCTCCCTGTAGCCCTGGCTGTCCTGGAACTCACTGTGTAGACCAGGCTGGCCTTGAACTCACAGAGATCCGCCTGCCTCTGCCTCCCCAGTGCTGGGATTAAAGACGTGCGCCACCACGCCTGGCTTTTTCTTTTTTAAACAGGGACTGATGTAGTTCAGGCTGAACCTGAATTCACTATGTGGCTAAGGATAGCTTTGAACGCCTGGTCCTCCTGTCTGTTATCTACAAGTGCTGGGATCCGAGGTGATCCATCACATCTGGCTTTATTGTTGCTGTTGGTTTTCTTTTTTGAGACAGGGACTCATGATGTAGCCCTGGCTGGCCTAGAACTTGCTATGTAGACCAGGCTGGCCTCAAACTTCAAGGGATCCACTTGCCTCTGCCTCCCACATGTTGGGATTCCAGGTGTGTGCCATCACATTCAGCTCCTGTTCTAAGAATGAAAACCCCACACAAGTATCATGGAAGTCCCTTGGATACCATCCTCTACCTTACGTTCCCTCATTCCCTTCCTGTTCCTTCCCTCCTCTTACACAAGTTTATGATCGACCACTCTCTTGGGTTCAGTGACTAAGAGTGCACTTTGACCTCTCTCTCTTAAGTGTGCTTAATGTGTGCACTGTTTTGCACACTCAGTATTTAAAAATAAGTGGATACCTTACACAGTGCCATTCTGTAACTTGCCTTTTTCAATGAATGCATTTTTTTGAGATTTACCCGTTTTGGAGATTTACCTGTTTTTATACATATAACTATAATTCATTCATGTAAACTACTGAACAGTAGTCTACTGGGAAGATTATTTACCAGTTAATGGGCATTTAAAAGTTTTACTGCCATTATGAATGATCAAGCAGTAAACATTTTACAAGTGTCTCCAGCCTAGGTTCTAGAGCTCCTTTAGTATATGTACATAAAAACATAATTATTCAGTTACAGGCAGAAGGCAGGGCATTATTAGACGGTGTCAGTTGCTCTGCACTGAGTGCTAAGAGGTTCATCTATCACACTGATATATTAGTGTCCTCAGCAGTCCATTTCCTTAACACACCTACACATCAAACTCTGTGGATAGATTTAGTCCTCCCCTTAACAGTAAGTTCCTACAGATGCCAGATTCACTAAACAAAGCACTTTTCAAAGTAAGGGCATTCCAAATGTAAAACAGATGAGTGTGAAAATAAATTTGTAACTGTGGCATTTTTTATTTCTCCTTTTAAATTTTTTATTTGTTATTTTATTTTATGTATGGGTATATTGCTTGCATGTATGTAAGTGCACCTATGATATACAATGTCCGGGGAGATCAGAAGAGGGTGTTGGATCCCCTGGAACCTGAGTTACAGATGGTTGTTAGCTACCATGTGGGTGCTGAGAACCAAACCTAGGTTCTCTGCAAGAGCAGCTGGGGCTTTTAACCACTGAGGCATCTCTCCAGCCCTTATTTGATAGGCTAGCATATTTCCATATATTCTTTTTTTTTTCTTTTTTTTTTTTTTTTGAGAACAGGGTTTCCCTGTAGCCTCTGCTGGCCTGGAATTCACTATATGGACCTGGCTAGCCTTGAACTCACAGAGATCTGCCTGCCTCTGCCTCCTGAGCACTGGGATTGAAGGCTGTACCACTATGCTTGGCTAAACCAGTATTTTTCTTTATTCCCTGTGCTTTTGGATCCTAATTAGTATCTAGCCCGGAAGCCATAAGGGTTTTTCTTCTGTTATTCTAAATGTTTAGAAGTATCTAATTTTATAACTAGAACTTTACTTGGGAATTCAGTTGATGTTTTTCCACACAGCTAAGCAGTTATCTAAAAACCCATTTCTGGGTATAACCTGTGTATTTCAGGGCTCATTAGTCTGTTCCTGTATGATACTTTCAATATCTGGTGTGCAAGTCTCCTCACTTTGTTCATCTGCTTTCAAAATTTAAAAAATCTATTCTTGTCCACTTATCTTCCAAATGGGTTTCAAAGTTTTTTTTGTTTGTTTGAGACAGGGTCTCCCTGTAGCCCCAGCTGGCCTGGAACTCGCTATATAGACCAGGCTGGCCTTGATCTCACAGAGATCCGCCTGCCTCTGCCTGCCAAGTGCTGGGATTAAAGGCATGCACTACCACGTCTGGCCCTCAAGGATTCAAAAACTATTTGTTTGTTTATTTATTTATTTTAATTTAATGTGTATGAGTGTATTGCCTGCATGTTTGCAAGTGGATCCATGTCATGCAGTACCTGTGGAGGCCAGAAGAGGGTGTCAGACGCATAGCTATTAGCCACCATGTGGGTGCTGGGAATCAAACCTGAGTCCTCTGCAAGAACAGCCAGTGCTCTTAGCTGGTGAGCTGTCTCTCCAGCTCCAGATTTTCTTAAATAAAAAATCCTGTTGAAATTTTTGAGCTGACTTTCACTGAACGCCTTTCTGCTCATTTATTTTTTATTTTTTAAAAATATTTTGTTATTTTTATTTTATGTGTATGAGTGTTATGCCTGCATGCAGACAAGTGCACCTCTGTCGTGCAATGCCCGTGGAGGACAGAAGAGGCTGCCAGATCCCCTGGAACCGGAATTGGGGACAGTTGTTACCTACCATGTGGGTGCTGGGATTCGAACCCAGGTCTTCTGCAAGAACAGTGTTCTTAACTGCTGAGCCACCTCTCCAGCCCCTCTGCTCATTTATTTACAATCATTTTGTGTTCTTCACAAATATTTTCCAATTCTTTGTTGATTTATTCCTTGGTCCCCTTCAGTTTTGTTGCTACTTTGCATTACATTTCCTAATACTTATTTGTGGTATAAAGAAATGCTGTTGGGGGCTGGAGAGATGGTTTGGTGGCTAAGAGCACTGGCTACTCTTACAGAGGATTTGGGTTTGGGTCCCAGCAGCTAACAACTGTCCTTAACTCCAGGTCCAGGGGATCTAACACCCTCTTCTGGCCTCTGTGAACATTGCATGACATGGGTGCACTTACATGCAGGCAAAACATTCATACACATAAAATTTTAAAAATAAAACTTTTTTTTTTTGGTATTGATATGTCTCTGTCCTGCTGAATGTTTCTTTTGGGTTTATAGTTTATTGAGTCTCTTAGATTTTATATGAAATGATCATTTCATTGGCATACGAAGACATTTTTATCTCTTCCCTTTCAATTATATTTTTCTCCATTAATTTTCTTATCTTATTTCAGGGGTTAGGACCTTCAACGTATTATTGAGTAGAAGCAAGGGCAGGATGGAATCTCTTCTGACGTTAATGGCAATTCTTGTAAATGAAATACGATCTTTGCTGTAGGATTTCAAAGACATCTTTTATTTGATTACAGCATGCAGTGTAGCTCTCTTTCTCCGGGATTATCAGATGTGGATGGAGAGGTACTTTAGTATCCAGACCTCAGCCTGCTCTGTCAGAGCTGTTTCAATACAGTGGATGCAAGCAGAACTAAGTTCTTAAATGGCAAAGTGAATATATAAGTGTAAAATGTGCAATTAAATTAGCGCTAATTAAAAGTCTGAGTGGAAAGAAACCCAGGAAAGAAAAAGAGAAAGATTTATACAACCAGAATCTAATTTTAACAAACATCAGGAGGGTACGTCAGATAGCAAAGGAAAATTAACAACATGAAAAAAATGTAATCAAAGAGAAAAGTTAGACTTGGTCAAAAATCAGAAATCTGTTGGGTATTGTAAAATCTTATTTGGCAAAACCACAATTACTAAAAGAGCACAGATTTTCTCTTCCTTTACATGTTCAATTCCAGTGTTACTTCCTGAGTTTTTCTGGTGATCTCACTGTTTTTTTTTTGGGGGGGGGTCTTTTTGAAACAGGGTCTTCCTGTAGCCCCAGCTGACCTGGAACTCACTTTGTAGCCCAAGCTGGCCTTGCCTTGAACTCACAGAGATCTGCCTGCCTCTGCCTCCAGAGTGCTGGGATTAAAGGCGTGTGCCACCACGTCCAGCCATCACACTGTTTAATATACATTTTTTTCTTCCTTCTTACTTAGGACTATTTTTTGTCCTCATGGGGGAAAATTCTCTTTGGAACAGTGGTATCATAATAGAACAATCTTAATTTTTTTTTTATTCATGTAGTAGCTGATCCATCCGATCATGTATTTGGCAAATATTTATTGAATGCCTACTACATACAGGTACGATGTTAGTCTTTAGAGCTGTGAAAATTACATAGCTGTCTTAGTGTTCTTGTTCAGTTAGTGCTGTTGACTGAACCCAGGATCCTATGCATGTTTGTAAGTGATCTACCCCTGCGCTACATCCCTAGCCCCAGAAATAGAGATGGTAAAGCCAGTACTTGTAGTACAAAATGGGATGTGTTACTAGAGATTGAACAGGAGAAACTAATGTTGTCTAAGAAGGACAAAGATTCCCATAAGAGGTGATGATGGAGCTGTGTTTAGAAAACTGGATTTTTAGCCGGGCGTGGTGGTGCATGCCTTTAATCCCAGCAAGATGGAGGCAGAGGCAGGTGGATCTCTGTGAGTTCAAGGCCAGCCTGGTCTACATAGTGAGTTCCAGGACAGCTGGGGCTACAGGGAGACTTTGTCTCAAAAAGACCAAAAAAAAAAAAAAAAAAAAAAAGAAGAAAACTGGATTTTTTTTCTGGGTGGACATCTAGGAGCAACACCCCTCAGATGGGTGGTCAGTCTATGCAAAGCCATGGCCAGGGCAAAGCATGGCTTCAAAGGCTGCTTACCTGGATCTGAATGTCCCTGGAATTAATCACTTCTACAATGCCCACCACATTGTCAAACACAAGGCCAAATTTCTTGCAGTTATCTAAAGAGGTAAAATAAAACTCCAATAAATACACATAGCTTTTCTATAATGCAGTTCATCATTGGGGCTGGAGAGTTGGCTCAGCAGTTAAGAGTGCTTGCTGTTCTTGCAGAGGACACAGGTTTGGTTCTCAGCACCTGCATCAAGCAGCTCAAAACCTCCTGTAACTCTAATTCCAAGGCATCCAATACCTTTCTGCCTCCTTGGGCACCTGAGTGCCCATAAACTCATGTAAGCCCACCCACACACATGCACATAAATGAAAAATAATCTTTCAAACACATTAAAAAAAAACCATCCAAGCTGGGCGTGGTGGCACACGCCTTTGGTCCCAGCACTCGGGAGGCAGAGGCAGGCGGATCTTTATGAGTTCAAGGCCAGCCTGGTCTACATAGTGAGTTCCAGGACAGCTGGGGCTACAGGGAGACTCTGTCTCAAAAAGACCATTAAAAAAAAAAAACACAAAACAAACCCAACAACCAGTCGGGCGTGGTGGCACATGCCTGTAGTCCCAGCACTTGGGAGACAGAGGCAGGTGGATCTCTGTGAGTTCAAGGCCAGCCTGGTCTACATAGTGAGTTCCAGGACAGCTGGGGCTACAGGGAGACCCTGCTTCAAAAAGACAAAAAAAAAAAAAAAAAACCAACAAAAAACTAACAACAAAAAACCCCCAGCAACTCATCATTTCAAACACACAGCTGTAGTTTTGCCTACCGACAGTAATGGAATTTATTTTCCCTTTTATCTGGACAGTAGATTTGTCACATTTGAAAATGTAAGCCACTTGTTTTAGTTCAGTCTCTGAAATGACAAGGTCATTCCTGTCCTCCTGGTATTCCTAAAATTAAAACAGATAAGAAAATTAAATGTAAGGATATATAAGGATGAGCTGAATCCACCATGTACTGATGTTGCTATAACATTCAATAGGACAATGGCTTTTCAAACAGACTTTCGTCTAGAACCATCTCCTTATGGATAATCCCCCAGGTCTTAGTTTGTGATTGCAGTTTCAGAAACGGGTGGATCACTGCCTGGAAGTGGGTATCAATTTGCCAAGTCAGGTGTTGGTGCCCTGTCTGAGTGCTGGAACAGGGGTGTGAGAGCTGTGGAGACCTTGATGCTGTAGCAAACTCTTCTGTGTCCAGCAGGAGATGGGGCTGGTGAAGGGGCTCAACAGTTACCCAAGCTCCAGTGCCTTTTTAGGTCCTGGCAAGTTTTCTAGGCACTTGGCTCCTTAATCTTTAGGGAAGCTCTCTGGATTGGTAGGGGACACCAGATTTCATCCAATCCAATGCATCTATGTTCTGCTCACACAATTAACCCTGAAAGTGGTGGGTGACAGTGGTGGCTTAGGAACAAAATGTCCTGTGGCCAATTGCAATAGGGCACAGGCCCCTGAGGCCCACATGCTAATGGTTTCTTTCCTGCCTGATTAAAAGTTACGGAAATCATTGGGGCTGGAGAAATGGCTCAGTAGTTAAGAACACTGGCTGTACTTGCACAGGACCTGGGTTCAGTTCCCAGCACCCACATGGCAGCTCACTAAGATCTGCAATTCCAGTTCCAGGGGATCTGATGCCCTCTTCTGGCCTCTGCAGGCAATTCATGGAAGTGGTACACTTCATACATGCAAGCGAAACACTCACATATGTAAAATAAAAATAAATTTTACAAAGTGTAAAAAGTTATGGAAATCAGTTTTCATATTCATAGGGACAGAAAGCAGACTGGCAGTGGCCAGGGTGTGGGAGAGAGGAAGAAAAGTCATTGTTTAATAGAGTTCTGCAAGGTTCTGTAACATTGAAAGTATTTCTTGGATGAATGCTGGTGACAGAGACACAGCAGTGTGAAGGTACCCAACGCCACAGAAATATATACCTAAAGATGGCTAATGGTGAATTTTATGTTATGGGCATTTTTTTTTGCTTTGAAGAATTATTTTTTATTTATTTATTTATACACCCACTTCCCAGGTAGCACCCTCCCATAGCCTCCTTCCCCCCACTAGAGCCCTTATACTCTGATATCCCTGCTACTGTCTGCTGTGTTGTTGGCACCCCTAGCTGTTCCCCACTACTTGCCTTTCTGGTGAATCTAGCCAGCCTATCTAGAGGTCTTTGTTTTAGGAGGGTCAGCTGTTCCTCATCTAGTAGCAATCAGTTGTTAATATTCCTTTGGATAAGATTGGGGTCTGCTCTTCATTTTCCCAGTTCTGTGCTGGGTTCCTGTCTGCCTGAGATTGCATGGGACTTGTGTATGCTGACACTTAAGCCACAGAGTCATATGAGCAGGTTCCCAGGAGCTTGTAGGACTGTTTCCATATGGTCCTGCACCTCCTCCCTGGCTCTTAAAATCTTTCTGCCCCATCTTTCACAATGAGCCCTGAGCCCTGGGTGGGTGGATTTTAAGCTGAT
>NW_008349753.1:1867762-1881388 GCF_000622305.1 Nannospalax galili | reverse complement strand
CACATTGTCTCACCCCTCCATCATGGTTTTCCCACTTAAGGTGCTCCCATTAGCCAGGCATGGTGACGCATGCCTTTAATCCCAGCATTTGGGAGGCAGAGGCAGGTGGATCTCTGTGAGTTCGAGGCCAGCCTGGTCTACATGAGTGTTATGGGCATTTTTACCACAATTAAAAATTAGTTTTAGGGGTTGGAGACATGGCTAAGTGGTTAGAGCACTGGCTGCTGTTGCAGAGGACCTGAGTTTGGGTCCCAGCACCCACATGGCAGCTAACAACTGTCTGTAATGCCAGTTCCAGGGGATCCAATGCCCTCTTCTGACCTCAGTGGGCACTGCATGTCATGGGTGTACTTACATACATGTAGGGAATACACTCATATGCATAAAAAATAAAATGTTAGAAAAATTTTAAAAAGTGAAAGAAGAATGCATGAGGGTTAGTGAAAACAATTCATGAGCACCTTTGTGAGTGCCTTATTCTAGTCAGTGCTTTGCCTCTTGACATTTCACATAGAAATCCCTAAGTCTCTGGGAAGTGGTGTTAGCTGTTAGACTGTTCGTCAGAGAGACTCGAACAAAGGTTAAAGGATGTCACTCACCACCCTCCATTTCTTCCCTTCCAGCTCGAACACTGGAGCGTGTTTCTGAGGAGAATGAGATTTGGGAGATGTGGGGCTTGGAGTATGGGTTTTGGTTGGAGATGGAATTTGTCCTTGAGCCCGCAGGCTGGGGTTCTTGTACGTCTTCTGGTCATCTGTGACATGCCGGAGCCCTAGGAGGAGTAATGGTTTTTTAATTGTTAACTTGCCACAGTATAGAATCACCTGGGAAGAGATTCTCAATAAGAGATTGTCCAGAGCAGGCTGGCCTGTGGGTGTGTCTTGACTGGCTTGATTGATTTGGGAAGACAGAGCCTGACAGTGGGCAGCGCTAGTCCCTGGTTTGGGGCCTTTGACTGTATGAGAGTTGACAAAGCCAGCTGAGGACGAATCTAGCATTTATTCACTCTCTGCTTTTGACTGTGGGTGTGTTTAGTTGCTTTGACATTCTTGCAATACTGGACTGTAACCTGGAGCTATAAGCTGAATAAACTCTTACTCCCTCAAAGTTGCATCTGTCACTGTATTTTTATCACACAACAGGAAAGAAACTAAAACAGAGGGTAACACAATGCAGGTACATTTCTTACATTTCATGCAAAAGGAAATACCCAGAGTCTGCATCCTATGGAAGAAACACTATGCGTTTTTAAAATGTTGAGCATTGCTGTTTGTATGTACATATCCTCCACAGGCTTGTGTTTAGATGCTTGGTCCCCAGCTCATGGCTTTCTTTTGGGAGATTGGAACCATTAGGTCCATTCTAAAGTTTATGAGGTGGGTCTTTGTTAGAAGGAGATCACTGGATATGGACACTGAAGTTTGACAGCTTCCACTTCCTGTTTACTCTCTGCTTCCTGTTTCACCACGATGTGAAGAGATGAAGAGACCCAAGAGCCACACTCTTGCAAGCATAGAGCTATCTGTGGCCAGGCCTTTCCCTCCATGGCGGACTGTCTCCTCTCAAACTGTGAACCGAAATAGATCCTTCCTTCCTTGAGTCGCTTATGTGAAGTATTTTGCCACAGAAATGAGACAAGTAGCTTATACAGTGAGGAACCCTATCTTTAAGGTGATGGAGTAATAAAAATTCTGCAAAAAACAGACAATCAAAAAGCTCTACCAGGGGCTGGAGAGATGGCTCAGAGGTTAAGAATACTGGTTGTTCTTGCAGAAGACCCAGGTTTGAATCCCAGCACCCACATGGCAGCTAACAACTGCCCATAACTCCAGTCCCAGGGGATCTGACAGCCTCTTCTGATCTCCGTGGGCATTGCATGACATGGGTGCACTTACCTACGTGCAGGCAATACACGCATACAGATAAAATTAAAAAAAAAGAAGTTTAAAAAGCTCTACCAATTCTTAAATCACCTCACCTCAAAAGATTTCATGGTTTATCATATGGCTAAATCATTTGTTAGACATAGCATAAAAGGTCAGGACATTCCAGTGAGCACTGTTCAGAACACGGAATCCACCTTAGTATTCTCAGTCCATTTCTTTACTTTGCAATTGAGTTTCAAATTGGGACAGTGGAGCATAAGCTAGAGATAAATTTGAAAAATTGAGTTCTTAGCTCTCAGCTCTATGGAGAGCGGCACCCACACCCTCCTTGCAATTAGCTGTGCAAAGCAAAAATACATTTGCCTTTTGGCAACATGACTATATTGTTGAGAACACATGAGCTTTTGATTCTGATATACTTTAAACATAACATAAAATATTACCCATTTGCCATATGAGGACCAAGGCAGTTCAGTGATGGAACTTCAACAAGCCAATACTCTGTCAGGACAGTTCTGCTGTTGGCCATTTTTAGTCCACTTGATATGAGGCCTCGGTTTTGGAGGATGGTGAGGAAGCATGGGGGCTGAGTGGGTACAGGTCATTGGTTGACTGGGAACACAGAATCTCTGAGTTTTTCCACATGGCAGTCCATGGGATGTGTGCCCAGAGCTGTCCCAACTTCCTACCTTCCAGCAGCAGCTTCCTCTTCCTCTGTGTAGGAGCTGGAGAAGGGATGATGCACATATCACTGGGGCCCTGGAGGACCCATGTGCCCAGAGTCGGAGGGAAAGGAAGCCTGCTCCAAGGATGCGTTGTCTTACCCTTTGTGATCGCTTCTCCCTGGTTAAGTTGGGCAAACAGAGCTGAGCGAGAGGGCGAGGACTCCTCGTTTCTGCCTTCATTCTCGAAAAGTGGAGGTGGCCCTGGGGGGGGTGGTGGTGGAGGGGGTGGTGGAAGACCAGGTCCAGAGGAGAGGACAGAAAGCGCTGACACTGTGGATGCCACAGGACCCTGTGGGAGACAGACGAGGGGAGCTGTGTTGAGACTCAGGCTCAGGCTGGGAATCTGCCAGGGTACCTCAGAATCTGCTGCCAATAGGAGATGGATGTTTAAGACTCCCCAAGGGGTCCCAGAGGCACACTCATGCTTTGTGGGTCTGTTTGAGAGGCCATGGATCATGGCAGGAGCCATCTAAAGAATGTACAGCCTGACGGGTGGGTCCTGCATGCTCAAAAACCCTACTGCCAAGTCAGCAGTGAACAGCCATGGCCCCAAGTTCACATCTAAGGCTCAGGATTAGAATAAAACTGGACTTTGATCAGTTAGAATCATGAGAAAACAGTTGTTCCAATGGCTAGGAAAATTAACTTTTTTCCTGAATAGTGGAAACTAATGAGCTTGAGAGAACGAGAGAGAAAAATCAACAGTTATTAGACATATTTGAGCATTTTTGAACAACTAAAGAGAGAGGCACTGAAATTCTCTGGAACTGGTTTCCCACCTATGTATGCTTCAAGCTGACCCCAAAACAAAGGCCACCTGTTACTTAGGTGACTGTCAGATCTGAAGGTGAAGAGTATCTAGGACCCATCTGATTGCTCATCATAGTCTAATGTGAATGGTCAGTAGGCCAACAGAAATCAGATCCTTTCTGAGCAAGGTCTCTGTGCATTCTCACTGTCTCTGCTGGGTGATGTATTACCTGTTTGCAGCATGAAGGTCTAACAAATGCAAATGGCAGAACAAAGCACTAGAAAAGAGGACTCCTATCAGTGTATGGAAAGGACCCTGTAAAGTAGATCCATTGATGGATGTAGAATCGCCATGGAAATACATAGCTGGGTGTGTCTTTGAGGATGTTACCCAAAAGGTTTAGCTAAGGTGGCAACACCCACTCTGAGCGGAGGCAGTGCCCACCCCATGGGCTTAGATCTGGACTTAATGAAAAGAAGAAAGGGTGCTGAGTACCAGCATTCATCTCTACCTGCTTCCTGACTGTGGGCACAGTGTGACCAGCTGCCTCCCACTCCAGCTGCCATGCCTTCCCCACCATGATGGGCTCTACCCTCACACTGCGGGCTAAAAAACCCCATCCTTCCTGAAGTTGCTTCTTGTCAGGTAGTTGGTCACAGCAATGGGAAAAGTAACTAATATAGACCCCACACTCTCAGTACTTCAGACCCGTTGGACAGAAATACATATATACTGCAAACTGAGGATATATACAGCATTATACTTTTAAATACTGAAGTAACCTGCACATCCATAAAAAGGAATTAGAAGCCAATTCAGTTTTAAAAAGCCAGAGCCAGGCATGATAGGACATGCCAAGAATTCCATCGCTCAGGGGCTGTGGCAGGAGCATGCTTACTTTGAGAAAAGCTTGGGTTATATGGAATCAAGCTACGGCTACATTGTGAGACCCTGCACCAGGAAAGAATTAAAAAAAACGCTTTATGAAATTGGGAGTGACAGAATAGGGCACAGTTCATGTGTTTTCAATACCAAATACAAAAGTTGAAACACTGCATAAGTGATGCCTATTAAGGAGCAAAGCATAAGCTTATTTTCATAAACAACTCAGTATTATGAGGTGTCAAAGTCAAGAAGTTTTAATCTACAGTCATCTTTTAAAACAAGCTATTTTCAAGCACTTATATAATCTCTATTCAGTGTAGAGTCACTGCAAATAGAAAAGATTCTTGTCTTATTCAGAATGCGTGTCTTTAAACTTCAGCAGACTGAAAGTTCCATCTCCTGGAGATATAATTTTCAATTTTTTTCCCCTAAGAAAGAACAGCCTGACTCCATCAGGATTCTGGGGTCAAGTAGAAAACGATTTCACAGTTCTTGAGAGCAACCAATTTTTCTCCCCAGTATCCTAAATGTTTTCTATCCTGTTTCTGAGATTTGCTCAGAATCATAAAGAACATAAAATACCAGCTTTGCACAGCAAATGATATCTCAGGCCTTGGTTATAGACACAGAGCCACAAATATTAATTATTCTCATAAGCATATCATAAGTCATGCAGCTGGTGACAGGGCAGACCCCTCCCCCAACATCTGAACTGCTGTAGCTTTGTAGGTTTCCAGCTTTGTGGTAAAGGAACAGGATACTGGCTTTCACATCGTAGAGAGACTGGTTCATTCATTCTTGACTCCAGAGTCCTCTCCAAGAGCCAGGAAAGGACATGGAAACATACATGTCACATACCAACTTTTGGGCCTTTGATACATTCAGATGGTTGGCCAGCAACAGCAGACAAAGGCTTTACTACAACAAATGTGGAACACGAAAGCTCCCAAATCAAGGGCGCCTGGGTCCCTTGAACCCGCTGTGGACGTGCCCTTTCTAGGTCTGGGCTCATTTCTGCATCCAGGATACCAGGCTCTGGTTTCCAAGGTTACTCTGCAATTAGCATCCAGGGGCTTTACTAAACAGTAGACTCAAACAAGCTGATTAGACCTTCCCTGAACTGGATCTCTGTAGGCTGCCCCGTAGGGGGACTTAACTTTGCCTTTCTTCTTTTTCTGTATCCTGCGACGGCCCGTGGTCCCCAGCTTTTTACATACCCCTATTGGCCTGGCATCTAGCTGATGACAGCCTCCCTGTCAGACATCCAATGAAAGATAGAAGATGGTGGTCCAGGAAGAGCCTGGAAAGACCTTGCAGGTACCAGGCACCAAATGCTTTCATCAGTGTAGTAATTATTTACTGCTCAGTCGGCGCACGCTCTAAGTCGGGAGTTCTCAAACTTGTCTGAACACTAGAATTTCCAAGCCCAGGCTACATGGCAGGAACATTCTTTGAGGGACGTTAGTAGGTGGGAGGCATGCTTCTGTACTTTTTCTGAGGCTCTTGGTGATTGCACTGAAGGTATAAATTTGGGGACAACCACTCTGTCCTATGGTCTGTGATAAACTTTAACTAGAACCAGGAAGGCATTGAAATCTCTCTTCCAGAAAGGAAAGGAAATCAGACTGTTTGAAGTCAACTACAAATCAGCAGCCAGTGGCAGGGATGCAGCTCAAGCATATGTCTACTCCATTCAAAAGCTTTCCTCATAGAAATCCTTTATTTACATCAGTTTTTTTTTCCCATCAGTTTTTTTAAAAAGATAGGGTCTCACGTAGCTCAGGCTGGTCTGCAACTCACTATGTGGCCAAGGATGACCTTGAACTCCTGATCCTCCTGCCTCCATTTTCCAAGTGCTGGGATTACAGGTGTTCACCACCATACCCTGCTTGATTTATTTTTTCTTTTGAAGTCACTTTTTAATTGACTTTCAATTACCTTATCGTGTTGTTCTTGAACCTCTGGTTAGAATATACAGTGAAGTATTGGGAGTGTGCATAATAATCTTGGCTCAGGTTTGTTTTTGAAACAGGGTCTTATTATATATCCCAGAGTGGCCTGGAACTTGCTGTGCAGCCCTGGCTGGTCTTAAGCTCTCAATCCTCCTGCCTCAGCCTCCTAAGTGTAGAGATCATAGGTGTGCACCACTACACTGGCTTGGCTTATCTCCACCACTTTTCACTAGTCTTTCTGTCTCACATCATGGCTCCTGGTTGCTCTCCTGCATCCTATTGGGACAGACTCCATTTGAAGGAGAGATCAGACCTCTTGGCTTTGATATCATCACATTAGCTTTGAGTCACTTTTCACACTGGTTTTGCTGTAGTTTGGTATTATGACTTTGGAAACTGACTTCTTGCCTGAATTAATTTTTCTTCTATATTCACTGGCTCCAGTAATGACACACTAGCAACCAAATCCTGCTCCCAATAGCATGCTCAAGATGTTCTGGGATGGAGTCTTAGTCTCCTGGGAACTAGAGATTGAAGGTCAGCATGCTACCTTTGAAAAGTAGATATGGAAGATGTCATGTACTAGGTTGTCTGAACTGGATGGAAACAAGATCACTGGTGCCTGGTGCCTTGGGTGCCCATTGGTAGTAACGTGAGCTGAAGCTGTGGGCTCTGTGGGTGAGTAGAGCTGGGAGCAGTGGGCACTGGAGGAGGCAAATTTTGTATCCTTTACCATTTGGGTTGGGTCCATTTAGAGATACAGAAAGAAAACTTCCCAAGGACTAAACCTGTCTGGAACCAGCAGTTCCTGCCTTAGGAACATGAGGGGGATGGTACTAGACCAGGTTCCCTTCTCTGTCATGTACTCCTGAGATCTTGGGAAACTGCCATGGTACTGTGCAAGCTGCCTCATCTCCCTGAGTGGAGGCTGTAACATTTCTGGTCCTCCTCGTCTGCCTTCCTTCCTGCCTTCCTTCCCTCCTTCTCCCCTTCCCCCTTCCTTCCTTCCTTCCTTCCTTCCTTCCTTCCATCCTTCCTTCCTTCCTTCCTTCCTTCCTTCCCTCCCTCCCTCCCTCCTTTCCTCCTTCCCTCCCTCCATCCTTCCCTCTCTTCCCTCCCTCCTTCCCTTCTCTTCCTTCTTTCTTTCTCTCTGTGTGTGCATTTTTGTGTGGGCTCTACCCGCCCACAGAGTGCACAGCTTCAGTTCACATTACTACCAATGGTCACCCAAGGCACCAGGTACAAACTGTGTTTCTCAGGTGCCACCTACCTTGTTTTTATCACATTTATTTATTTATTTATTTGTGTGTGTGTGTGTGTGTGTATGTGCATATGTCACAGCACCCATGTGTAGGTCAGAGGACAACATGTAGGAGTTTGTTCTATTCTCCCACCATGTGGGTCCTGCAATCAAACTCAGGTCTTCAGGCTTGGCTAGTGCCTGTACTCACTGAACTATTTCATTCACCGGCCCTGCCTTGTTTTTATGAGACAGGATCTTTTTAAATTTAAAATTTTAATTTTATGTGTATGCGTGTTTTGCTTGCATGTTTGTAAGTGCACCACATGCGTGCAGTGCTTGTGGAGGCCAGAAGAGGGCAACAGATCCCCTGGAACTGGAGTTCACAGACAGGTGTGAACCACCTTGTGGCTGCTCGGGAACCAAAGGTGGGTCCTTAACTGCTGAGTCATCTGTCAGGCTGAGCCAAGGCCTCTTATTGTCCTGGATCTTGCCTGTCCCCACCTTCCCAGAACCGGGATTACAAGAGCATGCTACCATACCTGTTTTTTGTTTTTTGTTGTTGTTTTTTAAACATGGACTCTGGGAATCAAACTCAGGTTGGCATGCTTACAAAGCAAGGGCTTTATTGACTGAGCTATAGTCCCAGCCCCAAAGAAAGATTCATAATAAGTTCTTTTGTAATGTGTCTGACTTGGACAATTACTTTCATTTTATAGCTACAGTGTAGCATCAGACAACTCAAGTTCAGGACCCAGGGACGTGAGGTCATGTGAGCTGTACAAGGTCACATAGAGAAAGTCATGTTGAGCACTGTGGACAGGATAGAAATCTTATTGTAGGAACTCAGAGAGAGAAAGGTTTAACCTTACTGTGGTTGCAGTGACCACCCCCCACCCGACCCTGACAAATGCTTTTGATAATACCTCTTTATAAGGTTGATAAAATGAATCTCTTAAGTGTCTTAGAGGCTCAGGCCCAATTGAAAAGACCTTCTATAAAAGTCATATAACAATGGCTTAGCACTTAAAAAAAAAAGCAGCACATTTATGACTTTAAACGGCTGTGTTTGCAGTGCAGAAGTTCACTTGTGTTGCAAGAACACAGCACAAAACCCCCAAATGAGGCTTTTAAGGTCTATTAAGATTAATTTTGAGAGCAGATGTTTGGTTATAGACTTTTTTTTTCTGGCACAAAGACTGCTTAAAAAGTTAATGTACTGCAAATCTCCTTCTCTAAATTAATTTCACTGTCCTGGAAGCAGCTGTCTCTTCTGTTTTTAAACATATGTACTGTGGCTTTAAAATAAAGAAACCATTGTAAGTGGGACATCAGCGATGTTTTGGTTATATATAATATTTACTGCATTATATACAATGTAGTTGTATACTAACATGCCCTGCGATTTATTTTCATTGACAGCTACTTCTTAGAACAATTTGCTACTCATTTTATTACTTCAGCAGTTAGATTTCACTTTTTGATATTTTTGAGACAGGATTTGCTACACAGGCCAGGCTTGCCTTGAATTCACTATGTAGCCCAAGCTGGCCTCAAATTCCCAGTGATCCTGATGCCTCAGCCTCCCGAGTGCTGAGATGACAGTTGTGAGTTACCGTGTCTACCTCCTGGAGTTTAGACTTATTTTATTTTCTAAGCAAAATTTTAATTATGTGTGCATTGGTGCTTACTTCTATCTGTATATATTTCTTCTTTGCTTAAATTCCTTCCATCTTTTCTTTTGGGCTTGTGTATGTGAGCAGTGCCCTTGAAGGATGTTGGATCCCCTGGAACTGGAGTTACAGGCAATTGTGCACTGCCTGATGTGGGGTACTGAGAACCGAACTCCGGTCCTCTGCAAGAGCAGTATGTGCTCCTAACCATTCTGTTTGACTGACTCCTGTTTACTCTCTTCCTCCCATCACAAACACGGTTTCTTAACAATACAGTTCATTTAGATATAGTTTAAATTTGCATCTAAAGAAGCTACAAATTTATTCCATTACTCATTTTTTTGCCTTTGTAGAAAGGGGGACCAATAGGGTTATTTCAGGTGGAATTATGGAGCCAGGCACAGGGCTGCTCTGGACCACACCATTGGGTAACTCGGTCAGTTTCTTAATCCTAAAAGGAGAGATTTGGGGGATTTAAGTGAACAAGAAATATATACAGACAGCACTAACCTCAACTCTCAGAATAGGTCAGGCAACTAATATCTCAGTTAGTATTTTTTAACATCTTTAAAAAGTAGAGACCAAGAAAATAAAAATATCATGCGATAGTTTCTTGGAACAGGTGGATTATGTTGCTTACAGCAGTGCGTTCGCTAAGCTTTCTCTTCTGTAAAACTAGCTTAGTGACAGTAATATTTTGAGCCACCTGTCCTTAAGTATTTGTAGAGATGGCAGATAAGGCCACAGGAATGGAACAGCTGACATGCCGCATGTTTGTGGGTCCGTCTCTCTCTGTTCCCCCTTCTTGGCCACACACTTTGGCATCCTTCTGCTTCTGGTCAGAGTCTCTCTGGCTGAACCAAGCTGGCCCATTAATCACCTAGCTTAGCATTAACGATCTCCAGGTAGCAGTGACAACTTATGTGGGCTTAGTCATACTCTTAAATGTTTAAAAGTCTCCAGGCCATGTCAGTCACATTTATATCTCCATCTTATGATAGGAATTCACAATGTTTTATAACTGAACATTTTGTATAAAATGCTGATTAACTTTTCCAAAGACAAAGAATCTCAAATGACCTGGTACAATATCGCACATAAAATAAAGTAATACAAGTAATAAACCTCTCACACCATAACAGGAACCAGCAGTTAAAAGACAGAAGTACTAGTTTGAGAACCAAAGACCACTCTTTTATATACATAAATAAGTCTCCCCTTGCCTTTTTAGACAGGGTCTCATGTAGCTCAGGTTGGCCTCCAACCCACTATGTAGCTGAGGATAACCTTGAACTTCTGATCCTCTGGCTGAAATTACATGTATGAGCTACCATGCCGGGTTTATGCAGTGCTATGGATTAAACCCAGGGCTTCATGGATGCTGGGCAAGTACTCTATCAACCGAGCCCCATCCTCAGCTCCTAAATAATCTTTCTAGCAGGACAAATATGCCCACAAACTCATGATCTATGGGAATTTTATTTTATTTTGGAGACAGGGTCTTGTGTAGTCCCAGCTGGCCTCAAATTTGCTATACAGCCCAGGAGGGTCTTGCATGTCTGATCTTCCTGCCTCTAGCTCTCAAGTGCTGGGATTAGAGGTATGCACCACTGAGCTTGGCAATATTTATCTCACTTTGTTTTTTTCTTGAGATAGTATGTTAGTGTATAGCCCCAGCTGGCCATAAAACTTGCTGTGTAGCCAAGGTTGGCTGCAAACTTGAGTGATCCCCCGCCTCTGCCTCTCATATATTTGCTGCCATCCCTAGCCTTATGTTTTTGATTTCAAAACTAATTTCTTTTTAATTTTCTGCAAAATGTACTTTGCAGGAGATGGCTCAGTGGGTAAGAGCACTTGCTTCATAAGCAAGAGGACCTGAATTTGAATCTCCAGCACCCATGTAAGAGAGCCGGTATGGCTATGTGTGCCTGTAAGCTCAGCATGGTGGGGAAGTGGTGGGTGGGCAGGTGGAGCCTAAGAGCGCGTCCAGCAAGTCTAGCCAAAATGGTAAGCTCCTGGCTTAGTGAGAGACCTGTCTTCAAGCAATAAGGTAGAGCACAGTAGAAGCAGTTACCCAAAATCCTGCTCTGGCCTCTGTATGTGTGAACACAGGCACACATGAATGCAAAACACAGACACGCATACACAAACGCACCCCACAAATAATTAAGAAAACAAATGAAAAGAAACAGGATTTCATACTAACTAACGGACGATCGTCCAGGTAATGCTAAGTTCAAACCAACATCAGTTTATGACTTTAGTCTCTTTTTATCACTTACTAGAATTTTGAGACTTCTGCCAATGAAAGTAAAGATCCTGGGAGCCAGCCAAAGAAACAGAATTATTAACAATACCACAAAGAACTGCTACACAATATTTTAAGCATATGTCTACTAGTAACTTTTCAAGGTCAATATAAAGATCATTTTCTATTTTATCAATGGACATAGAACACTACTGAAATTTCCAATTTCTCTAAAGTCCAATGTGCTGTCGATAGAAAAATGTGGGGGCACAATTATGAGGTAACAAGGGGCCCATGGAGCTCAGTTTTTCAGAGGCAAGGTTCTGAACATCCTTATCCCAAGACATGAGAGGGAAAGTCCTTAAAACCTCAAATCTCAGGGTAGGGATGTGGCTCAGTTGGTGTTACATACTTGCTTAGTGTGCCTGGGTTTCATCTTCAGCACCGCATAAACTGTTTGTGCTGGCATATGCCAGTAATCCTAGCCTTTGGGAGCTGGAGGCAGGAGGATCAGAAGTTCAAGGTCATCCTTGGCCACAGAAAGGGCTTGAGGCCAGCCTGGGCTACATGAGATACTGTGGTGGTCTGAATGAGAAATGTCTCCCAAAGGATCAAATCTTTTAATACTTGGTCTCGAGTTGGTGATGCTGGTTGGGGGCGGTCATGGAATACTTAGAAGGTGTGTCCTTGTGGGAGGAAGTATGTCACTGGGGTTGCACTGCTGGTTTTCTTCCTTTGCTTCATGTTTGTGGGTTGCTAAGATGTGAGGTCTCAGTTTACTGCTTCCTGCTGCTGTACCTGCCACCTGCCGCCTGCCACCACGCCTCCCCGCCATGATGAACTCAGCCTTCTGGAACCATAAGCCAAAATAAACACTTTCCTTTATAAACTGCTCTTGGTTATGGTGTTTTGTAACATCAAGAGAAATATAACTAATATAACGCCTTAATGCCAAAACAAAGTAAAAAAACCACAACTAAACCTCCAAATCTCAAGGTTCTACCCATCATCTTGATGTTTTATTTTTTACTCCTCATTCCTGTCACCCTCCGGTGGACTCTGTGTTGTTTGGGGACACAGTTGAATTAGAGCTTTGGCAGCTGATGAAAAATAAAACGAAATGGGGTCACTTTTGAGATGAATCAGCAGCTTTACATTGGGAATACCCTGGTAATGATGTATGTGATCCATATTAATAAAATTAATTATGCCTGATGTCTTAATTTCTATGTCTAGATGTTAAATACTTGAGCCTATGGGGGGCATTTCTCATTCAAACCACCACAGTATCTCATAGCCCAGGCTGGCCTTAAACTCCCTACAAAGCCAAGGATGGCCTTGAACTTCTGATAGACTAAATATGTAGGTGATGAATTCTGCTCAACATGCCCAAAGTTGAGGTTTGTTATTTTTTTTTTGTTGTTGTTGTTAAAAGCAGACCAGGCCACCCCAGCAGAGACTAGATACAACACACGAGGCACAGTCTAATTCATTTGTGTGATCCAGGCATTCTGCAGAAATTGGCCTAGAAAGCGGCCTTCCTTATGAGTCTGACCTTGCTTCGCCACTGATATCCAGACCAAATCTGGGATTTCAAAGTTGTCTTTTCTTCTTGCGTGCCAGCATCAGCAACTTGGAAACTCAACTTCTCATAAAAACGAAAAGATAAAATTAAAATTTCCATGGGAAAACTTTCCAGAGTTAAAGATAGCAGACTTTAGCCATCAAAGAGCGGGCTTCAAGAGCCAACAGTTATATAAGGACCCAGAGCGACACATAGTCTGACTTAGTTGAACAACTATTTCATTTGGCCAGCCGAGCCCAACTTTGAATGTCACTCAATTCAAGTTTTTTGTTTGGATTTTAGGATATTAAAGAAATGATTAGTTTTCCTCAAACAATCAGTACTTGGAAAATAGCAGAGGTGACTGATGAGGGTAAAATAATAGATGTTAGAAGATCATTTCCATTACACACGCATTTTATTTGGGAAATTTTACAGAAAACATCCAGAAACATCAACATGTCTTGTGTTTGAGAGTCGAGGTGTGTTAACACAGAGTAATGGTTGCTTCAACTCCAGTTCCATGTTTCATGAGAAAAGATCACCTGGTGCGTGGGTTTCCTTCCTTTCCTCTCCCTCCCTCCTTCGATTCCTCCCTTCCTCCCTCCTTCCCTCTCTTCCTACCTTACCCTACCCACTCCCCTCCCTCCCTCTCTCCCTCCCTCTCCTCCTACCTTACCCTACCAACTTCCCTCCCTCCCT
>NW_008349753.1:1866244-1867650 GCF_000622305.1 Nannospalax galili | reverse complement strand
TAAGAAGGAGCACCCAGAATTCATGAGGAATCCCTCCCTCCCTCCCCCTCTCCTCCTACCTTACCCTCCTCCCTCCCTCCCTCCCCCCTCCCTGTCTCTCCTTTCTTCTTTCTTTCCTTATCATTCTTTTGCAGTGCTAAGGCTGGAACCCAGGACCCTGAGCATGCTAGGCAGGTGCTCTACCACTGAGTGCATCCCCAGCCTTCCACTGGTGCTTAGATTCAGGTAAGGGATTGTAATTAGCTCAATTTGCATGAAGGGCACAGTACACTGTGGCCACAGATCACAGCTGGGTTTTATTTTATGAAGGGCTGCTTCACTTTTGTAAGATAACTTGTATCTTCTCCCCTTTCTTAAGAAAACTCTGGTTTGTTTAATGTAATATCAGATTGTATTTCCTGATTTTATGTCATCCAAAGATGAGGGGTAAGGGGAGGGACACTGATCAGTGTTAAAATGCACTTTCCACTCCCACCATCACCACCATATTTACATATTACATATTTACATATTACATATTTACATGACTCATCAACAATTGACACAACCCATAGTTGGTGAAGAGCAAGTGTGTGGGGATCTATTTCTAAGGCCCTAAAGTCATTATTGTTGTGGATCCCAGGTTGACTCAGAAAAGAACCCTGTTTCCAGGGAATTTATATCCTTGAGGGCAGAGAAGACGCTTCTGTACTCCCAGACAGAACAGGTCGTTGAGTATACCCCCACCCCCCCAAGCCATGTCTTAGTTTAGAAGGCTCTTCCCCAGTTTACTAACTGGAAAACCCTTACAGATCCTTCAAGGTTCAACTCAAATGTCTTTTTTGTAGGTTTTACCAAGCATGCATGTGTGTGTGTGTGTGTGTGTGTGTGCTCATGTGGGTGTACATATGTGATATGCTTGTGGAAGTCAACCTCAGGTGCTGTTCCTCTTGAGCCTTCTACTTCATCATCTTGAGACAGAGTCTCTCACAGGTACCTGGGCTTCCCTGATTAGGTTAGTCTGGCTGGCCAGTGAGCCCCATCTCTCCAGTGCTGGCACTACAAATGCACACTGCTATACCTGGCTTTTTACATGTGCTGGGGATCAAACTCAGGTCTACAGCTCTCCTCCAGCTCCTTCTGGAGCTCTTCTGAGAGGAAGTTGCTATTTTTCTGTATAAAGACCAGAATCCATCACGTTGCAATAATTTGTTGGTGAATTTGGTTATCTCCTGAGCTCTGAAGCGCCCCCTCCTTAGTTATTGCAATGCCACCAATAAGTAATGTTGCACAGGACCTGAAATGTGGTAGATGCCTCATAAATATTTACTGATGCAATTGTGAATAGATTACCAATTCATAAGCATGACAGAAGTAAAGATTTTCAGAAACTTCTGAGGAGATTCAACAAGGTTTTAAAAAATATT
>NW_008349753.1:1860605-1866204 GCF_000622305.1 Nannospalax galili | reverse complement strand
TTTTGAGATAGGGTCTCCTTGTAGCCCCAGCTGTCCTGGAACTCACTATGTAGACCAGGCTGGTCTTGAAGTCACAAAGATCCTCCTGCCTCTGCCTCCCAAGTGCTGGGATTAAAGGCGTGCGCCACCATGCCCGGCCGTTTTTATTTTTTATGTACATACATTGCCTGCATGGATGTAAGGGCACCGGTGTCATGTAATGCCTGTGGAGGTCAGAAGAGGGTACCTGATCCCCTGGAACTGGAGTTACCACCATGGTTGTAACTGCTGCCATGTGGATGCTGAGATTTGAACCCAGTCCTCTGCAAGGGCAGCCAGTGCTCTTAACCGCTGAGCTATCTCTCCAGCTTGAGAAGGTTGTTTTTAATAGACTGTCTTAGTTTTATTTCCTGTTGCTGTCAAAAGCAACTTAAAGGCTCTTTGGCTCACATTTCATTACAGACCATATGGGGGAAGTCAAAGCAGCAGAAACTTGAAGCACCTGGTCATGTCACACCCACAGGCAACAGCAGAGAGAATGAGTTAATGTGTGCACGCTTTGACTCAGCTTGCTTTCTCCAAGGGAATGGCACCACACAGGCAAGCCCTCTTGAGGCTCCCTTCACAGTGATTCTTGACTGTGTCAAGCTGACAGTTAAACTAACCATCACAGAGACCTTGAAGGATGGATAGGGTTTGACCCAGGAAGCCAGAGGGAGGACGTCCTGGGAGCAGGGGGCATAAACATTGACATTACAACAAACAAACAGAAGAGTTGTTAATGATCACACAAGAACTTGAAGGGTTGTATCAGTATGGTCTCTGTAAAGATCATCTCCTGATGCTGCATATCAGAAATGTGTCTTTCAGAATGTCCTCTGGAGCTAGAGTTGCAACTCAGTGGCAGAGTGTCCACATGACATCAGGTCGTGTGCAGGATCCCTGCACCTACCACCAAAGTGTCTACTATATCTATTTTCAAACAGACACACGACATAACCATTCACACCTTTGCAGTTTTCTCTGAATCTTTGGACAGAAAAAGACTATTGTTTGAAGCCTTCTCTCTCTTTCTCTCTCTCTCTCTCTCTCTCTCTCTCTCTCTCTCTCTCTCTCAGTGGAGCCCTGTACATTTTGGCCACTTGAAAGGGTAAGTTCCACTTCTACAGGAAGTGCTGCTCTCTCACTAGATGGAGGGGAGAGATGGAGAAAGCCTTTCAGCCAGTCATAGGCAGCGGGGAAGAAAGACCAGGGTCGGTCGAGAATCATGGCTCCTCGGTGACCCGTGAGAATTCAGGGACGCCCACAGTCAAGTGCATGCTCCATCTCCTCCTACCCACACACCTGAGATGGTTTGGATGTGGACAAGTGTGTTCCCCAAGTGGGTGCTGGGAGTCTTGTCTCTGGTGCAGGATTTTAAGAGACAGTAGGAGGTTTAGGAGGTGGGGGTTTAGCCAGAGGTAGTTGTGTTGAGGGCACTGTTGCTCACAGGATCCATGCTAGGCTCTGGGAGTGAGTTAATTCCTACAAGAATGGCTGACTTCAAATCCTCCTGGCTTCCAACTAACAATGTGACCTTTCCTCCTTCTAGGTACTCCCATCATGATGTCATCCATCCTGCTGCGTCACAGCCAAAGGGCCACACAGATGGGGCTTACTTGTTTTGAATTTCTAGTTTCTAAGAGTGTTAGCTAAAGAAACCTCTTTTGCTTATAAAGTACCTAGCCTCAAGTGTTTTGTTATAGCAACAGAAAATGAACCAAAAAAACACCTTCAGCTCTGCTGTGGGAACAAGCTACGTTTGCTCTCTCCCTTAAAGTAAAACCTTCTGATAGTCCTGTAAGTCCAATGAGTGGCAAGAAAGCCTCAATTACATCATGATTTCTAATACTGTTAATTAGGGAAAATTATTTATTTTTGAGACAAAGTCTTGCTATGTAACCCAGGCTAGCCTCAAATTTGCAAAAATCCTCTTGTGTTAGTCTCCTGGGTGCTAAGATTTCAGGCATTAGGATGATGTTTTAAATAAGTTGGGAATGAGGTTAACTTCTGACCCCAAAATTTAGAGAATTTGAGTTCACAGTTATGAAAAATTTCAGTAAATAAAATAATTCTGACTATTAAATTAGACAGTTTTAAATGATACTACTATTTTGATTTATATATATAGAGAAATACTCTAAAATATTTATGCATTCTTATCAACAAATACTAAAATTCAAAGGTATTTATGAGGTCATAGAAACAGTTCTAAATATAAAACACTTACTCAGAGCCTCAAAGTTTTGCCAACACCAGATGAAATTGAAGTTACATGACTGCTTTGGATTTCTTTTTTAAAAAATTATGTTATGAAGCTGGGCGTGGTGGCGCGTGACTTTAATCCCAGCACTCGGGAGGCAGAGGCAGGCGGATCTCTGTGAGTTCAAGGCCAGCCTGGTCTACATAGTGAGTTCCAGGACAGCTGGGGCTACAGGGAGACCCTGTCTCAAAAAGACAAAAAAAATTATTTTATGAGTGTTTTGCCTGTATGTAAGTACACGCATGTTTGTACCTGTAGGAGAGGACGTGCCAGGCTTAAGCACAGGCTGCAGTAAGAGAACACAGCTTCTGCTTTGAGAGCACAGCCCACGCTTCTGCAAAACAGCCAACCTATGATCTGCCCGGATGAGGGGATCTATCAGGAAGCGACACACCAACTTATGGGACACTGGGGACAGGGGGAGAGGTATATAAGGTTTGCACTTCCCAGCAATAAATGAGTCTGCAGCACCTCGCCTAGTGCCTGCTTCTACCCGACTCCTGGAGTCTGTGTGTTGACTCCACACCACTCACCCCCACCTCAGCCAGAACCCTCGTTTCCTGCAGTCCCTCGTGGGCTGGACCCGAGAGGAAACCTGCAACATGTACCCACAGAAGCCAGAATAGGGTCGGGGCTCCTAGAACTGGAGTAATGGATAGCTGTTATGTGGGTGCTGGGAACTGAACCAGGTCCTCTGCAAGAGCAGCTGGAGTTCTTACCCACTGTGCCATCTCTCTAGCCTCCTATGTGACTGCTTATGATTTACATATAGTCTACTGAAGATGATATACCATGGATCAAGATAAATCTACCTTAACCTACATTAATCCTAAAACTTTTGGGCAGACATTGAAGCTCTAAGTAATAATCCATCAGTTTTGACAACTGGCTGGTAAATATCAAGAGGTCATTATGTGAAAACATCTTACTCCTCAATTCTATAAAGCTGAATCTCTCTTCTGCCTCATCCTGGAGCCCCTCCCCAAAGGTGACAAAACAATCCTGGATGTATTACTTACTTTTGCATTCTCACGATAAAGTACTTGGCTAAAGCAATTTAAAGGCAGAAAGAATTATTTTGGTTTAAGTGGCTACAGTCCATCAGGGCAGGAAGGCATGGTGGTGTGAAGGGTTCAAAACTATAGTGGTGAGAGCTAGCCCACATCCAGGTGTGTCAGGAAGAGGAGGAAGGAGAATATGTGTGTTCACCTCTGGTTCTTCCTTTCCCCTTTTTATTTAGTCCTGAGACTCCAGCCTATTGGAAGGGTGTCCCTTAATCCAGGGAGGGTTAACCCCCTTGCTTAATCCTCTCTGGAAAAGCTCTCATAGACACCCCCCCGAAGGTGCATCTCACTGATGCCCTAGGCATTTCTTACTCAAACGAGTTGACATTAAAATTAACCAGGGCTGAAGAGATGGCTCAGTGGTTAAGAGCACTGGCTGTGCTTGCAGAAGACCCAGGTTCGAATCCCAGCACCTATATGACAGCTAACAACTGTCCCTAACTCCAGTTCCAGGGGATCTGATGCCTTCTGTCCTCTGCAGGGATTGCACGACATAGGTGCACTTACATACATGTAGACAATACACCCATACACATTAAAAAAAAATTAACCATCAGTCTACAGCCATACTACCCCATCACACCAGTCTCGTCTGGAATTAACCACCTCCCCAGACGATGACAGCCAGACCATTGCTGTTTGTATCTGAGGCTGGCTCATCCTTCTTACAGCTTTCAGACCTTCTGTTGCCCTAGTTCTCCCCTCTGTCTCTTCTCTTCATTCTTAATAGATTTACCCCATTGCTTAAGTCATGGAGATTGTGAAGGTCTTATCCTCGATCTCTCTCTCTCCCCCTTCCTCTTCTGAACTAACAGTTTCCAGGCATGTGTCTTCTAGCAGGTGGGTCAGGCTCTCTGGTCCTTCAGTGAGTTCTGGACCTTCGCTTTACCTGCCTGCTGTTCCTCCCCATTTGAGTGGGCATCTCAGTCACTCCTCCAGCACAACAGAGCATCTGGAGTTGTCTTCGTCCTGTAGCAGCTGTTCCAAGGATACCTCTATTTTTATTGATGTCACCACCCTTTTCCCACAAATCCAGATTGGAAACTTTGTATTTAGATTTGGCCTCGCCAATATCTTTCTTCCCACAACTACCCCACATTTGTGCTGCCACTCAGCGTCTCTTCCATCTCTTCCTCTGCATTACCATTGGCACACTGTAGGTCATAGACCAATCACTAGTCACCCACTAGTGTCTCCTAACATGTACTGAGGCCTTTAATCTCTTCTGATTTTCATATATCATTCACAGTTCAAACCATTGTTCATAGCGTGTAACTTTCTGCTTAACCTATGGTGAAGGTACCAACCCTGCACACTACATATGATCCAATCTTAGCATAATGGACAAGGATTTCATCATCTGGCTCCAACTTGCCTTCTCCGACTCTGCAAAAGTATTAGCCTTTGAGCTCTGTCTCTAAAAGCTGTTTGTCCCCCCTTGCCTGCAATGCCTAGGGAGCCCTATTCAAACTTCAAGACCCAAATTAAGTCTCAGCCCCCATGTGGCCTTTCCTCCTCATCCAGAAGTCTTACTAGCAAAGCTTATTTTGTATTTGTGTTTTCATTTGTGTATCACAATGATCTTGGGACTGGCAATGTGAGTCAATTGGTACAATACTTGCCTAGCACCTACAACGTCTTGGGTTCAATTCCAGCACTGCATAAACGGAGTGTGAATGATGCATACCTATAACCTCACATTTGAGAGGTGGAGGGAGGAGGATCAGAAGTCGACCTTGGCTTCATAATGGGCTCAAGGCTCCTAGGATATAGGAGAAACCTGTCTCATAAATAACTAACCAACCCAAAACAAAAAAGAATGATCTACTTACAACTTCTTTGGGTCAATGGAAACACACCACAGTGTTGTTTTTCCAAACCCTAATATGTACAGAAACCATCTGGGTCATCTTGTTAACATAGAGGTCCTTAGGAGGACTTAGGTGGGGTCTGAGATTCTGAGACACCTAACAAGGGCCTGGGCTGCTGTTGGTCCAAGACCTATGGGATGGTGTGTACCTCGGAATCTTCCTAGTCCACCCAAGTCTTATGCTTTGAGCCTGGTGCTCACTCTGCACCAGCAGGCTGTGTTGCTTGTATGCATTCCATAGTTTCCTCTGAACTGAAACATTCCCTCAAGGAAGGAAGGGGAGGCTCATGAGGCACAGAGATAAAATGTCCAGTCTTGGAAAGTGGAAACTTGCAAGATTCTTGCAAGCTCCTCCTCAGCTTTAGAAAAGAGTAAACAGCACCT
>NW_008349753.1:1852221-1860424 GCF_000622305.1 Nannospalax galili | reverse complement strand
GGGGGGGGGGAACGACGAGGACACTAACCATCCCAGGGGTCGAGAAGAGATTCCTGAAGCTGTCTAGCTGCCTGAAAGTTGTGCAGAGAGCTCCAGGGTTTCACTTTCCACATGTCACCGAAAGCTGGAGTGGGATTCTCAGTGATGCAATTGGGGTCGGCTTTTCAGTGATAAAGCTGCTTTTGAGTGATTCCTGCTCCTGTTAGTAACTCCATTAAACACTCATTGGTTCACCCACGTTGGTGAAACTGCTACTTTGGTCTGTTCTGAGTTCCCTTTCGGGGTGAGTAGATGTGTGCGCATGCAGGTGTGCATGTTGTATCTCCCCAGGGAAAGCCTCTCGCACAACAGCCCTGTGTTTGGAATGTGAGTTTCAGTGGATGACTCCTCTGCCTGTCATGCCACTCACCTGTCCGTGTTCTCCACATCTTTCCCAGAACTTGGTGCCTCAGTGATGTTGGAGTAGCTAGGCATTCTCTTTGAAGTCAGCCTACAGCCACTTCCAGCCTACCTTTATTGCTGTAGTTGGGGAACTCCTGTGTTCACTGGTGGTGCTCTAACCCACTTTGAACAACATGGCTCTCACCCAGGAGAGAATGCTGTCTTAGATGTTCCCTACTGGGCAGTTACATCCGGGAAAACTCATGGCAAGTTGAAAATACCCCAAGCTGAGAGTATATTTAATTTCCCCAAATTAGCCACATACACAGTGCAGAAGGGGTAGCTTCCCGCCTAGCAACCTGGCTTCCAGAAAGAGGTGGTTCTGCTTATTGTTAGCCTGGGAAAAGGTCCACATTCAAAATTTAAAGTTCAGTCTTCTGTTTTTGCACCATCCTAGAACTGAAGAATCGTAAATTGGCAGTGAGAGATGTAGCTTAGTGGTTAAGTGCTTGGCCAGCGTGAGCAAGACCCCAGATTCCACCTCCAGCACCACAAAAGCCCCAAACCCAAAACCTGAGAAATCTCTGAGCCAGGTGTGGTGTCATATATCTGTAATTCCAACACTCTTTTTGTTGAGTTTGAGCCTAGCCTGGTCTACACAATGAGTTCAGAGTCAGCTTGGCTTATATAACAAGACTATCCAAAACCCAAGCACAACAGATGGCTCACTACCAGGACCTAGATGGTGGAAGTAGAGAACAGACCCCTTCAAGTTGTCCTCTGACCTCCACATGTGTGCCATGGCATGCACACACCCACATACATACACACACACAAAATACATAAATGTAGTTAAAAAAATTAAACAGCAGCAGCAACAACAAAAGTGCTAAACTGAACCACTGTAAGTCAAGGCTCCCAAAGATAGCTAGAGGCCCAAGAGCAGCTAAACATATTTAATGCATCTGTGGGAAGGTGCACTGGTGAGAGCTATTTCTCTAGGGACAATCAGAGGACAGCAGTGAGCTTTGCGACCCAGACAACCGACACACCATCTGAGGCTCTGCTACTGCCCTTGGACTAGTGAACCAGAAGCACATGGTCCTAAATGAAAACTTAGATACAAAAAGCTGGGAATAGTTCTCTTTGGTAAATATCAAGAGGGGGCCAGAGGCCAGAAGACTTTACAAGACATACATATTTAATGACGTGCTGTGAAGCCTACATTATTTATAATAACTTGGAGTACCCTCTGGCAGATTTTAATTGAATCAAAAGCAAGCAGTTAGACTTCTGCTCCGTTAATATAACTTCTGCCTGTTATATTGAAAACCAGGCTGCTTTGGGAGAAAAACACAAAACGAACCAAAACAAACCTATCCTCCACCTTTTAAAAATATTTATTATTTTTTTATGTGTATGAGTGTATTGCCTGTGGGAGAAAAACACAAAACGAACCAAAACAAACCTATCCTCCACCTTTTAAAAAATATTTATTATTTTTTTATGTGTATGAGTGTATTGCCTGCGTGTATGTGCGTGCACCCGTGTTGTGCAATGCCGCGGAGGTCAGAAGAGAGCTTCGGATTCCCCTGGAACTGGAGTTAAGGACAGTTTGTAGCTGCCATGTGGGTGTTGGGAATCGAACCCGGGTCCTCTGCAAGAGCAGTCAGTGCTCTTAACTGCTGAGCCATCTCTTCGGCCCCTCCTCCACCTTCTTTATAATTTAAACCCATGACTAGCATTTTTCTGATTGTTCAAGGGACGTTAAGATAGATGACAATTAGTATATAGGGAAGATTTTAAAAATTCATATTAAGAGCTGTATACCAGACTGGTGTGATGGCTCAGGGAATAAAGGCACTTTCAGTCCAATAGTCAGTGCAGCCTGATGACCTGATTTTGATCCCTGGAAAGCAGGTAAGGCGGAAGGAGAGAACTGACTCCACAAAGTTGTCCTCAGCTAGGTTGGGAGTTGGAGGCCAACCTGGGCTACATGAGACACTGTCTCAGGAAGAGGAAGACCTGCTAATATTATTCCACAAGTCCTTACATACGTGTATCTCTGTAGCTTTATTCTATTTCACAGACAATCACACTCTTGTTCCAAAGTTAAATAGTAATTTAGAACCACACGAAAGGGCAAAATATGTCCACAAGCTCAACACCAGAAGGCTAATAAAATCATCCTATTTATTGATCCTGTTCATGGAATTCTTTTTATCACCCTTTCCTGGGAAGGTTAAGATAAAATAGTAATAATTTAGTCATCTGGACAACTCATAGAACAATCTCATTTATTTTGGTAATTGCATGTGTAAGGTTTAGGCTTTAGTTTTCAGCTGTACTTATCCGATTTGAAGGAATTGCTAGTGAGTCTTTTTAAAAAATATTTTATTATTTTTTTTTATGCATATGAGCATTATACCTGCATGTAGATAAGTGCACCTGTGCCGTGCAATGCCTGAGGGACAGAAGAGAAGCTGTCGGATCCCAGGGAACTGGAGTTACAGACAGTTGTTAGCTGCCATGTGGGTCCTGGGACTCGAACCAGTCTACTCTCAAGTATCCTTCCTGGGCAAGGCGATCATTTCTCGAGTCAATGGTCACACCCCGAAGCTGCCAGCTGGGTGTGTCCGGACCGCAGCATCCATCACCCCCGAAGGGACAAGCCCAAATCTGTTCATTCCTCGGACTGTGGAGTGCAAGCTCCCAAAGCCCAAGTCAGGAACATCCCACCTCGATCTCCGGAAGAACCTGGCCGTCGCCTTCCCCTGGCCTGAGGAAGCTCGAGCCCCAGTTGCGGCGCGCGGAGCCGGGGGAGCACTGCAGGCCAGGGTCCCGGCTCACGATCTCATTTATTTTGGTAATTGCGTGTGTAAGGTTTAGGCTTTAGTTTTCAGCTGTACTCATCCGATTTGAAGGAATTGCTAGTGAGTCTTTTTAAAAAATATTTTATTATTATTTTTTTATGCATATGAGCATTATACCTGCATGTAGATAAGTGCACCTGTGTCGTGCAATGCCTGAGGAGGACAGAAGAGGCTGTCGGATCCCCTGGAACTGGAGTTACAGACAGTTGTTAGCTGGCATGTGGGTGCTGGGATTCAAACCCGGATCAACAGTCAGTGTTCTTAACCACTGAGCCATCTTTCCAGCCCTGCTAGTGATTCTTACAAATTTGACCACTGCCAGGGATGACAGATAATGTCTCCACTGGGTTTGTGTCAGCTAACAAAGTGTATTTGAACCTCAATATGTAGGAAACCACGAAAAAGATTTCTCAAGAAGAAAACAAAAATCTCAAGTTGTTTCTGGTCTGGACTCTCGGGAGGTCACAGTTGGCTTCATGGTGAAGAAAAGCCCAGGGAAATGCCAAGATTCCTTTGACTGCAGTAAACGTAACAAGTTATCTAGAAAGATGAGTCCACAGCTGCTTCTGCACCTCAAGACACCTCTGCCCCACCCAGCACACTTGTGCACACACCCTTTGCCTGTCCCACAGCTGTCCCAAACAATCCCTGCCCTCAGAGTTTCATGTTTCTCAGTGACAAGTGGACAGACAGAACAGCAGTTGCCTAGCACAGCTGTGCTATGAAGGTTAAGGTCAGGAGCAGGGATGTGGCAAATTCAGTTCCAACTGCTAGCTCGGGGGAGGGTTGGTTTTTAACGCAATGGGCCTTGGAAGCCAGGGTCTTTAGCAGCATAGCAAAACCCCAGGCGAAAAGCATGCCAAAACCCCAACTTGCAAATGGAAGAAAGAAACAATTACTCAAGACACTTGAGACGTCTTCATAGCTTGTTGAAGCATGTCCAGCATTGCAGCAGGTTGGGTCTGTGAAGATGTGATGGCTTTTCAAAGCCTGACTCCTGGGCTGGCGAGAGGGCTCAGTGGGTAAAGGTACTTGCAGTGTAAGCCTGATGACCTGTGTTTGATTCCCAGGACCCACCACAGAAGGAGAAGCCTGAGGATCTAGGTTCAATCCTTAGAACCCACAGAAGAGGGAGAGAACTGACTCCCAAAAGTTGTCCTCTGTTCTCCACACATACACTGTGGCATGTATGCATTTTCAAAACACGTGCCTGTGCTTCCCTCCCTCCCTGCTGTAAAAATTTGAAAAAGTAAAAACCCAAGTCCTTTGGTGTCTGTGAATATCAACATCATGTCTTTCTTTAGTCTTTCCTGATCTTTGTCATCTTATAAATATATTTTTTTCCCTGCATTCATGTGATTAGTTTATTTTTCCTTCCCAGAGGCCATTGATTGCAACAATTCTAGCAGCCTTTCCCCCATTTTTGCAGGAACGCTGTGATTCTGGCTTTCATGTCAGAGTTCATCTTGCTGGGGTGTCGTCAAAATTGTATGTAAGAGGTTAGCTTGACTTGTACAATGGATTATGTTTGGAATCCTTAAATGGATTTTAGTAATTTAAGATAGAAATCAAGGTTTGAAATTCAAAAGTGTAACTTTTATAATGTACTTGAGGAAAACAAAATATCAGGAAACGTGTTTCGATGCACGTCTTGAAGCTTATCGGAAGAATGCACACGTCATTCCCAACAAAGCTTTGCTGTCATAACTACTCATTTTTAATATCTGATCAAAACCTTATCATTTCTGTCTTTCACTAAAGAGGTAAATTAGGGATGGGGTGTGGCTCTGTGGTAGAGTATGAACTTAGCTGCACGTACCAGGCATGGTGTTCAATACTCAGCACCAAAAAGGGTTGCAAAAGTGAAATGTGTGCTACCTGGCTATCAAATTGAATAGAATTTTCCCAAGACTTACCATGTGCTCAGTAAACACCAGTGGCCATTGCTATGGCAAGCCATGAGACCCAACACACACTTGGAATCATATGTTTTGCGTAACTACAACACATATTTTATGACTCTGTGTTTCAAAATGGGGATGTGATGTATTAGAGGATCATGAAGTTGGTTTTGTGAGTTTTAGCCAGAATGTTATCAAAAGCGATACAAAATCAAGGAAAAAAAATCTGACTACATCGTATATAATAAGAAAAAGAAATTTAGAAATTTTGTGAAACATGTTTTAGTTGTGAGCATGTAGGCTTTGTGTATAAAGTGTTTTTCTTCCAATGAGTTGTAATAAAAAGTTTGAAAGTTACCATCATCAGCATTGTCTCTGTCTCTGTCTTTCAATCTCTCTCTCTCTCTCTCTCTCTCTCTCTCTCTCTCTCTCTCCCTCTGTTTCTCTGTTTCTCTCTCTCTCCCAGTGCTGGGGATTGAGCCCAGGCCTCATATATGCTAGGCAAGTATTTTTCCATTGAGCTACGTCACAAGTTCCTAGAGGCATATATTTTTAATGAACATAATAAAATAAGTATTCACTCTAGAACAAAGGAAAGCAGCTATATAATTTTTCCTATAATTAATAATCAGTTTCTTCTCTTTTATATCCATAAACACAATTACTTAGCTTTGTACATTGTATTAAAGGTATTCAAACCATTTAAAAGAAACCTATTTGTTTTCCACGGGTACCATTAGAGAATTAGGATTTGTTGACATTATTTTCCAAAAGTGGGATCCTAGTCTTCTTTCATTTATCTACCATGAGATAATAATGGATCCAAGGACTCAAGATTTTCAACTTCCTGTTCTCTCTTTCTGACCTATCCCTATGGCAAAGATGTGACAATTCTCCTTTATGACACATGGATCTATAACAAAACAGTTTCTCATTTGAAGTGAAGAATTCCAGTTAGTTCACAAAACACCCACCCACCCCATACATCCTTCTTTATTAAAGCCTTTCAAATATTTATGAAATCTCTGCTCCAAACCATAATGTTGTGGGTAGAAGAAAAAATAATCAACTCAGTTGTATTCCACACTGTTCATTTCAATGCTATGGGGTTGGGGAGTCAGGTAGAAAATAAAGAAATACCAGCCTCGAAGGGCCGCTGTGAATATTACATGCCTGTTTGGGAACAGAGAAATCCCATGCTCCCCTGAAAGCTCACAATTTGCCTCAATAAGCCTGCAGCCCTGACATTAGCATCCGTGGAGGGCTGGGTGCTGGAGGTCAGCTATCAGCAGACTCAGATTTTGACCTCTGGATGCGATTCACAAATGTGTCAGTTCGTTTTCCTCTGCTTAGACCAATGCCCATTTAAGGCAATCTTCATGTCTAATAGAGTGGTCTTTCCACCGGGAGCAAGTACAGAGGAAACTCCAATTGTATTAGCTATGGGTTACGACTAAGGTGTACTCAAGAAACAGAACATACATCGAGGAGAGCTGCCAGCCCTGACGGGGAGCTGGTGAAGACCAACAGACATCCTCAAAGGCGCGATGTTTGGGTTGGGTCATGGGGAGATATACAGGTGTTTAACTGGGAAACTCAGGTTATAAGCAAGATGCACACACAAGACATTGCATTTGAGTAAACCAATGTGAGTGCCTCAAATTTGGAAATAGTTTCTTTTGATTGGATCCCCCGAGTTTGATCCCCAGCACCACACAAAACTAGTGTGTGTGTGGTGTCTCATGCCTTAATCCCAGCACTTGGGAGGTGGAGGCAGGAGGATCAGAAGTTCAAGGTCATCTGAGGCTACTCAGGCCAGCTGGACTATATGAAGCACTGTCTCAAATCTGCCCCTACTAAAACCAGACAGACAAACAAACAAGACAAAAATGACTGTTTAGCTATTCAAAAATATTGTTCAATAAACTTTGATACATCAAAAGAAAAAGTAAGAACTTTTAAATATTTTGTTTACAATTCTATCTCTAAAATTACACCCATTTTCAAATCTCATGTTCTCTTTAATGCCTACCAGTCTCATAACCTGCACGTCATCTTAGCGCTTATAAACTTTGTGCTTGCATTTAGCCCTTCATGTTAACAGGCCGGTTGTTTTCCATGTAATCACACATACATTATTGTTATTATTATTAATTATTATTATTATTTGGTCTGTTTGAGACAGGGTCTCTGTGTAGCCCCAGCTGTCCTGGAACTCACTATATAGACCAGGCTGGCCTGGAACTCACAGAGATCCGCCTGCCTCTGCCTCCCAAGTGCTGGGCTTAAAGGCGTGTGCCACCACGCCCAGCTAACAGTCTATGGTTTTATCATTTTCCTTCAAATGACACAATTTTGTTCTTTATGGCTGAATACTGCTCCCTTTACACCGTTACCATAGACAGCCCAACCATCTTTTCCACATACCACACATGCAGTTCTCAGAGTTTTCTATGGCAAATGCTATAGCCACCTCTTCTCACGTCTGCCTTCTCCTAGCTTTTCTTGAGGTAAATTCTAAGGCTTAAGATTATTAGGCCACATGGAACACTATTTGAGGTGTTTTTATGGCCTTTTGATGCTCAGGAGGAGGTGGGGCTGGCACTTACTGTTTTGCTCCAAGTGAGGCCTGTGGTGTGGTACTCCTTGATGTAAGCTTGCAGCTCGCTCCAGATGTTCAGATATGACCTCACCCAATCCACATGGTGCAAATCACTTTGTTAACAAAGAGAGTAGAAGACAGCAGAGTTAGGATCTAAAGTAAAATTTGGGAAAGACTGGGGTAACGGGGGGCAACATGGCTATCTGGCAACCAGAGCTCCAGATGAGCCCAGAGCACTGTCCTTCTCCAGCCAGAAGAAAAGCTTGAGAAGTGTTCCTGTGTGCTCTTGAGGGGAGGTGGGAGGACGGCCAGCGCTCTGAGTTCCAGGTGTGAAGAGAGAGAAACACAGATGGGACCTGGCCAACCTAAGCTGATTCGGACCATGTACCATTCCTAGTGGAGGTGACTGTGGAGAGGAGACCCTTCCTCTGTCCCACTTCTCATGC
>NW_008349753.1:1843681-1852117 GCF_000622305.1 Nannospalax galili | reverse complement strand
TTTACCTTATATAGCAGAGCTAACATACAGGACTGGAAGAACTGTTAGGAACAGTACATTTATTTAATATAAGCAAAAATGGTTGCATTTTGTTTTGGCAGTTTTCACCCACAATACTGTGCTTTTCACTTTGAAGGAAGCAGTGGTCGGTGTTCTTGACAATGTGAGCTAGGTGGAGTTTGATAAGTTATCTTTATTTTTATTTTACTAAATGAAGAACTAGTAAAATGTTTACCTTATATAGCAGAGCTAACATACAGGACTGGAAGAACTGTTAGGAATAGTACATTTATTTAATATAAGCAAAAATGGTTGCATTTTGTTTAGGCAGTTTTCACCCACAATACTGTACTCTTCACTTTGAAGGAAGCAGTGGGTAGAAAGTGAGAAAAATGAGTTTTGAGTTAACAAAAATTTGATTATGAACCTAGGTCATTAATCTGAAGATAATCACAGAAGGAAAATTCTATTATTAAACCTCCTGACAACAGTGACCTTACCCATATATTGTTTTTCCTGAAATATTTCAAGTACCAAGGGTATGTCTAGCACTGTAGTAAGCCATCCCACTAAGGACAGAGAGGAGGGGACTGCAGGTTTCGATGGGACACACCTCGCACAGGGTCATATGCTTGAAGACTTCGTCCTTAGTTCCTGGCATTGTTTTCAAAGGTTGTGGAACCTTTAAGAGGTGGTGCCTACTTGCAGGAAGTGGGTCACTGTGGGGTTGGCCTTTCAATTTATAGCCTAACCCCACTTCCTGTCCCATCTCTACTTCCTGCTTTGCCTAGATGTGAGCAATCTCCCGCTGCCACAAGCTGGTCCTGATGTACGCCTTCTCCACCATGATGGACTATATTCCCTGAACTACTTGTCAAAATAATCCTCCACATCTTGGGTTGTTTCTGCTGGGTATTTGCTGATATCCAGGAGAAAAATAACTAACAAAGGGATTGAATTCCTTATTATTCACTTTTCAAAGAGGAAAAATTCAAGTGTGGTTTTGTTCTACAATTTTGATTTATTGGCTATATTAATCAAGTCTATGAAGAATTATTGTTACTCTTGCTTTCATAGTCAAAACTCACAAAGGGAGTGTGGCTTCACAGGTCTCTCTCTTTAGTGGCCATGTTCTAGAATGTTTTGTGGAGCTTTTTAGTAAGTGCCTTGGGCATAGGAGCAGTGTGTACAGTAGCTATTATTAGCTCACAAGAGACTTCAGTATAAATGCCCGCTCATGTTTACATAAATGCTCAGCCTATGCTGATGCATCTGTCCTCTGTGATGCATTTATACATCAACAAGGCAGTTTATATCCACTGTCGAGATATCATGTCACACATTTAACACTGTCCTGTTAAAAGTTTTAAGAACCAATGAAGGCCAAATTTGTATAGGCAAATGGTTTTTCTTTCAACCATCACATTATTATTTTGACTTGGAGAACATTCCAGAAAAAAATGGAGGAAGGAATAACTACATTAATAATTCTAACAACCACTGAAGGTCAAATCTGTATAGGAAAATGCATTTGTCTTTTAACCATTGCAATATTATTTTGACTTGGAGAAATTTCCAGAAAAAAATTCAGGAATGCAGGATACCTTTACCTGAAGTTAGTCTCTAAGAGATCAGTTGAGCAGGATGCAAACACAGAGAAGCTGAGAGTCTCCCTCAGCTTTCAGTGACTCTGGAAGAGGCTGTGCTCGCAAGGAAATCATACCTTGGCAGAGCCAATGCAATGGAATTGCTCTGTTCAGATAGAAAAAGGAGCCAACAACCAGCCAAGCTAGTTTCCAGGACAGCACAGAAGCAGAGGCCCTGGCCTGCGGCCCTTCTGTTCCAACCACAGGGAAGCCTGTCTTTCAGCTCCTTCTTCCATGGTCTTGTCACATAGGATAAGGTCCTGCAGGAGTTTGGAGGCTTTACCTACAGACTGATACTAATGGCATGGGATGCTCTGGGACCATGACCATGAACTTACCAGTGCAAAGTGCTCAAGTGGGCAATGGGACCCAGATGAACCAATCTGAGCCTCTGGTGACACTTCCCTGGCTCACTGTATCTTCTTCAGGTGCTCTACTGTTGGGATGCACCATGACACTCACTGAAGTTCATTTTATACTTAATGTTATTAGCTGACATCAAGGGGCAAAGCCTGAGCCTAGCCTGGTGGCACAGACCTGTAATCACAACTACTTAGGAGGCTGAGATGCAGGATCGCATTGTCAAGGTCTGCCTGGACTACAGAGTGAGTTCAAGGTCAGCTTGGGTAACTTAGTGAGACCTTATCTCAAAATGAAAACTTCAAGTGAAAAGAGGGCTGAGGATGTAGGTCAGCGGGAAAGTGCTTGTCTAGCACGTGTGAAGCCCTAGGTTCTATGCTTAGCACTGCAACAACCAACCTGGGAGGGAAAAGACTGGGCTTGCATTGTATAGATGCAAAAATGTGAGAAACCCCAAGCTTCTTGGCGATGCTGCTGCCTGGGAAGAATTACACCTGCGGTCCCAACATAAATTTAAGTAGGTTCTGGGAGATGGGTGTGAGCTGATGAACTCGGATACAAATAAAAATGGTTTGCAAGGGTGATCTGCTAAAAGAAGTCTGAGCTATGCTGTCCTAGACTGGCATATATATATAGACGTGTCCATGCACGCAGCATAAAGCAATCACTCTGGGCCTGTATTCCTGACAGCCTATTGTTATACCCAGGTTTGGTAACTTAAACTTTCTATTTTCTGAAGTGCTGCTCTTATGTGAAAAGAGCAGTCTATCTTGCATTTCTGGGACCTTCTTTCAGACACACTTACATGTCTACGAGCTTTAATAGCACACTGTAACACCCGGTCCTGTATGACTTAGACACTTGCCTCAATACAGTTTGGAGGTGTGAGAAGACCAGCGAGCTTGATTACTTTAATGAAGGTTCCCTCAGGATCTAGACAGACCCTGGGAGGTGAAGCAGGACTGCAGACTCTGGAATTAATAGTTCTGCTTGCCAATGATGCTATTCCTAAAAACTTCAAGGCCTGTTTTGCTAACACAGAAGCTAGGGCTTAATAAAAAAACTTTAACATGGTGGATATAGGTCAATATAGAGCACTACTTACCTTGTATGTGCAAGGCCCAGTGCCACAAAAAGTAATACAGTTATTAAAACATGTCATATACAGCACGTTAAAAATCTTTAAAATAATTTATTTGCGTGTGTGTGTGTGTGTGTGTGTGTGTGTGTGTGTGTGTGTGCATACACCATGCTGTGTATGGACATCAGAGGAAAATTTTCAATTCTCTCCTTCTACCATGTGCACCCTGGGAGTCAAGCTCATATCAGGCTTGGCAGCAAGTCCTTTTATCCACTGAGCCATCTTGCCAGCCCAATGAACACATTTAAACCATAGAATTCAGTAGTTTAGCTTAGCTTAATAATTTTACAACATTTTCATCACCCACAAAGAAATCTGATACCCACCTGTTGTTACTCTCATGAACTTTATTTTTATTTGACTTTTATTTTGGTTATTTCTCATAAATTTTTCCAGCCCTAAGCATCTACTTGCTGTCTGTATAGATTTATCTGTTCTGAGTTTCATGTGAATGGAATTCTATAACATACATGTTTTCCTTCGGCTTCTTTTACTTTGCACGATGTTCCAAGTTTTATCTGTATCACCACCTGTCTGTGCTTCAGTCTTTTTATGGCCAAGTTACGTTCTCCTGAATGGATAGACCACTTAATGTTTATTTATTCATTAACTGACAGACATGTGTGTTGCACCTGCTTTCTGTCTACTGTGAATAAGACTGTTTTCGTTTCCTTTGGTTATATATTTAGTATTACAAGGAATTGCAAGGCTGTTTATGATAGTGAAAAATATTGGAGCCCAGTGTGTGGTGGTGCACATCTGTCATCCCAACACTTGGAAGACTGAGACGGGAAGATCACCATGTGTTTGAGGCTGGCCTAGGATATAGAGGGAGTTCCAGGTCAGTCTCAGCTACATAGCAAGGTCTTGTCTGAACAAAACGAAACAAAACACAACAGAAACAAACAACCCCATACATATGTACATATTTCTTAAAATGAGCCCAGGAAACATGGTATTATAATTGTGTATTATAATTCTCTACACCTCACAGATGTGTCATAAATATTCTTCGGTACTGACTGAATATTTGTTTTAAAAAATAGCTTGGTGTGGTGGCACATGCTCGCACTCCCAGCACTCAGTAGGCTAAGGCAGGAGGGTTGTGAGCTTGAGGCCAGTCTCTGGGATCCATAGCAAGACCCTGTCTCAAAACCCAAAACAACCCCCCAGAAGACAATGGGTCCCATCCTGGCCAATGAGTTAGAACTCTGATAGGTATTTATAGTCTATACTTTATGCCACGTTCTCTGAAAATTTGTCTTCTGGTTCTGATTTTCAGGTCTGAATTAGTAAGATTATCAAGGTGATAATTTATAAAATTCAGGCCTCCAGTCCCTTCCATCTGAGTAATCTGGAGCAAGGAAGAGTTGTCCCCAGGGGCCCTTGCTCTGGCTGAGTAATGGTCTCCTCTGCGGGCACCATGGAAGAGCTCAGAGGGACCCAGGCTTTGGAGCCCAGAGCCAGACAGTGGAATATTGCTGCTCTTATTTTTGTCTCAACTCTTCCTTTAGTGAGGAGGGACCAGCCACAGCACGCTTAGCCAGCTGTTTACAGGGCAAAGCATGACCTTATCAGAGGGTGAGACATCTCATGACACTCTGTAAATAGTTTAAAAGACATTTTCTTGGATGTCTCTTCAGCTCTGGCTTATCTCCATTTGGTCATATTTTCCTTCTAACCTCAGTTTGATCTCTCTAGGATCCATTATCTGCGCTGTAGGATGCCAGGTCTTTTTGCACTGGCTCTCCGAAGTCCCTTGGTTTAGCCCTGTCCGTTCAACAGCCCAGGAGAGCTGCCGTTCTTCTTGGCTCTGTCTTCCAGATTGTATTTCATTTTTACTCGGGCTGGTTTCCTTCCCCCTGCCTGGTTTGTCATCTCAGCCCACTCGGCTTGGATTTGTTCTTCTTTGCTGGATTCCCCTTCCTTCTCTCTTCTCACCCACCTCTACTTTGATCTGTTGGACTTGGTAGCACATGCCTGTAATTCCCAGAAACTGAGAGGCTGAGACAGGAGGATAGCCATGAGTTCAAGGTCAGCCTAGGATAGATTGAGAGACTCTATCTCAAAATACAAAAGAAAAAAAAGAGTTCTGTGGCCATATGGGCTCAGGCTATAATGACAACGAGAGGACTCCATAATGCAGTGATACCTGCTCAAGCAGGGACAGGTTATTCACCGAACAAGAACTTGTGCACGCTTCCCAAAATGCATGCAGCACCCGTGTAACTGATTCCCCTTTGCATGTGGCTTCCCTTTTAAAAGCGGAATGTTATTATTTATATTTTATATTTTTAAGATTTCATTTTTTTATTTATAATAGTATATATATGTGGTTATGTACACATGTATGTGGATGCCCACAGAGGTCAGAAGAGGGCATTGGGTCCTTTGGAGCTGGAGTTACAGGTGGTTGTGAGATGCCTGACAAGGGTGCTGGGAACCGAACTCGGGTCATCTGAGCCATCTCTGCAGCCTCCCTTTTATTATTACATTCATCTATTAATTTGTGTGTATAAGTGGTTGTGCATATATGGATGTGTTTGCTCCAGGGTGTGAGGGTGGAAGTCAGAAACAACTTGTGGAAGTTGGTTCTCTCCTCTTTCATGTTGGTCCCAGGGATTGAACTCAGGTCATCAGACTTGGCAGCAAGCGCCTTTACCCACTAAGCCATCTCACTGTCTTAATCATTTGTTTAACACATGGTCTCATGCAGCTCAGGCTGAGTTCACACTCACTATGTAGCCAAGGATGACCTTGAAGTCCTGGTCTTCCTTTCTCGACCTTCCATGCATTGGGATCACAGATGAGCACCACTATGCCCAGCTCAAATATGGGATTTTAATTTAAAGGTTACATAGAACACAAGTGAAGGGACTTGTAAAGTGATCAGCAATTAACTATGTTAAGTGTTAGGAGCAAATGTTTGACAAGCAGTCAACTGAAGATCCAGCAGGTAACAGAAGGTACATACCTGTGTTTGTAGTCCTTCAAGACCCTGTTAGTGTAAAAGGTGGCAGCATCATTCATCTCCTTGACATAAGGACCAGGTTTGGGGGACTGAGAAAACAGGACCATCACCCAAGCATAGAAGAAAAAAAAATAGGATAAGAAAGAAAATACCTTGAAGAAGTGGAAGAAAATCAATGGACCTATGGGTGAGAGATGGAGGAGTCTGTGTTCTGTAGAGGTTGGGGAAACATTTCCACAGCTCAGAATAGGAAGCACCGGGCTTTAAGCAGGGTAGGAGAAAGCTGATGCATTTAGCCTTGAAGGAACCCTCCTTACAAGCATCTGACTGCAGATGTAGGGGCGTGAAGATGGCCATGAGGTCCCTTAAAATGTGATGAGGTGCAGGGTAGCATTCCATCCACTCACCACAGCTATCCACCCCAGGGCGGGGATGCTCTCGCTGACTGCGGAGAGATGGTTGAACATGTCACTCCCCCGGTTTCTCTCTCGGAAACTCTGGATTTCCTGAATCTTCTCCGATATGGGTTTCAGAAGGGCAGTCACCTCATTCTGAAAGAAAGGTTGAGTCAGTTACTGGGGACAGAAGCGCAGCATCTCGGTCCACACTGGACAGGGGCAAGGTTCCTCAGGCCTTGCTGTGGCCCAGGGGTTTGAAGGAGCCTGGGGTCACCTTGAGGGATAGGATGGAGGTTTTCTTTGTTATATTAATGCAATGCTTCTTCCCCGCCCCCGCCATTACCTTCTTGTTTCCTTCCTACCCCCTCTTCTCGCCCTCTTTTTTGGCAGTACTGGGGATTAAACCTAAACCCTCCTGACATTCTAGGCTAACCTTCCTTCCACCAGTGAGCTACAGTTCCAGCCCCTTAGTAATGCTAATACAGCCAGCTCTCTGTAACCATGAGTGGTACATCTGTGTGTTCAACCAACTGTGAATTGGAATACTAAAAGTCTATACTGAAAATGTGCGGATTATTTTCATGTTATTCCTTGAGCAACACGACACTATTCACATAATGCTTACATTGTGTTAGATAGGGTAAGCAATCCAGACATGACTTAGAGTACACTGGAGGCTCTGTGTAGGCTCTGTGAATACAGTGTGCCATTTTCTTTAAGGAACGTAAGCATCCACCCAGGGTGGCAATTGCAGTCAACCCCCTCTGATACCATATTTTTATCCTTTGAATTATGAAAATTGCAGATATTTTTAACATGATTAATGTCATCTCCTGAGACATGGAAAAAGCCAGCCGTGTGATACAGTCGATGCTTTGGAGACAACTGCATGGAACACAGTGAAACTGAATGTGAATCTGTTGTTTTCAAGTGATAAACACTGATCACACTGCACAGTCTTATAGGTGCTAAGTCAGGGTGAGTAGGACATTAGTAAAAGGATGTCCTCCTACCCTGTGGGAAAGGATGTGGGAAAAGTTTGTCTAAGGGAACCAAAACACACATGAAAACAAGGAAATCTTTCAGTGAGCTTCTTTTTAGGAATGTGTGGTAAAAGCTGGGTGTGATGGTTGATGCACTGGGGAGGCTGAGGCAGGAGAATTAGTACAAGTTCAGGGCCAGCCAGAGCTGTATAGTTCCAGGCCACCCTGGGTAACAGAGTAAGACCCTGCCTCAAAACAACAACAACAACAAGAAAACAGCTGAGCACGGGGGCTCAGTCTTGGAAACCCCAGCACTTGGGAGGCTGAGGTAGGAGGACTGCTTTAAACCTGAGGCTAGCCTGTGCTACAGAATAAGACGTGGTCTTAAAAAAACAAGAATGTGATGATTTGTCATATTTAGTAAGCTTAGTCTTATTTGAATTTCCACATGGTCCTTGGCCCACACTCTCACGTTCACTTCTGATTCATTCAACGAATGACTTCTCTGGTAACATTAAAGTGACTTTCAAAATTCTGTGAGGAGAGCCATGAAGCATCATAGGCAAGGCCCCCTTCACCCTAGTGCCATCACAGCTGTTTTTGTCTTTTTTTTTTTTCTTTTTGTTTTTTTTTGAGACGGATCTTTCTGTAGCCCTAGCTGGCCTGGAACTTGCTATGTGAACCAGGCTGGTCTCGATCCCGCAGAGATCTGCCTGCTTCTGCCTCCTGAGTGCTGGAACTAAAGGCATGCGCCCCTCCCCCCATCTGCTATATAATGGCTGGCTGCTTAGAACACCTCCTCAATCAGAGCTTTGAACACGTTCTGCTTTCTTCAGCTGTTAACAGATACAAAGTTGGTGTGTGTGTGTGTGTGTGTGTGTGTGTGTGTGTGTGTTTTGTACAGAGATATAGCGGGTCCCCCCCCTCCCACTTCGCA
>NW_008349753.1:1812497-1843551 GCF_000622305.1 Nannospalax galili | reverse complement strand
AACACATTCTGCTTTCTTTAGCTGTTAACAGATACAAAATTGGTGTGTGTGTGTGTGTGTGTGTGTGTGTGTGTGTGTGTGTTTTCCAAAGAAATAGCAGGAGTCCTCCCTTCAGCTTTGCAGGAGCAGTTGAAAATCTTTAAGCAGGCTTTTACTTGATCTTATTTGTAGGAAAAAAAATGGAAAAGTGCTTATAGCTCTTTCATTTTTTTTTTAAACCAACACCTCAGAGTGATAGTTTCTGACTTTGACTACACACTGGAACCATGTGCCCTCTCACCCCCTTAAGTCTCATTTAAGTGGTTTGGAGGAAAAGCTGGAAAAGCTCCTTTGGTGATTTCAATCACTGCTACAGTGGTGGTGGCACAGCCCCATGGACAGTCCTTTCTTGGCATCAGCAGCAAACCATTGGGGAAGAAACTACGCTCGGCTGTAGCAGCTCCCAGACTGCTTCTGCTCATAAACTCTTGCTATGTCTCTACCTAAAGGAAATGCTGAACATAGGGCCCTCAGAGTTACAACATCCTCGGTCCAAACCTCCCTTCTACCACTTCCCCCCCCATGGAGCTCAGAGAAAATCACATCTGATCTTTGATTTCATCTTGTACAAATAGAAGATTACAATAATTGTAGCCCCTAGGCTACAGGAGATGCCAGATTTTAAGCCCCAGCCCTTGAGAGGTACACGATACATCCAAGTGATGATTATTACTGTGATGCAGTGAGCTCATATCAGAGGTATATTTGTTATTTTCTGTGTTGTTGTGGCTAAGTACTTGCTAGGAGGCAACTTAAGGGGGGAAGGATGTCTGGATCTTCCAGACTCACAGCAATTCTCCTGCCTCTGCCTCCTGATGACTGGGACTGCAGACATACATGACTAAGCCTGGTTTAGAATTCCACATTTTTTTCTTGGTCTTTTTGAGACAGGGTCTTCTTATAGCCACAGCTGGCCTGAATTCACTATGGAGACCAGGCTGGCCTTAAACTCACAGATATCCACCTGCCTCTGCCTCCTGAGTGCTGGGATTAACTTTTTAGAAAGCAAAATTATCCTCTTCAGGGAGTTCTTCTCAGTCAATTTACTGTATCAAATGGGTGGAGTTGGTTTTCCCAGAGGCCACTGATCTTCAGTTACAGCAGAGCCATAAAAAAGCACCCTTCTTACCTCCCAGCAGTCAGCTAAACCATAATATTTTTGATGCAATGACATCTTTGAGAAAGGCCAGAATGTCTAAATTGCTGATGATACCTGGCCCATTGCCCCAAGAAGAGAAAGAACCAGAAACAGTATATTTACAATGTTGAAGAGATTTATTAAGACCATCTTTGTTTATCTCTAATGTCCAAGAACAACTCTGAAGTCCAAGGAGACCTAGAATTCTGGAAGATTTTTTTATATTAGTTATCTGATGAAAGCATCATAAAGATTGAGAAAGTTCCCTTTTGCCTTTATTTGGCAATTGTGTGAAGAATTTTCATCAGTTAAAAACAGAAAAAAAGCAATTTTGAGAGAAGAAAGTCTAACATTTATTTTTCCCAGTGCTAACAAACAGCACAGCTTTCATTCTGCACCAGCAGATTTGCCTGGCTTTAAGTGGGTTTATCTTCTGAAGTTCATCCTGAACTTTCACAGCTGGACTAAAAACAGCAGAGAATATGAGAACGAACCCTGTGATTTCCATTAGAGCTTACTGTGTGGGATGTCAGTGGACAAGGCAGTGGAGGAGGCTCTGAGACATTCACCTGCCTAAGAGTTAAGCATCTATTAGGAATGCCCCAATAAATACAGGTTGAATTACATTGATGTCAGTTGAGTTACAAAAGGGCTTTCCATTAAAGAAAGAGGTGTGTGTGTGTTTGTGTGTGTGTGTGTGTGTGTGTGTGTGTGTATGTGTTATCAGGAATTTTCTTCCCTGAAAGAAAATAATTTTTTCATGGTTTATGTGAAGACAAGTCCTTGAATCTTTCCTGTCCTTCCCCCAGAGTCTGTGGCTTTTACAGAGTTATATGTGGTCTTACGGGAAGAGACACTTAAGCAAAGTGTATCACATGGTCCCATGGGAAGAGATGCTAGAGCAAGGTGTATGTTTTCAGCAAATGTTTCCAAGGCTGTCTTAGCTGGGCTGGGCTTGAGAGCATATTTCAGGACTCTCCGTCCTTATGACCCTTGCCACTGCTTTAAACTTGAAGAATTGAGCTCTGTTATCAGCTCCATCTCTGTTTAGCTCCAGAATTAATTGAATTGTTTTGCAGAAAGTGAAATGGAGGAATTTTATCAGTGAACTTTGTAGAAACTTTACCCAAAAAAGGAAAACCAAATGCTTTGCCGTGCTGTTTTGTAAGAGATGCAACAAATTTTGGGCGTTTGACCTTAAAGATATGTCACTGAATAAAATGAAACTGGTCTGTTATTTCTGGAACAGAGGGCTCTTTTTTATTTTCTTTCTTTTTTAAACTTAATTATTTTTGCATTTACCAATTTAATGTGCATTAGTGGAGGTAAGAGGACAGCTTGCAGGAGTCAGTTCTCTCCTTTACCATATGGGTTTCGGGGATGGAACTCAGGTAGTTAGGCTTGGCAGCAAGCACCTTTCTTTCTGACACATCTCCCCAGTCCTGAAATCCAGGATTCTTGTCTAGTTCTGTATCAGGTAGAGAATGTCTATTCATTTAAAAAATTTTTAAAAAACATTTTTTAAAATTTATTTTTATTTTATGTGTATGTTTGCCTGCATGTATGTAAGTACATTACATGCATGCAGTCAGTGCCCATGGAGGTCAGAAGAGGGTGTTGGATTCTCTGGAACTGGAGTTACAGATGGTTATTAGCCACTATGTGGGTGCTGGGAATTAAACCCCTCTGCAAGAGCAGCCAGGGCTCTTAACTGCTGAGTCATCGCTCCAGCCCCACTATTAGTTTTTAAGGTTTCTTTTTCTGATTACAAAATTAATATTTGCTCTTTGGAAGCAATGGAAAATACAGATGGGAAACACAAGTAAATACAAAACATTCTAGTCCACCACACGGAGAAAAGCACTGTCAATAATATTATAAATATTTAAAAAATAACAATAATTGCCTTTAAAATAATAGCTATTCAATGTGGTACGTTTCCCATGTCCCAGGGGATGGCCCACACCCATGCATATATGGGCAGCAGTAACTGAATTTAGTGGATTATATAACATGAAGTTGGGAGGGGGACAAATTGGGGAGATATGGGGGGAGTGGGAAGGGGAAATGGAAGGTAAATATGATTACATTTCATTGTACACATATATGAAATGCTCATGGCTAAAGAAAACTTTTTAAAAAGCATGATTTTAAGAGTTGGAGTCCAGCAGTTCAATCAACCCAGGAGCCACAAAACCAAATAGAACCCAGTCAGGATAATCTTAGCAAGCTACATTAGATAGCTTTCTGCTGCTCTGACAAAATGACCAAGAAAAACAGCTTAAAAGGAGGAAGGGTTTATTTTGTGCATAGTTTCACAGGTTTCTGTTCATGGCTAGCTGGTTCCATTGCTGTTTTTGTGGCAAGTCAGAACCTCATGGGGGAGGCAGTGGTGGTGGTGGAGGGGGAGAGAGAGAGAGAGAGAGAGAGAGAGAGAGAGAGAGAGAGAGAGAGAGAGATCCTAGTAGTCCCTTCAAGGGCATGCTTCGACTGACTTACTTCCTATGCTAGGTACCACCTCATAGAGTTTTGGCCACTTCCCATGAGCACCATCAATTGTGGGTCAGGTGTCTAACACATGAACCTTTGGGGAACATTCTTGAGCAAACTGTAACATAGGTGCTGTGAGAACTCTATTATTTTAGAAAGTATGGTTTAAGACAAAGCATCATTACAGCTCAGGAATTAAAGTAAAATTTGGGAGCTGGGGATGTTGCTCAGTTGATGTAGTGCTTGCCTAGTACACACTTAGCTCTGAGTTTGAGTCCTAGGCCCACATAAACTGTGCATGGTAGAGTATGCCTGAGTTCCCAACACTTAGGAGGTAGAGGCAGGAGGATAAGTTCAAGGTTTGCCGGGCATGGTGATGTACTCCTTTAATCCCAGCACTTGGGAGGCAGAGGCAGGCAGATCTCAGTGAGTTCGACGCCAGCCTGGTTTACATAGTGAGTTCCAGGCCAGCTGGGGCTACAGGGAGAACCCCCTCAAAAAGACCAAAAAAAAAAAAGAAGTTCAAAAGTTCAAGGTTCAAGGTTTGGCTGGAGAGATGGCTCAGTGGTTAAAAGCACATACTGCTTTTGCAGAGGACCTGAGTTCAGTTCCTAGTACCTGTAACAGGCAGCCACAACCACCTGTAATTCCAGCTCCAGGAGGATCCAATGCCTCTGGCTTCCACAGATACCAGCATTCACATGCACGTACCCACACAGACATATACACATAATTAAAAAATAAACATAAATCGTTTTCTAGAGTTCAAGGTCACCTTCAGCTATATAACGAGTTTAAGGCTGCCCTTGGACACACATGGCCTCATCTCAAAAAACCAAAAAAACAACAACTAAAAAGCAAAAAAGCAATTTTGGACTCTTCTTGAGACAAGGTCTCACTCTGGGTCTTACACTGGACTAGAACTCACTTTGTAGCCCAGGTGGGCTTCAAACTTATGACAATCCTGCTGTCTCAGTTTCCCAAGTGCTGAATTACAAGTGTGAGCCACCGAGCCTGGCTTGAAATTTGAACTGTGTGTTAATGTTTATGTGGGTGCACATGTGTGTGCTGTCCTCTGTGTGTATGTGGAGGCCGGAGGTCCATGTTGGGTATCATTCCTCAGGAGCTGGCCACTTTTGTTTTCTAGGTAGACTCTCCCCTTGGCCTGGAGCTGGAATCTGGCCAGTGAACCCCAGGGAGCCTCCTGTCTCTGCCTCTGCAGTACTGGAGTTAAACAGGCACTACCGTGCCCAGCTTTTCACATGGATTCTGGGGATCAAACTCAGGTCTTCATGCTTCTGTGGCAAGCACTTTACATTGAGCCATCTCTCCAGCCCCTTGGATGTGTTAATAATTGGATCCCACTATAATTAAACTCCTAAGAAAGTTTGTATCCAGGTCTGTGTTTCTTAGCAGACCATAGTAGCAAATATCAATCACTATTACTTTGGGTTTAAAATATATTTTTAAAAAAATATTTCTTATTATTTTTATTTTATGTGTATTGCCTGCATGTAGGTAAGTGTATCTGTGTCGTGCAATAGGACAAAAGAGACTGTCGGATCTCCTGGAACTGGAGTTATGGACAGTTGTTAGCTGCCATGTGGGTGCTGGGATTCAAACCCTGGTCTTCTGCAAGAACAGCCAGTGTTCTTAACCACTGAGCCATCTCTCCAGCCCCTGGGTTTAAAATATTTTATTTATTATTTTTATTTTATGTGCATTGAGTGTATTGCCTGCATGCATGTAAGTGTCATACAGTGCTAGCGGAGGTCAGAAGAGAGTGTCGGATCCCCCTGGAACTGGGGTTATAGACAGTTGTTAGCTGCCATGTGGTGCTGGGAACTGTACCTAGGTCCTCTGCAAGAGCAGCCAGTGTGTTCAACCACTGAGTCTTTTCTCCAGCCCTTTACTTTGGGCTTCACTAAGGTTTATTTCTGATTTTTTGAGCACCACAGCTGTAAATATTATTATTGTCATTATATTACAAAATGGCACATTTCTTGGAAAAATTTTTTTTGGTCTTTTTGAGACAGGGTCTCCCTGTAGCCCCAGCTGGCCTGGAACTCACTTTGTAGACCAGGCTGGCCTCAAACTCACAGAGATCTACCTGCCTCTGCCTCCTGAGTGCTGGGATTAAAGGTGTGCACCACCACACCTAGCTGGAAAAAATTTTATATAGTCACATAAATACCTTGTGGTAGGACTGTTAAACTCTCTTGAAAACACTGGAGGAAGGCTGGATTAGCTCTGTTGGTACAGTGCATCTTGCATTCGTAGAGCTCTGGGTTCTATTGCCAGTACAGCATAAACCAGATGTGATGGCACACACTACGATCCCAGTACTAGCAAGGCAGAGGCAGAAGGCTTAGAAGTTCAAGGTCATCTTTAGCTACATAGGCCAGCCTGGGTTACACAAGACCTTGTCTCAAAACAACAAAACAGGGAAGGATCCCAAAGACTTAAATTCCTTACAAATCATTCTTTAAGAGTAGAATCTGGTGAAAATTCCTGCCCTTAGTGCAGTCCCTAAAAGCTGCCATGAGGTTCTGTTGGGTATCCCCACCTTACTGAGTCCTGACTTTTTCTTCTTCCATCTCTTTCTGATGCTGGCCAAAGTCTAACTATGCTTTCCATGGTATTCTTTATTTTTTATTCTTTCTCTAAAACTCCTTTGGCTGGGGTATGGTGGCTCAGACCCTTAATCCTAGCACTCAAGAGGCAGAAGCAGGCAGATTTCTGTGAGTTCCAGGCCAGCCAGGGCTATACAGTGAAACTTTGTCTCAAAAAAAGCAAAAAACAAACCAAACCAATACAACAACGACTCAACCCAAGCAGACAAAACCCCACAGAAAACCAAACCTTTGCTCCCTTCTCTGCCATGTGGCTGTCTGTGGACATGTCGCCGACCTCGGTGCTGGCTTAACTTAAAACAGTGTGGATTGGTTTTCCTTCTCTTCTCCATTCTCCTCCTCTGGGCAGCAGCTGAGATTTACAGCTTGCCTGCTCTGGGGTTTTTCTTTTAAAATCTAATAAAATTTTTTTTGAGTTTCCATTTGAAAAAAAAAATTAAGGAGTAAAATGTGGTGACTTGGTCTTTCAGGATAGTGAGCTCTTGTATACAATTATACTGCCCTGACATCTGGAGAGATGCTATTAGTCCAAATTTTTACTTAATTTTTGTTTTGGTTCTTTTGAGTCAGTGTCACTCTGTAGCCCCAGTTGGCTTAGAACTCACTATGTAGACCAGGTTGGCCTTGATCTTACAGAGATCACCCTGCATCTGCTTCCTGAGTGGTGGGATTAAAGGCATGTGACACCAAGTCCAGCACTTAATTTTTTTTTAATACAAATCAACATATTTTATTTCAGTAAGGGCTTTTGCTTTTGTTTATAAAACAACTTTTAAGCCATCATATAAAACAATGATGGCAAACTCACATGATACCCCTTACTGACTTTTAGAGATAAACACTTGGAAGTCAAAGGCCAGGAGTCAGTGACAAAGAGCTATTTAGATAAGACCTAGGGCTGGCATTGAAGTTTGGTATCAGATTGTTCTGTTTTTCTTACAGCTATTGAACAATAGCTTTCCATATCAAAGAGAGTATTTTCAATATAAAGAATTTTCTGTAAAAATGTTCTGCAATCTCTTAGCCAAGTTAACATAGGTTGGTGGCTCATGACTGTATCCCCAGTGCTCAGAAGATGGAAGAAGGAGGATCAAAGAAAAGGATCAGAAGGCCAGCCTTAGCTACATAGTGAGTTCAATATCAGCCTCAGTGACATAGTGAGTTCTAGGCTTGCCTTGGCTATATAGTGGGTTTAAGGCCAGCCTGGGCTACATGAGACCCTGTCTCATACAACCAACCAAACAACAAAATAAGGTAAACCAAACAACAAGAGCTCAGTTCTATTGAAACGTGGGCCATAATTTTCTCTAGCCTCTCAATGCTGGGCACTTTTCAGATGGGCAGATGGTGATAAAAATGTCAAGTTTGATGGCTATGTAAACACAGTGACCCCAGCAATTTGGGTCCTTACCATGTCTCATCTCCTAAGTCTTGAAACAACCATGAAGGTCAGAGACAATAAACAAGGCAGAAAAACAGAGAGCCCTTATGTAAACCGCTCCTTCAGATCGAATGTTCTCAGTTTTTAAGACATGGCTGCTTATCGTTCTATCAGAATATTTGTAGTTTGTATCAGGATAGATTTCTAGTTTTCTTAGAGCATGGCTATTCAGAAAGGCATTTTCAAGGTGAGTTCATACAGGGGCAGGTAGCCCAGTAAAAAGACATGTCTTTTCCATTCCCGCATGGGTGTGCTGGCTAACAAGAATACAGGACATGCATAGAATCTGATGTCTCTCTCCTGCATCAGAACTTGACAAAAAAGGGCTCCTGGAAAATGCTGAGTTCCTGGCAGGTAAATAGGATAAGATAGATTATTTGGGATCCAGGAAGAAAGTAGGGGGTCAGTACTAAGTGATGACAAATTAAGACATGCAGTAGAGAGAGAACACAGAAATCTGGGGAGGAAATTATATGGAAAACTTAACTTTGTTGTCAACCTAGATGAACAGACCTGGAGACAGAGAAGAATCTCACCTTCCATTTCATTATTCATTAAATTTATCTGATTGGCCCAGCTGAGAAAACACTGACTCCTACCCTATGTGGGAGGTACCATCTGGCTTCTGCAGTGATGGATTTTATAATCACCTGCAATTTTACTTTATGAGGTGCTGTACATTGCAGCCAAAAGGCATGAGTGTTTACCACGAGGAATCCACCAACTGCCTCCAGGGTTATACACTGGAGAAAACTGCTAAAAGTGAGTTAAATTCACCAGCTTTACAAAATCAAAGATAATGTACGGTGATCACAAATTAGTTCCTTGAATTACAAAATCATAATAAAGACGTGTCAGGTCTCTACTTTTTTTTTATTTTGCCAACATTTGGTGGGTACTAGCCACATGTCACACACCCTGGTGACTGGTTTTCCACCAGCTGTCTCTATTTCTCTATTTTCTAATGATACTTCAGCTTAACCTACCAAAGCCCCTATTTAGAAGTTTCTATCACAGTCACCTGCATCTCCAGTGGCCACTGTCTCCCAGCTGGAGGAAGAGGTCTGTGATGAAAGCACGGCAGGGTGTCTTCTCAGAGATTCATCCATTCAGAATGTGGCAGGGAACCCACCAAGCTGGAGTTTCTAACTCAGGCAATGCAAGGCGTTTCAACAATGTCCTAGGAAGCTTAAAGCATCTCATGGGATAGAGAAACCACTATTGGGCTAAGGTATTGATCCTTAGCCACAATCATAGTCCTTAATCAGAAACTTGTTTTCTTTGTGAAAGTTAGTGCAGCCATCACAGGATTCTGTAGTCCTTCTCAAGGGCAGAACACCAGTCCTGCTTGGTAACAGCTCAACACAAACAGACATCCTGGCCAACAGAGTCGGGAAGAGGGTGTGCCATCCCTCTCTTCAGGGAGATCATCACCTGCTCCTTCTTTTTAGTGTTTGAAAGACTGTGTCTCTATGGAACAGATCCAGGGAAATACTACTACAGGAGGACGGGCGGGGGGCAGGGGGCTAGAGGAGCCACAGAGCATGTGGGATGTTCACACTGTTCATGCATCAGCTTAATCTCTGGGTATTCTCTCTTATTACCACAGAGGCACTTTCAAGGGCATGTAATAAGGGCAAAGAAATCTACTCTCTCTCTCTCTCTCTCTCTCTCTCTCTCTCTCTCTGCCCCCCCCGCCACAGAATGGTTATGGAGTTTTTTTCTTTGAATTATGTTTTTACCACATAACTAAAAAACATTTTCAATAATTTTTGACTTAAGAACATTAACCAGAGTTTTTTAAAAAAAGTCACCAACTCCATAAAGCTATGTATTTGTCCATCTGGCATGTGGGATACATTTTTATAGCTTTGTATGAAATTATGACTATTGTATGGAGCCGTGTGTAGTGGTGCACACCTTTAATCTCAGCACTTGGGAGGCAGAGGCAGGTGGATCTCTGTGAGTTCGAGGCCATCCTGGTCCACATAGTGAGTTCCAGGCCAGCTGGGACTACAGGGAGAACCATGCCTCAAAAACACCCCCGCCCCAAAAAAAGAAAGAAAGAAATTATGGCTATTGTAGTGCACATGCAAATTTTTATAATCAATTTTCTTGTTGGGTTTCATGGTACATTTTAAAACACATCTGTCTTATACTTTGGAGAGAGTCTGTTCTCAAGAGCTGTCAGCATCTTGGAGTGGAGTGAGGGTCTGTTGCCAGAGCCTCCTGTTTCATGTTGTGATTTGATCTTGATTCTACCTTCCGTCTCCATCTACACTGCCAGTTTTTGGCCAGCCCTGCTGGTGCCCACCAATGACACTGTCAGTCTCTTGGCTCCCTTTCCTCCTATTTTCTTCGTTCTAACTTGCTTCTCACCATCTAACCTTGTGTGTGAAGGACCATCTATGGAGAAGCAATGGCAGAGAACGGCACCATTCTTTGCACCTGCAGAGCAAACTGACAGCCAGTGGTTGCAGACTGTAGTTTTCAGGTCTGGAGCTGGGATGTTGTAATGGCTAATATCAATTGTCCACTTGATGAGATCTAGAATCACCTGGGAGAGGGGCTTCTGGGCCTGCCTGTGGGGGATTATCTTGACTAGATAGAGGTAGGGAGACCTGCCTACTGTGGGTGGCACCATCCCCTAGGTTGGGATCCTGGACTGTATAAAAATGAGCTGTGCACAATCACTCACCCTTCTCTGCTTCCCTTTTTTTGAGACAGGGTCTCCCTGTAGCCCCAGCTGGCCTGGAACTCACTAGGCAGACCAGGCTGGCCTCAATCTCACAGAGATCCACCTACCTCTGCCTCCTGAGTACTGGAATTAAATGTGTGTGCCACCATGCCTGGCCCATCTGCTTTTTAACTGTAGATACAGAGTGACCAGCAGCCTCACACTGTCATCACCAAGACAGACTGTAACGTCCAACTGTGTAACATCCATCCTTTCTCCCTTAAGTTGCTTCTGTAAGGATATTTTATCACAGGGACAAGAAAAGTAACACAGCCAGATGCCTCTTGGAAATAGCTATTCCCAAGATCTGAGAAGTCCTATCACTTTTCCTGATATAAAGTTATCTTATGCCATGGAGAATATGGACTCCAAATCTTTCTTGAGAAAATTCTCTGTGTATGTGTGCACATGTAAGGGTGTGTTCATATATGTACATGTGCATGTGGAGGCCAGAAGTTGATGTTGCATGTCTTCCTTAATCACACTCCATCTTATTTTAAATTATTTTGAATTATTATTTATTTCACGTATATGAGAGTTTTGCCTGCATGTATGTAAGTGTACCACACACATGCAGTGTCCAAAGAATCCAGAAGAGGGTGTTAAGATCCCCCTGGAATTGGCCTTACAGATGGTTGTTAGCTGCCGTGTGAGTGCTGGGAACCAATGAAAGGGCACCCAGTGCTCTTAACCACTCAGCCATCTCTGCAGCTCCTCCACCTTACTTTTAAAGACATCACTGAACCTAGAGCTCACATTCTGCTAGGCTGGATGGCCAGTGGGATCTAGGGATTTGGGATCTCCGTGTCTCTGCCATCCCAGTGCTGGGATTACAGGCATTCACCAGCACTCCCAGTTTTTTAGGTGGGTGCTGGGGATTCAAACTCGGGTCCTCTTGCTTGTGCAGCAAGCACTTTACCAACTGAACCCTCTCCCCAGCCCCCATTTACAGCTTTTTAAAAAAAACCTAGAATATGTTTATTATGCATAATAATGGGTTTCACTATATGTTTCATACATATACAATGTACTTTGGCCGTACTCCCCCATCACCCTTTCTTGTCCCCCCACCCCTACTGCTCTCCTTCCCAAATATGGGCTTGGAAACAGCCTAGAATCACCTGAGAAGAATCAATGGAAGAATCTCCCAGATCAGATTGGTCTGTGGATATGTCTGTGAGGGACTATATCCATTGTTAATTGACACAGGATGGTCCAGCCTGCTGTAGGCAGCACATTCCCTGGGCAGGTAGTCCAGGGCCCTATAAGAAAGCTAGTTAAAAATAAGCATGCGAGCAAGCCAGCAAGCAGCATCCTCCACGGTTTCTGTTGAGTTCTTGCCCCACATCCTTTAATGATGGACTGTGACCTGGAAGCATAAACCAAATAAACCCCCAAGTTGCCTTTGGTCAAAGTGTTTTATCAGAGCAACAATACCGAACCCAGAACAACTCCAAATCTTACCAGTATGGCAGACTGCCTGGTTTTATGGCAGTATGGATAACAGTATGTGTGGATCTAGCATGAAAGCTGGGGCACCTCAGCAGCGCTCTCTATGAAGCCTGCGCAGAAGACCACTTTTTGACTTGGGACTTAGTTATCAGGAGAACACCTGTAGCTCTTGACTCTATAATGAACTGCAAACTAGTACAGTGAGAGGTTCAGAACACACATCGGGGAGAGGAGAGAGGATGGATGTGGCCCAATTGGTAGTGTTTGTCTAGTAAGGATAAAGCCCTGGGTTTGATCCCCAGCCCTGCATAAACCCTGCAAAGTGGTGTTAATTCCAGCACTTGGGAGGTAGAGGCAGGAGGGTCAGAAGTTCGAGGTCATTCTCAGCTACATATTGAATTGGAAGGCAGCCTGGGCTACAAGAGACCCTGTGTGAGGGTTTAAATGAAGCAGGGGGAGGGAGGGAGGGAGGGAGGGAGGGAGAGAGAGAGATCAGTTTACAATATGATGGATGTCAAGCTTCACTGGGAAAGACCTCTGAATAACCAGATGTGGAATTAGCCATGTGGGTACCTGGGGAAAGGGCTTCTTCCCAGACAGAGGAAACAGCCTTTGCAAAGATCCTAAGGCTGGCAGTTGTCTCTGCTGTTCCAGGAATAGCAAGCAGACCTGTGCTGCTGCCATGGAGCAAGCTGGGAAGAGTGGGGGGTGTGAGGTTGGTGAGGACAAGGGGCTCAGATCTGGATGCTGTGCAGAGTCTGGCTTTCATCCTGAACAAAAGGGAAACCACCAGAGAGTTTTCAGTGGGAGTGACAAGATGACTTTTCTTTGACAAGCCTCATCCGGATGCTGTCTTGGGAGAAGATTGTTGGCGTTGGGGGTGGAGTGGGGAGATCATCTTGGAGAGCACTGCAGCTCTTAGGGCTGGAGTGAGCGTGGTGGAGAGAAGGCGAGAAGCAGGGTCCAGGTTGGACACGGGATTCCAGAGTAAAGAGGAGAAGAGCAGGGGAGAGTGTCACCGCTCTGATCTGAGCAATGACGGAGGAGGATGCTGTCATCATCAACAGAGAATGGGGAATGGCAAGCGGTGCAGGTTTTAGCAGAATGACCAGGAGATCAGATTTAGATACATTATTTACCCAGTCAAGTTGAGACAAAGTTAATCGTAGGAAAAGAGCAATACATAACAAATAAGTACATCTATAACATGTTAGGTATTAAAAGCCATGGAGGCATAATTCACTAATGTCATTTGCAATGTAACACTCACGTCTCCAGAGTCCCCTCCATTCCCCACCCCCCCAGTCCTTTTGTGGGCTCCACTCTTGGATTTTTCAATTCACACACCCCAAACATAAATTTCCCTATGTTCCTGCATTCAATAGAGCTTCATTCTAACTCAGTTTAGCACATAAAGCTACTGCTGGCTCCTGTGCTCAGTAAAATGCAGCTCCAATTTATTCTAATACACTTATAAGTGGACTCTGTGCCTGTGCTCAGTACGACTCAGTTCCAGTTCGGAACACACATGTATAAGCTGCCTGTACCTCACATACGAGCAGTGTTCTTGGGTACCATCAGCTAGAAGTAAGCTCTGCGTTCCTTCTCTGCTGGGGGTGGGTTCTGCTCAGTCATCCCCTCTGGCCAGTGGTAAGTTTGTGAGACTGCTAGCCTGGGTTATGGGGGCAGTGTGTGGTTAGCGGTAAATTTATTCTTATTAAATTCTCAGGTCAGTTATTCATTATCTCCTGAAACTAGCAGGCTCACACAGAGATTAAATCCTTGAACTTGGCTTGAGCTGCACCAGATTTTAACCATTTGAGGCAACGGACAGAGGTGCAGTGCTTAAGACGGTTGGCTTGTTTTCGAGCCAGCCATGCTACATTAGAAGGTGCTCTGGACACAGCTTGCATTTTTATAGTAAACACAGTGCTCTGTAGCAGGTGAGGGAATGGATGGGTGAGTGAACACAAACTCATTTAATGCTGATGAGATGAATAAAAATGAAGTTTCTAGAAAGTCAGATATGATCTAGGGAACAGAAATAAAACACAGCCCTCTAAAGCTCTTAAGAAGGCAACACTTTGCTTCATTTTGATGCACGGATTTTTTAATTCATAAATGCTCTAGTTTCATTTCTGTTGCTATGGTAAAACACCCTGATAAAAAGCAATCTAGCAGAAAAGGGGACTTCTTTTAGCTTATAATTCAGTCCATCATTGTAGTTAAGTCAAAGCAGGAACTCCAAATAGCTAGTCACATCACATCCACAGTCAAGAACAGAGAGAAATAAATGCATAAGTGCTCACTTGCCTGTGCTCAGCTTGACTTCTCCATTCTTACAGAGTCCAGAACCCCCTGCCTAGGGAATGGTGGCACCCACAGGGGCTGATCTTCCTACATCAATAGACTTAATTAAGACAATCCCCCACAGACATGACCACACTGTAGACAATCTCTCATTGAGAGTCTCTTTCCAGGTGATTCTAGGCTGTGTCAAGGTGGCAGGGAAAGCGGCCTTCAGAATGGTGAACAAAACGATCAGATGGTTGCTTCTGTGTCCTTTGTTCTCCTTGTCAGACATTCACTCATCCTGGCTTCACCATGTTTGCTGTTCCTGTTACTTCTTAGAATATTTACTGGGCATCTCCACGTGCCAGGTACATTCTAGGAACTTTGGATATGTTCATAAGAACAAAAACACCCCTCTCTATGGCATTCATAAACTGTATACAGACAGCAGTAAACAATATATTTATTAAATCATTATAAGGGAGAACAGAGCTGGGCGTGGTGGCACACACTTTAATCCCAGCACTTGGGATGTAGAGGCAGGCTAATCTCTGTGAGATTGAGGCCAGCCTGGTCTACATAGTGAGTTCCAGGTCATCTGGGGCTACAGGTAGACCCTGTCTCAAGAAAAAAAAAAAGAGGGGAGAACAGTGCAAAGGATCAGCGGTTCTTGGGAATTTTATTAATATAACAAGACTTAGATGAGAATCTTTGACTGACTTAGTTTATTTATTATTTATGTATTTATTTTATTTGTGTGTATTCTGCTCCAGTGTACTCAGGGAGGTCATAGGCCAACTTGTAAGAATCAGTTCTCCAGGGATTGAACTCTGGTCTTCGGGCTTGGCGACAGGCACCATTACCTGCCGAGCAATCTTGCCAGTTTGACTACAGTATTTTAAAAAGTTGCTTTTATTTATTTTGAGTGTATGTGTGAGTGTATGTGTGAGTGTATGTGTGAGTGTATGTGCCTGCCATGGTATGCACATGTCTGTCAGAGGACAACTTGTTGGAACTGATTCTCTTTCCACCATGTTGGGGCCCAGGAATCAAACAGGTTATCAGGCTTGGTGGTAAGTGCCTTTTACAGTTGAGCCATCTCACTGGCCCTGACTATAATATTTCACAGACTATCTGGCTGAGACTGGTGGATCTCTGCTGTCTGTTACGTGTAGCAACAGATCAGACTAGAGTATAGAATAGAATAGAGAATAGAGTAGATATAATGGAGGGAGGAAGTGAGGGAGGAAGGAAATGAAGAAGAAGGGAGGACAGGAGTATTTGCTGGTTATCTACTCTATATCAGGCACTGCGCTTTGAGTTCTGCATGTTACTGACACATCCCCAAACCTGGAAAGTCTGGATTCTTAGCACAGTTGTATAGTAGTACATTAGCAACTTGTCTACGATTATTTGGCTAGACTTGGGATTTGGATCCAGATAGGGCTGGCTTCCAAAATGCAAACTCAAGAATAACAAGAAAAAAGCACTGATCCAGTGGAGACACACCTGGGTCTAAACCATATCATTCACAATAGTCTGAGTCCCCGCATTGTTCCCTGAAATGAATGATACTCATCTCTGAGGTCCTGATGATAGCTCTGTAAGAATATTCATGCAGAATGACTGACACATGATAAAGACCTAGACAGGGCAGCTGCTATCCACATGCCAATGACCTGAGCAGTCTTACTGGCTTCATATGCTGAAGAATGGGTCTTTCATAGCTACATGGAATGGAGTCACTGCTGAGCTAACCAACACCCTCACTGATAATGGAACTAAGAGCATAGTGCTCACCCCTTAGAGTCACAAGGACTAGCTTGCCACAGAGGCTCTCTGGATAGGGCAGAAACCTAGGTCATCTCTCAGACTGTGGGCAGCCTACTTACATCCCCAGGGGGTGTACTGGATAAAGAGACACTCTAACCATCTCAGGAGCACAGAGTGGGCAGTTACTGGGAAAAACTCAGTATAAGAGTGCTTGTTTCCTCTTGCTCGGGAGCTATCCTTTCTTAGGCACAGAGTTCACGACACCAAGTCCCTGGCAGCTCTTGCAGGAACAGATTTCTTTCAGCAGCACTTGTCCTTCCATTCTCTGGGTGAGACAACATATCAGTGGTGATATGGCTGTAGCTGGGAGGACTATCTCTTCCAGGAAAACTGAAATCAGAGACTGAAATAGCTTTCTATATCTCTGAAAAGACTGGAAAGGGGTTTCAAGCTCCTCTGGAAATCCCTAGTGAAGCAGTGACGAACCCTGGAGCATTCACTTGTCTGGGAAACAGCTGGGAGGACAGAAAGGCTGAGCTCCTGGCTGGCAGCCAGCCACGGGGCATCAGTACAGCTATGCCTGTTGTTAAGGCAACACACTGTCCTGTTGTGGTCACTTGGCCAAGTCAACCTCTGCTGTTTCTGCTGCCCCAGACCTCTGCCAGGACCCTTGAAAGTCCATCAACTGAAGGGTCACCCCTGGCCTAGCAGGGGGCCTCCAGGACTCTGCTCCAAGGGCTGTGATTCTTGTTATGTTCTTATTGGATCCAAGGAGACCTTTAAGACTACAGTCTAAAACTCATAGGTATGATGTCTGTTCCTAAATGAATGAGTGCTGTTGACATAGCAGGCACTTTGCGAGTCACACTATGCCTAACCAAATGCCCTGTTTCTCATCACAAGTATAAGTGGTCCCCGACTTACGCTTTAACCTGTCAATTTTCTCACTTTACAATGGTGTGAAAATGATAAGCATTCAGTAGATACTGCAGTTGGAATTTGGGCCTTTGATACTTTCCCTGGCTGGTGATTCACAGTCTAATCCTGCAGTGTGATGCTGGGCAGCAGCAGCAGAGACCAGAGCTCCCAGGAGGGCCCAGGGCATGACAGAAAATAACTGACTCTGTCGTGTGCTGTGCCACTAAGTCAGGATGTCTGTAGAATAGGTATACTAAGTGCGTCTTTGGCTTACCATATTTTCAGTTGATAATGAGTTCATTGGGATAGAACCCTATCATTAAATTACTGAATATCTGGGGGCTGGAGAGATGGCTTAGCGGTTAAGAACACTGGTTGTTCTCACAGAAGACCTGGGTTCGAATCCCAGCACCCACATGGCAGCTAACAACTGTCCGTAACTCTATTTCCAGGAGGTCTGACAGCCTCTTCTGTCCTCTGAGGGCACTGCACGACATGGGTGCACTTACCTACATACAGGCAATACACGCATACACATAAAATAAAAATAATAAATAAAATATTTGAAAAAAGTTAGTGAACATCTTTGTGTACCTAGGGTATATGCATGTAAGTGTCCATGGTCATGCCCATATGTGTGCACACATGTGCAGAAGCCAGAGTTTGTTATTGGGTGTCTTTCTCAATCGCTCTCCACATTATTTTTTAATTAATTAATTTTTTTTTGGTCTTTTTGAAACAGGGTCTCCCTGTAGCTCCAGCTTGCCTGGAACTCACTATGTAGACCAGGCTGGCCTTGAACTCACAGAGATCCGTCTGCCTCTGCCTCCCAAGTGCTGGGACTACAGGTGTGTGCCACCATACCTGGCAATTTACTTTATGTGTATGAGTGTTTTGCCCGCATGTATGTAAGTGTACCCATGTTGTGTAAAATGCCTGTGAAGGCCAGAAGAGAGAGTCGGATCAGATCCTCTGGAACTGGAGTTATGGATGGAAGGAGTTATATTGGTCATCATGTGGGTGCTGAGACTGGAACCCGGATCCTCTGTGAGAGCAGCTAGTGCTCTTGACCGCTGAGCCATCTCCGCAGTGCCCTCTACATTATTTTTTGTGACTGGGTCTCTCACAAAATCCAGAGCTTGCTAATTCAGCTAGACTCACTGGCAAACAAATTCCTGAGATCCTTCTGTTTGCCTCTCCAGCACTAGGAGTACAGGCACATGCCATCATACCCAGCTTTTTATGTGGATGCTGGGGGTCTGAACTCAGGTCCTCAGGCTTGAATGGCAGACACTTTACTGACTGAGCCTCCCCAAAGAACATCTTAACCTCCCCTTTCTTGGTCTGAAAGAAATTCGTAGAATTTATAAACTATATTCATATAGTTTAATAATAAACCAATCTGGTGTTTAATTGTGAAAAAAAGGAGACATAAAAGGAATTTCAAAACACAAATGCTTGGCTACAGCTACGTTAGGAAGCTGCAATGTAATCTTAGACTCACAAGTGTGCATGCAATCACAGAAAACCAGGCAGCCACAGATGGAACAGAAGAGGCAACTGTGTTAGCAGCTCCAACACAAGATGCCTTTTGTAGATAGTTGGAGATAGGGTTTTCTGAAATGGTGAACAGCATATGGCGAGGTCCAGAAAGAGAAAATGTCTCCTTCCTTCAATCCGCACTGCAGCTGTATTAAAGGGTCATTTGGGGTATAGCTCATCAAGCAAGATAAGTCAGGCTCAGAAAGATAAATATCAGATTTCCTCTTATTTATTTCATAATAGACATATCAATCATTTATTTAGATGGAGTCTAAAGCCTGGAGCCTGGGGGAAAGAAGGAGACTAGTGAGGGGGGTGTAAGGGATAGAGGGGAGAAAGAGGAGTGTATGGAGGGTGAATATGTCAAAGTATGCGATATACTGGGAAGATTTAATCTTTATGCAACCTCTTGTAGTTTTGTTTCCTGTTGCTGTGATAAAACACCCAGACAAAAGCTACTTAAGGGAGAAAGGGTTGGTTTGGTCACAGTTCCAGGCTACAGTCCGGCATCACAGGGAAGTCAAGGAGGCAGGAATGTGGAGCGGCTGGTTACAGCACATCCACAGTCAAGAGCAGAAAGCAGCGAACTGATGCACACTAGTGCCCAGGTTGCTCTTTCCTTTTCTCTGTCAGTGTCCAGCCCAGGAAAATGGTGCCATTAATTCCACTAAGAAAATCCTGCACAGGCTTGCCCACAGGTCCACGCAGTCCAGACAATTCTTCACTAAGACTCTCTTCCCAGGTGATTCTAGAGTATGTCAGGTTGATAGTGGAAAGGAACCGTCACACCCAGCACTAGGTACAATAAACATAGGATGGTAAAAAAAAATGCACAAAGTTATTATTTATATGCACATGTAACACAGTCTCTCTATGTAGCCCAGGTTGGGCCTGGACTTGTGATCATCCTGCCTCAGTCTCCTGAGTGCTGGGATTACAAGTGTGTCTGGGTACGTGCGTACGTGTTAGGGATGCATTGACTTTTAAGCAGGATGAAGGACAGGGATAAGGTGCTGTCTTGCTTGACTTCAATATGTATAGCTACAACCCGTCAAATACTGACACCAGAGAGAAACCTCCTGCACCCGACAGCCAGAGACAACCTGCATTCCTTGCCAAAGTGCTCTTTTGGAGAGTGGTAAAAAACCTCACATCTGGCTAACTATGGTGCCATCATTACCAACTACATTGCAGAAAGCAGGGCTGGTTGGCTTACTATAGTTTTTCTACTAGCTAATGATCTGGCAGGTTGGAGATTCTTAACTAATGCTTATTAGAGAAAGAATTAAGGCAAAATCCTAGCTAGGCGAGGGTGGGGCAATAGCTTTCAAGGTGTTAATTCCAGCAGCACAAAAGAGATGTGTCTGAAAGATTTTAGAAAAAGCTGCCCCTCCCAGTCATGTTGGCTTCACTTGTCAACTTGACGCCCCTGGGGAGAGGGAACTTTATGGGGAATTTTCTCTATTAGACCAGCTTATGGTGCATGTCTGTGAGGCATTTTCTTGATCACTGAGAGATGTGGGAGGGCCCAGCACACTCTAGGCAGCGGCAGCGCCACCCCTGGGTCAGTGGTCCTGGGTTGTGTAAGAAAGCAGGCTGAGCACAGGCCAGAGGAGCAAGCCAGTAAGCAGTGTTCCTCGGTGGCCTGTGCTCCAGCTCCTGCTTTGGCTTCCACCCTCAGCACTGGACTGTCATTTGGAAGAGTAAGATGAAGTAAGCCCTTTCCTCCCCAAGTAGCTTTTGGTCAGAGTGTCTTGCTACAGCAACAGAAAGCTAACTAGGACACTCAGGGAGGGCGGTACACTGGGTGACAGCAACCTCGGCACACCCAGTCACTCAACACTCAGGTACCACGTAGGCTTGTCACCTGTCCCCGAAACCCTACTGAAAAGCAAGCATCATGTTGCTGGTTTTCTTTAAAGACAAGTCCTTTCATTACTCCCCATTTTGGCTCTCTTGCAATCTCTTCTGTTCTGAGTCAAGGTCTCACTACTAGTCTGGCTGGATCGTCCTGCCTCAGTCTCCTGAGTGCTGGGATTACAGCATGGGCCACCATGCCTGGCTTATGGCATTAATTTTATGAGTTTTGGGACAAATGAATATTTTCTTCTAGACTTTGTGGTCAAAATGTTTCCCTGTGTTTATCAGACTGGGCCACAGGCAAACGATGTGTGTGAGCCACTGATCGCTAAAGGAGCTGTAGTCTCCAGACCCTTCCGGCATGGGGAGCTTTACAACAGGGCTGCCGTGTACCAGGCCCTCTTCAGTCAGACTTGGATTTCAGTCTTACCTCTGCCCTTCGCTGAGAGGACACTCACGTGACAGAAGCACATCCAGGCACTCCGTGCTCCGTGCTCATAACCCTCTCCCTCCCTGGACTTCTGGGTGTACAGCTGGGGGCGGAGTCTAACTAGGCACAAATGTCAACAGAACTAACTCAAATTGCTACTGTCCAGAGATGATGTAATGTGACCAGTCTGTGGCTCCCACAGAAAGGTACTAACTGTCAAAGTGATTCTGTAATTAGGTCTTGGTATCCCTACTCTCCAGCACAGGAAACAGGATTAGGAAGATTTATCCACTGCCTTTCCCTCCCTTCCTTGTTCCTCCTTCCCGTCCTTCCTTCCTACCATCTGCTAGGAGTCAAGTGCTAGGCGAGGGCTCCATCACTGAGCTACACCTTAGCTCTACATTGCATTTTTTGGATTAATTTTAGCTTGTAATATGGGCATAAAATTCATTGAATGACTATGAACTGCCACATTAACCACAATTCCCATGTTCCTGGTTCTGAGCTTCACACAGATGGAGACAGTCACTTGAAGGAATAGCCACCAGGGTGCACACTGCCTGAGCCACAGAGGGTTGAGGGATGAGGGCGCTGGTCCGAGGGGAGGGGTCAGGCAGGAGGATGCAGAGGGCCCACGTGTGCTCATTCTTTAAAGACAAGAAGGAATCTGAGGGGAAAAGGCTGAGGGAATAGTAAACAGCAGGCACACTTCCTGAACGGCAAGGACTAAGAACTCCGGGGAGCATTCTGGGGGATGAGGCTGTCAAGTCAGACAGGGATGTGATCTTGGGGATCCATGCAGGTATCATAGAGCACTATGGGGTCATTAAAGATCCCCTACATAGCTTGATCAGAAGTTTGGGGTAACCAACTGGGTGGGGGGCATTCAGAGAAAACAAGTCTCTATAGACAGCCCCAAGTGAGAGGTAAAGACCAGTCAGGGGTTTGCTTGAGGAAGGCATGGTAAGGGTGCTGAGAAGGGACAGACCCGAGGGCCACGTGAGAGAAGGAACTTCCTGTGTACACCACAAGGGTGGATTCTGTTCCTTTCTGATGTATCTTCAGTGCAGTAAGCAATCAAGAATGTAGTGCTGGGGGCTGGAGATGACTCAGCAGTTAAGAGGGTTGGCAGGGCAGGGCAATGATGAGGACCAGAGTTCAGACCCCAGCACTCATATAACAAGTCAGGCATCTGGCCCATGCCTGTAGCCCCAGTTTCAAGGACAGGGCCAGGGGGATCTCTGGGGCTTTCTTGCTTCCAGCTTAGCAGAGAAAATGTGAGCCTCAGGTTCAGGGAGAGACTTTGCCTCAAAGGAGAGGTGGAGAGTGACAGAGAACACCCTGGGTTCTTCTGGGGTTGGTATTTGCACAGGTGAGCATATACTGCCCCTCTCCAAGATAAATCTAGATGTAAAAAATATTTAAAAAAAGAATGGTGTCCTGAGTTAAGGAATGTGGCACAGCAGCGGGAAACAGGAGGAGGAGGATTCCAAGGTGCCTGTTTCTTTTAAATATTTTACTTATTATTATTATTATTTAATTACTTATTATTTTTATTTTATGTGTATGTGTGTATTGCTTGCATGTAGGTAAGTATACCTGTGTCCTGCAATGCCTGTGGAGGACGGAAGAGACTGTCTGATCCCCTAGAACTGGAGTTACAGGCAGTTGTTAGCTGCCATGTGGGTGCTGGGATTCAAACTCCCGTCTTCTGCAAGAACAGTGTTCTTAACTGCTGAACCATCTCTCCAGCCCCCTTATTTATTATTTTTATTTTATGTGTATGAGCATATTGCCTGCATGTATGTAAGTGCACCCGTGTCATACAACACCCATGGAGGTCAGAAGAGGGCATCAGATCCCCTGGAACTGGAATTATGGATGCTTGTTAGCCGCCATGTGTGTGCTGGGAACTGAACCTGAGTCCTCTGCAAGAGCAGATAGTGCTTTTAACCACCGAGTCATTTCTCCAGCCCCCGCAAGGTGACTTGTTTTGTGGTTCCAACAGTCACTTGCTGAGGAAATCAAAACTTCTGGGTTCCAGGAGCAAAAGGGAGACGGTGTACATGCCCCATGGCAGCTCAACCCAAAGGCCAGGAGTGATCATCAGAATACATCTCATCAAGACACACAGCACGCTGGGATATCTATGGGAGAGGACTGGAGACTCAGGGGAATCTTACTTCAATATTTTCTTTTTTTTCAAAATGATGTTTTTAAGTTTGCAAACCAAGCAATGTATTTCATTATAGGAATTTCACACATACCTATTGCTTACTTTGTTCTCTTTTGTCCCACTGTCCCTTCTCAGTTTCCCTTTGGTTGCCCCCCCCCGAAAGCAGATAGTTCCCTCTTCTGCTTCCTGTGTGTGTGTGTGTGTGTGTGTGTGTGTGCATGTGTGTAGGGGTATATGAGTGTTCCTGTACATTCATCTGTTGACGGACATCTAGGCTGGCCCCATTTCCTGGCTATTGTGAATGATGTAGCACCAAGTGTGAGTGTGCAAGTCTCTTAGTGATATATTGATTTAGAACCCTTCTGGTATATACCCAAGAGTGGTATAGTAGAATCATATGGTAGTTATTTTTAGTTTTTTGAGAAACCTCCATTTTGATTTCCACGGTGGCTGCCACAGTTTATAGTCCCACCAGCAGTGAATAAGGTTTCAATTTTCCTCACATCCTCTTGCCTTACCTTGAATCTTAGTGAGAAGGGGGGGTCAGTTGGGCCTTTGGGTTATGGTCACCAAGTGGTAAGAGAAGATGGTTTTAGATCTCTGGCCCATCATGATCTCAGGTGATGGTGCTTGAGTGCCTGATCAGGAATACTCTTGGTCTTTTGATGATAAACTCACCATGCTTAAATCTAAACATTTTTTTCTATGTTTCTCCCTTGAAAATATTCAAATTGAGCTTAAATTATCAGCAGTTACAGCATCTTGGAGTTTTATGTCATTATTTTGTAAGAGTCTTCTATATATTTATTTATTTAATATGTATGAGTGTTATATCTGCATATGTGTAAGTGTACCCGTGTCATACAGTGCCCTCGGAGGACTGAAGAGGTCATCTGATCTCCTGGAACTGGAGTTACAGATGGTTGTTAGCCTCCATATGGGTGCTGGGATTCGAACCTGGGTCTTTTGCAAGAACAACCAGTGCTCTTAACCACTGACCCATCTCTCCAGCCCCCTCTAAGATTCTTCTATTTTGTTGGCTTTTAGAACATGTTTGGATAGACCCATAGGAAATTGTTGGGAACGAGGGATTTCATAATTTAAAAATGTGTATACCAAGTGTTCATCCATTCACACATTCCCAGCAGCAGTAAGTGTTCATCTTTCCCACGTCCCTGCCCTGAGGGTGTTCATGCCATGGATCATGGGAACACAAAGCTGTCCTTCCACTGCTTTTTCTCCCCTCCCTTCCTCATCCTTAGAACTATGTGGCAACTTGGCAGATGCTGCCTAGGAGATGAAGGATCTTCTCAGTCTGCTTTCTGATAATAAAAGGAAAGAACTTTGGAAACAGAGAAAAAGAGGTCATGGGGGAGAACTGGCTGCATTTAGATGTTCTTTTTAAAATGCTTTTAATTCCAGAAAAGAATGAGCTTATTAGTGACCACTGAATCCTTTAGTTATCAATGAGTCCTTCTCCAGGGTCAATGGGCAGCATCTCAGAGCAAGAAGGAGTTGACAGGAAAGTAGGGCGAATGGGTGGGAGGTGGGCACTCATATTGCAGTAGAAGAGGCTATCATGGGTGCTGGGAGGGTGATGCTCAGTCACTGTTTGCACTGGGTCCCTGACTTGGCCCTAGATCTAGTTCTTAGAACCAACTTCCTTGGGCCAGTGTGTCATTAGTAACTGTACTAGTTGCTTTTCTCATTTCTGTGACCAAATAACACCTGAAAAGAAACAACTTGGAAGGAAGGAAGGAAGGAAAGAAGAGGGAAGGAAGGAAGGAAGGAAAGAAGGAAGGAAGGAAGGCAGGCATTATTTTGGCTGACAGTTTGAGGGGACACAGTCCATCGTGGCAGGGAAGGCATGGCAACATGAGGCAGCTGGTTACATTAGTCCATGGGTAGGAAGCACAGAGAGGACAGGAGAGGAGGAATGGGGCTTGCCTCCTATATAACCTCAAGGCCTACCCCATAGTGACACACATCCATTAGTGAGGCTTCATCTCCTAAAGGTTCCACAACCTTCCAGAACAATGTCACCAGCCAGGGAACAGGTGTTCAAACATGTGCCTAGGGGAGAAATCTCACATTCAAACCACCATGGTCACCAAGGATGGCTGGGAAGGTTGGTGGCATCAGGAACTGGAGGCTTATGCCCTAGGCTGGGAAGAGCCCAGTGGATCACTGCAGGTCTCTGGCATGTTCTGCAACTGAACATCTGTGGGTATAATCTCTCCATCTGTCTGTGAAGTGTAACATTACTACCTAGCGTGACTCTAGAAATTAATTCACAGGTGATTAGCGAATTTTGGGATGTTTGAATTTAAAAGTTTCTCATAAATATTCACATAAAATACTGTCAGCATTTATATTAGGACTGGAGGATAAAAAAATCCCCTCAGGGCTGAGAATCTATTTATTTTATTCTTTCCATTCATCATTTGACTTATGTTTTGGCTGAGTAGAAAGAGAAATTGGACATCATTTTGCATTTTGGACTCATTTCAGAAGCTGTCTGGAGTAGAGCAATAAAGACTGATTTCCAAATATGGAGGAAAAAATTGCCATCTTTGGTTAGGAGCAGTTTGTGGTCAAAGAAGCAACAGGACATGGATCCCAAGCCAATGGCACAATGCAGGAGCCACCTGTGATTGTGAGCCCCAGGTGTTCCAGGCAGGTGTCGAACACCCTCAAAGCTGCTTTCTCTGTGGGGTTTTCTTACCCTACGCGCTGTTCCCTGCTTGGTCCACATGTGTTGGTGCACAGACTCGGTTCCATACCAACGCTGCCCCCAGAATCCACACCACAACATGTATGCTCAGTCCTATGTGTATTCCGCTTGAGTTTTCAATTTGTAAGCCACCCAGGGAGCATGTTAGGTAGAGACGAAAAGCAAGGTGTTTACAAACTGGCAGTGAAACATGATATTTATCCAGTCAGTTGAAGTGAGCCCGACAGATGTATTTTTTTGTTAAAATTAAAATTGTAAGGCCTATCACATTACCCTGGGTGATGCTGCCAGACACACAGCATATGTTTGACAAAGAGGCACCTTGTGGTCATCTGAGCCTGGCTGTGGCTTCCAACAATTCAGTGTGGAGTAGCTTGTTGTAAGGCCTCACCTGAGAGGGGGCCCCCACCTGATTCGAACACACAGCAACAGACATGAAATTGGTATAGAAATAATTCTTGTCTGTCTCTCCCTGACCACAAATATTGTCACTATCAGAGAAAAACTTTGGGGAACAAAAGTGAAGCGAGTCATTCATCTTTCCTTTGAGACAGAGTCTCATGTAGCCCAGGCTAATTCTATGTAGCCGAGGATAACCTCGAACTCCTGATCCTCCTGTCCTTTCCTCCCAAGTGTCGGAATTACAGACACGTACCACCATATTTGGCTCAAAGATCTGCAACAATTGTTCTTAACTCAGACTAACAGACTAGACATGTCCCAAAGACACACCCTGGGCACGGACCGTTTTCTCCCCAGCACTCCCTGGGACCACTCACTGGATGTGCACAGCTTCAAGTGGGAATGACCAGAGGACAGAATCCACAGGGCTGTTTTCTAGAGCAAGCACCTCTGTTTGCATTTTGTTTTCAGGGCAGTCTTTCCTGGTTTATGACTAGGATTCCCTCTTCATATTGTTAAATAGTGAGCTGGTATTTCCTGCTCCGAAAATAATATTACCAGTAATATCAGAGATAGAAATCTCTAAAGCTGCCCTTAGGTGGGATTTCCTGAGGGCTCTGTGGTCCAGTGGTAGGAGTTGACATGTGAATATGCCGTATCAAAGGGTCCTGGGTTCCACAAAGGTCCGAATACACATCCTTCCATGCCTTCCCAGGAATCTAAACCCAACACTCTCTGATCCCCATAGTTAATCTCTGTCCAATTGTATCCTTTGTTGTCATCTTATCTGCACCTGTAGAGCTAGTTATATCTCCCGAACACCAATGTCTTTCCTCTCCATTTACATGTGTCCGTTTATGCATAAGACATTTCTGGAAAGATGTTCATGAGGCTATCCACACACACAAAAAAAAAATGGTGAGGACAAAAGGAATTAAAGACCAGCATTAGATGTGATACACCTTGGATTGGCAAGAAATAATCTGACAGGTTGTGAAACATTCCTGGATCATCAGCTACAAGATCATCTGAAGCATAGAAACAACAAGCTAACACATCATAGAAAGTTGCAACATTAAACCAGTCTCATGAGTAAGATTCCGTCATTTGACAGCTCAGGTCCTTAAAGGAGGATGAGCAAGTAGCCTGGGGCTAACCACCTGAGCAGCTAATGCCAGAAGCTTCCAGACAGAAAAGGAATAAATACCTGTCACTATAAGCAGGTATAGAGGAGTCTGTGGCGACATGAGCGTGGACATTCCAGAGCAAATGGTGCAAATCAGAGCAGCTGCATCCACAGATTAATGATGGAAGAATGTTCCCTGACAAAACTAGCGTTATGGGTTGAATGATGTCCCTGTACCCAAGTTCACTGCTGAAGTCTTAACCCCAAGTATTTCAGGATGTGGTTGTTTTTTGTAAACAGAGTCACCACAGCTATAATCAGTTGAGATGATACCACACTGGAGGAGGGTAGGTCCGGAATCCTACATGATTTTGGTGATGGTTTCAATGTTTGCCTCCCTCTCAAATTGCTGTTGAAATTTAATTGCATTATAACATAGCAGCATCGAGAGGTAGAACCTCAAAATGGTGATTAAAGCCTGCGGGTTCCTCCCCTTAAGAATGAAGTTGTGCTTTCAGTTTTCGGCTCGGAGGAGGCTAAGGCACAACTTTCTTCAGTTGTCCCAAATCTGGGTTCATCTGACACCAGTTGCCTCCATTATGCCTCCCAAGTTTGACACCAATGAGGTCAGGGTCGTCTACCCAAGGTGCACCGGAGGCAAGGTCAGCGCTAAGTCTGCTTTGGCCCCCCAAGATTGGTCCCCTAGGTTTGTTTAAAAAAAAAAAAAAGTTGATGATGACATTGCCAAGGCAACTGGGGATTGGAAAGGTCTGAGGATTACAGCGAAACTGACTGTTCAGAACAGACAGGCCCCGATTGAGGTCGTGGCTTCTGTCTCTGCCCTGATCATCAAAACCCCCAAGGAGCCACCAAGAGACAGAAAGAAGCAGAAAAACATTAAGCACAGTGGAAATACCACTTTTGATGAGACTGTCAACACGGCCCGACAGATACAGCACCGATTTTTAGCTAGAGAAATTTCTGGAATTATTAAAGAGATCCTGGGGACTGCACAATCTATGGACTGCAGTGTGGATGACCGTCACCCTCATGACATCATAGATGACATCAACAGTGGTGCAGTGGGATGCCCAGCTAGTTAAGCAAGAGAAACTATTTCAATAAAAGATGATCTGACAAAAAAAAAAATAAAATGAAGTTGTGGCACTAGGGAAAGGGTTTCTTAGAGATGAACAAGGTTGGTCTCTGTTGCCTCTCTGTTGCCTAAGTGATGCCTTCTACCACATTAGGGCCAGAAGGCCTTTACCAGATATCTTGGATATCCCAGTGTCCGGGAAATGTGAGAAATAAATGTATGTTCATAGCAAGTTACCCAGTCTGTGTATTTTGTTATGTAACACCACAAATGGCCTCAGACAAGCGTTATACTTCTGAAAAGGGGCGCGCTGGACACACAGACAAACATGCACAGAAGAACGCTGTGTAAACTTGAAGACAGAGGTCAGAGACAGCTGTGTTCACAAGCTGAGGAGCACCAGACTGTCAGCAAACCATCAGAAGCCAGGAGATGGCCCTGGAATATGGAGCCACCCTGGCACCATTTGGGCCTTGCAACTTCCAGAACTGTGTGAGGAGAAATTTCCAAAGAGTGAGACACTCTGCTTATGGAGCTTGCTGCCGTAAGCAGAAGGGGAGCCCCAGCCTTTTTATCTTTCTGCCTGAGAGTCTTACTCTCTATATAGCCCAGTCTATCCTAACACTCAAAATCCTCCTGCCTCAGCTTCCCCAATACTGGGATTAAAGGTGTATACCACTATGCCTGGCTACAACTTCAAGCTTTGAAGGACATGAATACCAATAGAGCTGGGAAAGAATTGTGATAAGCATAAACTCAGAATAGAGGTCATGGAAAATGTAGTGGACTGAAGCAGAAATTTAGATTGGACAGCAGGAGACTCCAGAGAAATCTACTTGGCTGTCTCACCTCTTAAAAATATAAACAATGTCAGCAAGGCTATCAAAAGGAAAGTTGGGACTTAATGATGTAAAGATAATACTTTAATTAGATCTCTTTCCTAGAACTTTGGAACAAAAGGCTTCGGGGAGAAACAGACTAAGTCAAGACAGTACCTTACCAATGGCTACTGTGTGCTTTGGGGGCAGAAGAAATGATTTTACGACTTAAAGCAACTGGTCAAATAAAAGACGCAAACAGTGGGTCACCAAAAATTCCTGCTCATCTTGCCATATGGGGGATAATTATTACGCTAGTTAGAAATTTAAGGATATCTTACACAGGTGAAGAGCTCTGCAGGTAAATGGGCTTGCTGTGCAAGTCTGATGGCCTGAGTTCAATCCCAGATCCCACAGTGGAAGGAGAGAACTGACTCCTGAAAGTTGCCCCCCTCAACATGCAAATGATCAAAACAAAGAAATTTAGGGATATCTTTATGAAACAAATAAATGAGAGTATTAGGTAAAAGATTAATAAAATATAACAGACATGGTTGGTAAATCAGCAAGCAAGTTCTTGAACTATCAGATCACAGGAGAAGCTCCAAAAGATCTTGGACTCTGTTTATAGACCATGGGTAGCAGAGGAGGAATAAACAGCTCCTTTTGTTTCTTAGAAGGGAAGCAGTATAGTTAGCAAAAAACATTGAAGCAATGAAAATGTTTTTTTGAGATGTGCTAACATAAAAATGTCAACGTGAGACCTCTTAAGGTTATCTTTTGGCTCAGCCCGAAAAGAAATAAAAGGTAACATCCATCACAGAAGCCACAAAAATGAAAAGAGAGAGTAAGAGCCAGTGACAATAAACATGAATGTACTTGGGCTAGGGACAAACAAGGTAACAAAAAATCAATGTGAGGCCAGAGAGAGATGGCTCAGTGGGTAAAAGTGCTTGCTGAGAAGACTTGATGATCCCATAGTAGAGGGAGAAAACCAACTCCTGAAAGAAAGGTGTTCTCTGTATGTGCCTGTACACATACACACACACACACACACACACACACACACACACACAAATATTAAATAATAAATAAAATTTAAAAATTGTAAAATCAGAGTAGATGGTCGTTCATGCCAGGTTCAAGGGGCCAGCAGGAAAATACACTCTGCCCTACTTTGGAAATTGTACTTCAGGAGTGTTTGAACCTCCTGTGGCCTCTTAAACTGTCTTTTCAAAAACAGACACAAGCCTCACCTCCCTCTGCTTCCCTGGGCCTGCACAACCCGCAGGCCTCTCTCGGTCCCACAGGCCTCTCTCCAGGGTAAGTTGATCATACCCGCCGAGCCTTGACTCCCCCAGCCTCATTCACCCTCCCATCTCCCCTGCCAGTCTCTCCTCCTAGCCTGGGTCCTGTCCCATTCCTTGTCTTGGTGCCCCAGACACCGGGGAAACCACCACTGCTTCCTGATCCTTTGCATCCAGACCACTTTAAGATTTCCTCTTACTGCAGTCAGACTGGCTAAGATCAAGAGAACAAATGACACCAAATGTTGGAGAGGATGTGGGGAAAGGGGAACACTCATCCACTCCTGGTGGGGCTGCAAACTGGTTCAACCCCTATGGAAAGCAGTGTGGAGAACTCTTAAAAAACTACAAATGAACCTACCATTTGACCCAGTTATACCACTCCTTGGCGTGTATCCAAAGAAGAGACAGAGACACTTGTACATCCATGTTTGTTGTTGCTCTTTTCACAATAGCTAAGAGATGGAAGCAATCTATTTGTCTCTTAACTGACGATTGGATAATGAAAATGTGGTTCATTTATACGATGGAGTTTTACTCAGCAGTAAAGGAAGATGAGATCATGAAACTTGCAGGTAAATGGATGGAACTAGAAACTGTTATACTAAGGGAAGTAACACAGACTCAGAAAAGAAATTGGCATATGTTCT
>NW_008349753.1:1811227-1811817 GCF_000622305.1 Nannospalax galili | reverse complement strand
GAAGACCTCACCAGATGGACTTGAACCAGTGTCCAATCTACAAAGAGGAGGGTCAACACAGAGGAATCATTTCTTCCATGGTTCCAAGTGAAGCCAACCATGGTTGAGCAGGACCTTTGACTTATATTCACATAGGCGGAACTGGTAAAAGAAAGGAGCCAGGGGCTCCTCCCAAGCCCATGTGACCCCTGAGGAATAGATTCTCAAATGACCTTAAGAATAAAATTAAATTGGTTCATCTGGGCTAACTGTATGGCCTTAAACACCCAAGAGGAAAGTAAAACCATGATTAAAGGGGCCAATATACTTTTTTAAGAGTCCATATCTATAGCTAAAAGTTACATAGCAAGCAACACGCCAGATAGGAGATCCCTTCTTTTGAGTTGTTGGCCAGGGTGGCCAAAGGGACTCCCAGATAGTAACCCAGCACAGAACTGTGAAAATGAACAGCAGACCCTAATCTTATCTAAAGGAATATTGACAACTGATTGCTGCTAGATGAGGAACAGCTGACCTTCCTAAAACAAAGACCTCTAGATAGGCTGACTAGATTCACCAGATGGACAAGTAGTGGGGAATGGCTGGGGGTG
>NW_008349753.1:1787434-1810894 GCF_000622305.1 Nannospalax galili | reverse complement strand
CTTTTTTAAAGGTTAAAAACTCATTCAATTTTATGTCTTACAGGGCTTATGTTAAGTTCAATATTTTATAACTGTATTAATTCAACTGTGAACCTAGAAACTTACAGCCACTTGTGAAAGAGATGTACTCTTGCTCTGAAGTGTGTTACTGAGTATGTTAAAGCTGTAATGAAATGCTTCTTCCAATCATGTAGTTATGAAAAACAAAAAAATTGTAAAATTAATATGAACAACCCCAATTTAGCTGTTAAAAGGAAAAAATAATCATCTGGATGAAAAAATAAAATTCAACAATATGCTGTTTAATAGAAACATATTTAGTACCAAATCATTTACATAAATGGAATTGGAAGGTTCAAGAGTTAATCCATTTGTGTGAATGGAGCAAAAATACTCAAGCCTCTTCCATCTGACAGGCATAATTTCCCCTGTATGAATCCCACTTGTCTTGCAAGGCCAGGCTTAATGGCCCCCTTTCTTGTGACCTGTTCTCTAGCACCCCTAGCCCCAGCACATGGTTAGCTGGTGTCTCCAAGCACAGGCACTAAAAGTGTGTCTGTTAAAATGAAAACGTTGAGGATCCAGAGGAGAAAGTGTATGTGTTTAGTAATTTTGGTTGCCCAGTGAAACTGGGATGCTGGGTTTGTTGCAAACAGTAAACTGCAAAGAACTCTGAAGTCCAGAAGTTTCCCATATGCAGAGGGAAAGAGCAGCAGGATTTGGGATTAATTCTGTTTTCTACTTGTTTGCATTGTTTTGTGACAGTAGCTCAGAGTACTGGGAACAGACTGGAGGAAAGGGAACTTTGAGGCAGGCACCAGATAAAGGCCAATCCATAGTGTCTGTCAGTGTGTGGTGTGACTTTTTTTCTGCTTAGGTGCTGTATTTCACAGTTTTATCAAAGCAGGTTTGGGTGCTTTTGTGGTAAGCAGTACACAAGCAGCAGTCTGGTTCTTCTTCCTGTTCCCTCCCCTCTTCCCCGCCCCCTTCTCTCCTCTTTCTTCTTCCCTCCTCCACTGTTTCCTCGTCCACGTCCTCCTCTTTCCCTCAGTTTTTTTCTGTCTTCCTACTTTCTTTTCAACTTCCTTCTCTATTCTTTTCCTCCCGTTCATCCCTCATTCCGTTTAGAATTAGGGCAAATTGGAAAAGAGGGAAGGTTTCATACACCATAGACCTCTGGGCCGGAACACCATCAGGGAAGGCGCACAGGCCTGTGCGCCGCCGAGAAGGGCTTTTGTGGTAGAACAGTAAAGAAGGCTGAAAAGCGACAGGGAAGGGGGGGACAGGAAGCCAGGGGAAGGGGGGACAGGAAGCCGGGAGGCCAGAGGACTCCACACAAGTCTGGCGGCAAAGAGGAGGCTAGAGATGGTGTAGGAAGGAATCAGGCAGATGCTCTTTTTCTTTTTCCCTTAGACTTAAATAAATAAAAAATGCGGTTTATGGGGGGGGGGGATGGCTGATTAGATAAGGCTTGGTGAGGTGGAAGAAGTCACACCATCAACACAAATAGAGACACTTAGAATGCCAGAAAAGCAATTCTGGATAAAAAGCAGTGAGGGGGTCACTGTAGGAATACAAGGAAAGCCACCCACATAGGAGAGATAAGGTAACATTACATATGATATACTATTAGAGGAACACAGCAGATGCTGCTTATATGGAAGAGAAAATGTTTCTATCCCAACTAACATTATATACAAATACATAAATTAATGTATATAAATATGCTATATATATGTAATTGACAACATTGAAATTTCAGTAAGAAACATTAGCAACTGTATGAAGCAGTAAAAAATCACAACTGGATTGAAACTTTATCACAGCTTCTTTTCCAGAAAAATAGGTCTTCCCCCAAAATTTATCATAAAAGGAGGTGGCCCAAGAGACTCCCAGATAGTAACCCAGCATAGAACTGTGAAAATGAAGAGCAGACCCCAATCTTATCTAAAGGAATATTGACAACTGATTGCTGCTAGATGAGGAACAGCTGACCTTCCTAAAACAAAGACATCCAGATAAGCCGACTAGATTCACCAGATGGACAAGTAGTGGGGAATGGCTGGGGTGCCGACAACACAGCAGACAGTATACTGCAGGGATATTGTGTCTTTGCTCTGGAAACTCTTATTGGGCATGTAAAAGCTGTAATGATATGCTTCTTCTAAAAAAAGATAACATTAAAAAATTTAGGAAACAGCATATCTTGAAATGGAATTTCATTAAAGGGTAAAAACTCATTTATGTTTTATGTTTTACAGGGTTTATACTGAGTTCAATATTGTATAACTATTAATTCACTGTGAGCCTAAAAATTTTATAGCCACTTTTGAAAAAGATGTATCTTTGCTCTGGAAATTGTTATTGAGTATGTTAAAGCTGTAATGAAATGCTTGTTCTAAAAAAAAAATGCCAAGCCAAATCAAAGGCAGAATGGGATGAAACATTGTATGTTTTACAGGGTTTATACTGAGTTCAATATTGTATAACTATTAATTCACTGTGAGCCTAAAAATTTTATAGCCACTTTTGAAAAAGATGTATCTTTGCTCTGGAAATTGTTATTGAGTATGTTAAAGCTGTAATGAAATGCTTGTTCTAAAAAAAAAATGCCAAGCCAAATCAAAGGCAGAATGGGATGAAACATTGATAGGCAACAGTGGGAACCTTAGATTCCAATTGTTCTTTTGCTTTGCTGGAGGAATACAGACAAGTCATCTTTCTGGTTTAACTCCTTATCCACATGAGGGTACCATTGCTACAAATCCATCCACAGGTCAGGAGCTTATCATATGGGTCCTGTTTACTCACTACAGAATTCTCTTACTGTAAAAAGCAATTGCAGTTGACTTTGTGTATATTTGTTTCTGCAAGCAGACAAAAGGGTTTTTACGGACTCATTAAATAAGTGCTCTTGAATGGGGTATATACTTCCTAGCATATGTCAGGATCTAGCACTGAAAAAAATGTAGGTGTTGGTGGTGGGGATCTTGAGAGGAGATCCCGACTACTGTAAGTATCCAGTGGCTCTGACTGGCTGTGAAGAGTTACATGGTTAACAGCTAATCCTGATTGTCAACTAGATGAGATTTAGAAGTACCCTGGAAACAAACCTCTGGTGTCCTGTGAGGGATTTTTCTGGATTAGGTTAGTCAAGGTGGGGAAGACCCACCCTAAATGCAGGTGGCAACATTCTATGGGCTGAGGTCTTGGACTGAATAAAAAGGAGAAATCCAGTTGAGCACCAGCATTCAGTACTCTTGGTTTCTTGACTGCAGATGCAATGTGAGCAGCGGCCTCAAGCTCCTGCCCCCGTGACTTCCCCACCACATCATCTGTACCCTCAAACTGTGAGCCTAAATAAGTATTTTCTCCTGTAATCTGTTTTTGTTGAGTATTTTATTAGATCAATGAGTAAAGTAACTAAGACACATGCTTTGGGCATCATCATAAGCACAGAACACTGGACTAAACATTCAGGGCTCAGAGGCGCTGAACAATCACAATCTATTACATTGGCTCCTCCCTGATACTTCTGGGAGTCATGTTCATGATCACTCATTGTGTAAGACAACAGTTAAACTGATTCAGTGCTGTGGGAAACAGGTGAGCAACAAGGAAACAGCTAAGTTAAGGACAACCTGACTCAAAATAACAGCTCAAAAATAAGTCAGGGACATGAAAGGAGCCAGCTGACATACTAGGAGAGTAGGCGGCCCTTCAGCTCTGCCTTTTACTGACACCTACACTCTTGCCTTCCCAGCCTAGGAGGCTGATGGACAAAGACATCAGAAAATAATAAGGGCAAAAGGGTTCAGAGAAGCTGTGTGGTAAATAGTTCCCAGGGGTCCAAGCCTCCCTCCTTCCCTCCCTCCCTCCCCCCTCCCTCCATCTTCCTGATTATTGAAGTTTGCATGCCTCCTGTTATTCTGGCCTGAACATTGCCCCCACCCCCACTCCAGCCACTTAAGCCTTGGGAAGGAAGAGAACTGGGAAGTCCGGAGCCCAGAAAGCCTTCCCAGGACTCTCCTGGGTGAGGCCTCTGAACACTAAGATTCTCTGGTAGCTGCTTTTAAAAAGGATGATTCAATCCCAAACACAGTATCAGAGAATTACAGAAGGATTTTAAAATGTCTCTGTTTAGGTTAGAGAAATACTAACCTTCCCCAAAGACAAGAGACCAGGCATAGTGTTACACACCTATCATCCTAGCCCTTGGGAGATTGACACATCATTTGAGGTTCATTTGAGCCAGGAGCTTGACATTTTTTTCAGTGCTAGGAGTGTTTCACCCTGGACACATAGTGAGACCCTCATATAAAAAAAAAAAAAGAAAAAAAAGAAAAAGAAACCAAAACACAAGAGTTTTAACTTCCCCACAAAAAGAATTTTAAAGCTAGAGGCGACCCACAACACTTTTACACCTTGCCCTTTGGGATTCTGAAGAACAATGTTAAATTATTTTATTTATTAGTTACATGTGTGTATGCTTGTATGTGTGCATGTACACATGTAGAAGTCAGAGAGGGTATCAGGTCTCTCAGAGCTGGAGTTATAGGTGTTTATGGGGCATGGGTACTGGAAATATCTGATCTTCGGTCTTTATGTTTGTGCAGCAAACATTTTAAAACACCGAGTCATCTCACCAGCCCTAAATGATTACTTACAGGTATTTATGATAGTGACAGTGGATTTCAGATAGTAAATTATGATATGTACTTTGATGTTTTTCTGTTTTCACTCGATCACTTCCTTCAGTTTGCTCTAAGGGCTGAATCAATAGCAGGAACCATCAACATGACTGACTGGCTCATGAACCTGATCAGGAGAAACAGAACAACGGGACATGTCACACCAGCAGCAGAAAAAGCACTCCTGGAGCTCACGGACACATAGCCAGGAGAAAGAAGAGAAATTTAAGACCCTGAAGCCTGAAACACTGACAGTGTATGCAGGTGTGTGGGGTAGGGGAGGCAGGGACACTGAAGTGTGGCAAGGGAGGAGGTCCAGGAGGAGGTGTTCAAATCAAACTCCACGTTAAGGAAATCAGCATCAAGATATGAAGGCTTGGGGCAAGGGTCCCAGAATTGTCCAGAAACGAGCAAGTCACAAATCCTGTGTGTGTATTGTGTGTGTGTATGTGTGTGTATGTGTGTGTGTGTGCAGGAGCACATGCCACAGAGCATGTATGGAGGATAGACCTTGAGTGTCAGTCCTCACGCCCCATTCTGTTTGAGTCAGCGTCTCTTTGTTGTTCTCCACTGTGAACACAAGACTAGTTGGCCTGAGCATCTCCTGTCTCCACCTCCTGTCTCACAATGTGAGAAGTGGGATTACATATGTGTGCTATTGTGCTGGGCTTTAGGTAGGTTCTGAGGATTTGCACTAACATCCTTGCATGGCAAGCACTTTATCCTCTGAGTCATCTCTCTAGCCTAAGATTTTGAGCTATATATGAAGTTACAGTATAATCAGGACCTCTGATAATCGGTGTGATTAGCTCATTTATACCCATCTCTAGAAATTGGAGTCACAATACCACATTTTAAGTGATTGTGAAGGTTTGAGTTGTATCTTAGCTTTTATGATATGGAGTTGGCCTGGTTTGTGCTTTATTTCCAGCTGGTAAAATATGAAGATTCAAATGATGGCCCCCTCCCTGTGGGAAAAGATAATCCAATTTATGACTTTGCAAGAAGAATCCTGTATACGTTCAATTCTAGGATACTCAGCCAAAGAAAATGATGGGACCCTGTTGTTTGACTCGTTTAAATCCAATTTGTGTGGTGTGCTGGCCACTACTCCATACAGAGAACCCATCTGCACAGAAATGGGATAAACCCTGAAGTTCTATACTGCCATTTCTATAGTTCAAACTATGCAATTACCTGCTCCAGAGGCCGGATATTGGACACTCACAACAATTTCACTGCCTCAAGAAAGCACCGTTTTTTACAATTTACATGAAAACTCTGCACAAGAAAGAAACCCTTTAATTGGCACATTTTTTTTTTTCAGCAGCATTTAAATACAGGCCAGCTGGATCCCCACAGCGCCTGTGAATTTAATCAGCATGCTCGTCCCAGAACCTATAGTCTATAATCGCCCAGCACTGGAGCTGCATCTGTCACCCAAATCTACTCCTGATCATTTCTCATCATTAGCTCTCCATGTCTGAAACGAATTATCCCACGGTACCCTCAGAGGCACTCATTTATGAAAGGGCTCAGAAGACAAACGGCATCTTTTCGTTGAATGCCTTCCCGCCACAACAGGCGTGTTCTGGCTCTAACTTCTCCTTTTCTAAATTCCTGTAAGCAACATTCTTTCTAGGCTCAAACTACGTGATCACTCTGTGACTTATAACCCCCTAGTTGGTGTTTCAGTCCTTACCAAATACAACTCCAAATATCAGGTTATTTACTTTTTTTCTTGAAAGACATCAAGATGATATTAAATAAAAATATCACTTTGCTCTGCTCTCTTGCTTGAGCTACTGTGGTTCATTAACCCAGCCTTTACTCTCCAAATCATCAAAGGTGACCCGGGAGCCTGAGCCCATCTTTGTAATAAACTTAGCCTCAAATAAAATACTAAGAATACTGCATGTCATAACAACAAAAACACATCATCTTGAAACTCCTTAAAGCTCTTAACATCTTGTGGAGGAGATAGAAAATATGCACAGAACACTTAACAGTGACACCTTTCCAAAATGACAAGTCACTTGAACAATCATAGGGAGAGCTGCCTAGCTGCTGAGGAAGCTCAAGGCCATATAGGAGCATCACAAGGTAGTTAAGGGGCTGGGGAGATGGCTCAGTCTGTAAACTCTTGTAGGGGACCCTGAGGTTGGATTCTCATTAAAGGTAGCGACAGTGGGCCCACATCTGTACACCAGCGCTGAGGGTGAGGTAGAGACAGGTGGACCCCTGGAGCTTGTGGGCCAGTCTAGCAGAACCAGTGAGCTCCAGGTACAGTGAGAGACCCTGTCTCAAAAAGTAAGGAGGAGGGCTAGGGAGATAGATTAGTGGATAAAATGATCTCCATGGAAGTACAAGGACCCGAGTTGGGATCTCCAGCATCCATAGTAACATTGGACAAGTGTGGCAGCCTGCCTGTGATCCTAGCACTTAAGGGGGCAGAGATGGGGATTCCTGGGGAAGCTGGTCAGCTAGATTAGCTAAATTGGCAAGCTCCAGGTTCAAAAACACCCTGTCTCAGTAAATAAAGTGGAGAGCCATCAAAGAAGACATCTGATGTCAAACTCTGGCTTTCAAGTGCATTCACACACATGTGCACCCCCACACATGCTAACATACATGCAAATAAACAAGGTGTAGTGCTACTGAAGATGGCTGACATCAAACTCTGGCCTCCACATGCATGTACACACACACACACACACACACACACACACACACACGGAACAAAGGGAGTTAATACGCTCCTTAATATAGAGTGCTGGCTGTGTGTAGTAATGGTAACATTAAGGTGAGTGCAAAGCACATGAATTCATTAAAATTTATTTGTGTGTGTGTGTGTGTGTGTGTGTGTGTGTGTGTGTGCTCATATGTGGAGCTCAGAGGACAACTTTAAGGAATCGGCTTTAAGGACTTTTTCATCATGTGGGTCCTGGGGATTGAACCCAGATCTTCAGGTTTGACAGCAAGCACCTTTACCTGCTGAGCCATTTTGATGGCCCAAAGCACAGGGATGTATTAGTCATGAAAAAAAAAAAAATCACATGAGCTTCATCCTGTTCTCACAAAGAACAGCAATCACACAAACAAAATAATAAAAGACTGCTACGGAGTAGGCATCCAATAGCTGTTAGGTTAAAAAGGAATTCCAGAGAAATGAACTAATGGGGCTTATGAAATTAAAGAGGGCTGGAGTCTGAACAGGGTCTTGCAAAGATTGAGGGCAAATGCTTACAGGTGCATTTGTGAATTCACACAGCAGCTCACCCACAAAACCTGACAAGAATATTTTTTCCTGTTTAGTTTGTGGACAGAGATGATCATCAAAGGGACATTCTGTAGGTGTTTGTCACCAGAAAGTGAGGCACTGAGCTATCCTGGGGGAGGAGACAGAGAGAGGAGAAGAAAAGAATTGAGAGGTCGTTGTTTTTTGTTTTTTTAAATTCTCTTTCGATTGGTTTGCCACCTCTCTCTCCTTCCAGACAAATGAACACGAAGATCCTCTTACCCATGTCAGGAAAGAAAAAGGAAAAAGCGAAAAAAGTGATTTTTGGTTTTTATTCTTCTGGCAATGAGAATCTGCTCATGTTCAAAATGTACGTGTGAAAAATCTCTGGAAGGTACCGTGCGTTTTGATGAGTTGGGTGTGCAGCAGTTAGTCTCATTCTGAAGACAATTACATAACATTTATTCTGGATTATTTGTAATTTTAGTACTCAGGGAAGTGCCTGCATTTTCAGTTAAGAGACAGGACTTAAAAGCATGGCACAGTGAACCTTCCATGGAACGCCCCCTTGCTGGTGCAAATAAACACTAATATCAAATGGTGGTTTGATCATGTGCTCCACCCCCGCCCCCCCGAACATACAAATATAGAACATGACCATAAAAAGTAACGGACTGTACCCTGGCGAACTAATTTATGACAGCAGATCCAGATCGGAATGCCAGCTGGAATTACCTTTCCTCGCTGGCAAGTTTTACATATACAGCTTTGTGCGGAAGACAGAAGCATGCAAAGGCCACTTCAGTTCGTGCTGCTGAAACGGCACATGGCAGGTCTGAAGAAAAGGCCCCAGTAGGCTCTCCCACAGCATTTAAGATTTGTTGAATGAGTCAGTGACTTCTTTTTAAACTTGATTTTGATTCAGGTTTAGGAAGGAACTTTTGTAACCCTTCCAAGATTTTATATCAAATTTATGCTGGCTAGCAAGCAGCGTTTTAGCTTCAGAGTCGAGAACAATAAATAGCCCATAATTATTTTATGAGGAGTACAAAGTGATTCTGACACCAAACAAACAAACAAAAAATTCAAAAAGAACGAAAAATACCCTAGCCAAATAGATACAGTTTTAACCTTTATGAAGCATTATGGGCAAGGTAGTCTGGAATTCTAACAAACAGTATGAGACAGTTGATAAAACAAAGGATAGAGTTTTGCTTTATGAACTTTCACCACTCAGATAATCTTCCAGATCCCCAATGTGTGATCATCACCTCACTTCCTTTGGACAGCCATTCATATCTAATTCAGGTCTTACACAAAGAGAGATGAGCTAATGTGCCTTATCAGATTGAAAAAAAAAGCCACCCTGAGCGACAGTTCAGTGGGGCAGGATCTTAGCAAATCCTTTGTGTGTCCACAGCCCCCAGCGTCCAAACATATAAAGCTACCAGTCCTTAGCACTCTCAGGCTCATGGCCGCTTTATGCTGCTAAAGCAAACAGTCTGGGCAGAAGAAGGACAGCATTACTGTCTTTCTGATCACCCTCCTCCCTCATCCTGATAAGCCAGTGATTAGCTTTCCTGTTGGGATTCAGCCCTGCCTGGGTAGCTTCAGGCTGTCAACTCCAGCAGACCCTGATAATATCACACAATTGACGGCCTCTCTTTTCTTCTAGGGTGTTTCATTCTGCATTAACCAATATCTACATCCAAAATGGACAGCAATCTTCACATGCTAGCCAGGGTGTAATTACCAAGGCTGTTTTCTCACCGTATGTGAAAAAGAGCTTATGTAGAACATACCCTTCCCTTTGCCTCTCTTTTCTGTCCATAATGTGGACAGAAGGCTGCTGGTTACAAAATCCAAACCTCTAAGCTGGCATGGTGATACACACCTGTAATTCCAGCACTTGGGAGGCTGAGGCAGGAGGATTGCCATGACTCAGAAGCCATGCTGACCTACATGGTGAATACCAGGCCAGCCAAGGCTACACAGTAAGACACTGTCTTGAACCAGACACAAACAAAACAAAACAAAACAAAATGCAAAATGCAGCCCTCTGTCTCTGAGACATAGATTTTACATGCTCTATGTAAATTCCAGAGTAGGCACTTCCCTGAGTTTAGGCATATTTGCTTTCCAGAAATTAAAAACATGCATTATTGTTTTTGGATGTGGTTGAGTTGATTATGAAGGGATTCAGTCCGTTTAACTATATCAGTAAGGGCAGAAATGGGCACACACTGGGGCTGGAGAGATGGGTCAGTGGTTAAGAGCACTGACTGCTCTTCCAGAGGACCTGGGTTCAGTTTCTAGCACCCACATGGCAACTAACACCTGTGTATAACTCCAGTTCTAGGGGATCCGACGCCCTCTTCTGGCCTCTGTGGGCACCCGGCATGCACAAGGAAAAACTTGCATATGCGTAAGATAAAAACAAAAATCAATAAAATCTTTAAAAAGTGCACATGTTTATGAAATAAGTATATCGTGATAATTGAGACGAAGAGCCACTGATTAGATTTTAAGGCACTATTCCTTGAAATGGTCCATCTAGACCACTGGGAAATACCACTATCAGATAAAAACACACACATAGCCTGATGCACAAAGAATGTTTTGCTCTTTATTTCCCTTTTAGTTTTTTCCTGTTTTTCCAGATAACTTAAAAATTATGTATTTAAAAGTTCATTAAAATTGGGGCTTGGATGATGGTTCCATCGGTTAAGTGCTAGTTGTGCAAGTACAAGGGCCTGAGTTCAAATCTCAAGCACCTACATACAAAGTCAGGTTCAATGTTCTAATCCCAATGCTGCGGGATGAGGGGTAGAGAAAGATGGATCCCTGGGGTTTGCTGACTAGCCAGCCTAGCATACTCACTGAGTGACAGGTCCAATGAGAGACCTTGTCTCAAAAAAAATAAAGTGGAGAGTGACTTAGAAAGAATTGGTATTGACCTCTGGCCTCCATGTATACCCACCCCCCTACATGCACAAACACACAGGAACACATCACCATACACACACACACACACACACACACACACACTGAAATTGATTTAAAATCTTAATTTGACATTAAAAAAAATCTATTAAAATATTTGGTCTGCACATATAATTAGCAAGAGATACTGAACAGGTAATTTTCTGGATGCTTTGCCTTAGGGAAAAAATTCCCAATTTCATAGCAGTATTTCAAAGTACGCATTTCATTTCACAATAGGGCCAAAAATTACTTCACTGCATTATGTCCTCTGTTACACGGCCCTTGACAGCAGAACTTAGCGGAACTAATCACGGTTAAATCTTTCAAGAAAACTCAGCGACCCTGCTTGACTAATGTTGGGACATTTTCTGGGCACAGACTTAAGAAACACTTTGGAGTTTGGCTTTGTTCTTTCGCTTGCCTTTCCCTTACAATTTCCAGACCTGCCACTAACAGCAAGTAATTTACCCCAGGCCTGCTCTGAGATCAAAGCCTCACGAGTACTTTGGCATTATAGAACATTGGACAAGAATTTGACATCTTACAAAGGCAAATAAGGATGAACTGTCTATAAGTGAAGGACACTATGTTATTTGCACAGATAGCTCTGTCTATATCCACATGCAATAAGAACATTCAGTTGTTAGATTTTGAAAGTTTTGATAGTTAATTTTCATTGCCGACAACTGGATTTGGAATCACCTTAGGGGATACAACTTTGAGACAAGATTGTGACGGCATGGAAAGGTTTAACTGAGGAGGGAAGACCTACCCTGAATGTGGGCAGCATCATCCGATGGGCCCCAGACTGAATAAAAAGGAGGAGACAGTAATGGAAGCATCAGCATCTGTCTCACTGCTTTCTGACCATGGATGCAATCTGACTGCTAAGCCTTCCCATTCATGATGGGCTGTGAGCCAAACTAAACCTTTTGTTAAGTATTTTGTCACAGCAATGAGAAAAGTAACTAATGCCAAAGTATTTCTTGTCTTTCTTTGGTTAGCCAGGGAAATGGAATCTCAACCTGGAAAACCTGTATATATTTGGAAAGATAACAGATGTGCATTGAGAGAGACCCTATTACAGTCAGACCAAGTGAACCATTTTGGTAGACAAAAATGCTGGACAAATTTGTGAATTCTTCCTTCTATGCATGGAAGTGGGTTAAATTTTCTAGCTTCCCTTGCAGCTAGAAATGGCCATGAGACTGAATGAAGTGACATAATGCTCTTAAGGTCTGGTCCAATAAAATGTTCTTAAAGGCAATCCTGCATTCTCTTCCATAAGTTGATGGCTGAGGACTTAGCAGAGGCAGAGGACCCAAGACAGAAGAAGCTCACTCCCTGAAGGACCACAGGACAAACCACTAAAACACCAGCAGTGAGCAGGAAAAGTCTCCTCCAGTAGGCCTTTGAGATTTGAGTGCTTCTTGCTGACACAGTTGGACTATACTGATTTATATTGGGTGTCTTTCTTATTCGGCTGACCCTTTCATGCTTTTTCTTATTTTTCACAACTTTTTGAGGTAGAACATATTTATATTTCAAAGATAAGAAAACATGGGCTTAGATGCTTTAATTGCTGTACCCATGTGGGCTACATGACAAGTTGATTTGATTAGAGTTGTTCGGTGGAAACATGTGGTGGACTTGGCCAGGTTAATTCTCTAATAGCTATTCAGAAAAGAACCAGAGGCTTGTTAAAGTTGAAGACACAAAACTATTTGTTATTCTTATATTTGGATTAGTGCAGTTAATGTACACAAGTCCTGGGATCCAAATCATGGTGGGATCCAGTCCAAAGTTTCTGCTCTTGAATACCCTGAAAGTTTTGAGCTGGGTGTAGTGGCATTTGGAAAACCCAGCACTTGGGAAGTGGAGGCAGGAGAATTAGGAGTTCAAGGCCAATCTTGACTACATAGCATACAGTGTCAGCCTCGGCTACATGAAACTCTGTCATGAGAACACACACACACACACACACACACACACACACATTTCTTTAACTAAAGATAAGAAAGATACAAATTGTACGTAGTTGTGGGGTAAAATGTGATGTTTCAATACACATACACATTACAATATACACTGTGTAATGTTAAATGAAAGTAAATGTATCTATCTCTGCCAACATTTATCATGTGTTTACTTAAAAAATCTATTATTTTTTAATTTTATGTGTATGAGTGTCCTGCCTGTATGTATGTAAGTGCACCCATGTTGTTCAAGGCCCATCGAAGTCAGAAGGCAGCATTGGATCCCCTGGAACTGGAGACAGTTGCTAGTCACCATGTGGGTGCTGGGAATCGAACCTGGGTCTTCTGCAAGAGCAGCCAGTGTTCTTAACCACTGAGCCATCTTTCTAGCCCCCTATCATTTGTTTTTAAATTTATTGAAGTCCCAGACATATATATGTTTCTTGGTAATCTGAATCTCTCACAAACCTAAATAATAGCTAAAGCCCTGAGATTCCGACCACAAGGCTTTCTTGCTTAGTTTAAAACTGTTGAATTATTAATAAATTTGAAGATGGCTCCAAGCATTGGCGTATCCTTATGAAGTGAGTGCTGGGCAGAGCGGTGGTGCTGAGGTGTACACATTCAGAGATGAGGAGCAGCCAGCAGGAGGCTCTAATTCTCCTTCCCTTTCTCATTTTTCAGGCTGTATACACAGTGGAAGGAAAGAGTCTATTCCAAAGTCTTGCTCCATGCAGGGGAAGGCACTCTTTCAGTTTAACGTGCAAGTTCAAGGGATGGGGTACAGCTCAGTGGTAGAACACTTGCCTACCCTGTGTGGGGCCTTAGTTCAATCCTCAGCAATGGGAATGCATACACATTCAAATAAAGACAAAGAGAGGCAAGGTAGAAGAATCTCAATCTCTCTCTCTCTCTCTCTCTCTCTCTATCTCTCTCTCTCTCTCCTCCTGCCCAAATCTTGAGGAATAATCCTTCTCCTCCTCCTCCTCCTCCCCCTCCTCCTCATTCTTCTTTTGAGACAGGGCCTCACTATGTAGCCCTGGCTGGCCTAGCACTTGTTATACAGACCAGGCTGGCCTTGAACTCCCAGAGATCTGCCTGCTTCTGTCTCCTAATTGATGGGATTAAAGGTGTACAGTACCACAACTGGTCTGGAAGAATCTTCTTGATAGAATAAAATTTACAAGGTAGTGAATATAGGCAGTATACTCTGAAGGACCTTATGAAAAGCTTGATCCCCATGTGGCAATACTGGTAAGTACTGTGCTGTGGACATTTAGGAGGTGGGGCCTTCTGCGAGGGCCTTAAGTCCTTGGGAGCATGCTCATGAGAGGGACTGTGGGACCTTACCTATCCTCTATATCTCAGTTTCCTGACTCACAATGTGAGCGGTTTGCTCCAACAAATACTCCCTGCCATATTGTCATCCACTGTCTACATCAAAGGTCCAAACCAATGAGGTCAACTGATATTGGACTATAAGCCCTAGAACTATGACCCCAAGTAAATCTTTCTTCATTTGTGACTAGAATATGTCAGGTATTTCACTGCAGTGCTGCAAAGTTGGTTGTGATAGAGGCATTCAATCACCAGAAATCATTTGCTCTGAAAATGGAAAATTTAAATTCTTTTCTCTGTATGTCCATGTCCATTAATCCCATGGAAACACGCACATGCACACACATGCATACACATACCCATTTTATTGTCAGGTTTTAGCGGCATAAGAATTGCTGGGAAAAATGTAGAAAGTGTGTGGAACAGAGGACATGACACTTACTGCTGTGGTCTCCACCACCCAAGTCCTTTCCCATCTATTCTTGCAGATTAATCAAGGCTGGACAATGGAGTTTAGGTGGGAGGCAGCCCCTCCCCTACTGCAGAGCTCCCCTGGCAATACTTTCCTTAGGGCTGGCACTTTCTGGGGTGTTAGAGGCACTGGTCTACTAGTGTTTTAGTTACTTTCTGTTGCTGTGATAAAACACCATGAGGAAAGCAACTTATAGCAGGAAAAGTTTATTTGAGCTTATAGTTCTAGAAGGTTTGAGTCCATAATTGTGGGGAAGGCATGGCAGTAGGAGTAGCCAGAGCAGGAAGCTGAGCAATCACATCTTTTTTTTTGTGTCTTTTTGAGACAGGGTCTCCCTGTAGCCCCAGCTGTCCTGGAACTCACTATATAGACTAGGCTGGCTTTGAACTCTCAGAGATCCACCTGCCTCTGCCTCCCGAGTGCTGGGATTAAAGGCGTGTGCCACCACGCCCAGCCCTAGCAATCTCATCTTTAAGCAGGTACAGGAGGCAGAGTGACTGGAAATCTGGCAAGGCTTAAGGACTCTCAAAGCCTTACCCCAGTGATGTGCTTCCTCCATCAAGGGCATACCTCCTAAAACCTCCCAAAACAACACTACCAACTGGGGACAAAATACCCAAATACTTGGAGCCTATGGGGAATATTGTCATTCAAACCACCACATTCCACCATCACCCCATAGGCTCATGAACATATCATAATGCAAAGGCCATTTAGTCCAACCATAAATGTCCCCATAGTCTTTAACAGCCTCAATACTGTTCAAAAAGTTCAGAGTCCAAAGTCTCTTAAGAGACTCAAGCTAATCTCTTAACTGTAAGCCCCTGTAAAATCAAAAGACAAATTACATACTCCCAATGTATAGTGGAACTAAATATACATTTCTGTTCTAAAAGAGGAATGGGGCATACTGAGGAGATCTGGACCAAAAAAGACTGAAAACCATTAGGGCAAATATCAAGTCCAGTAGCTCTATGTTTGAGTTCTGGGACTTCCAAAGGGCTCAGACGGCTCAGCCCCTGTAGCTTTGTTGCATGCAACAAACATCTCTGTCTTGGGCTGGTATCACTCCCTGTATGCAGCTCTTCTTGGCAGATGTCTTATGGCTCTAGCATCTCCAACATCTTGGGGTCTCCACTGCCAAGCCAGTAAGCAGCATTGCTCATGGTCTCTGCTGCAGTTCCTGTCTCCAGGTTCTGCCTTGAGCATCTGCCTTGGTTTCCATGATGACAGCCTATAACCTATAACCCCAATAAAACCTTACCTCCCCAGGTTGGTTTTGGTCAATGATTTTATTACAGCAATAGAAACCAAAGTAGAACAGAAATTTAATACCTAGTGTGACCATGTGAGAGGTGGGTGGGACCTTTAAGAGGTGAGAAGCAGGGCTGGAGACATGGCTCAGTGGTTAAGAGCACTGGCTGCTCTTGCAGAGGACCTGGGTTTGATCACTAGAACCCACATGTTAGCTAACAACCATCTGTAATCCCAGTTCCAGGGGACTCAATACCTTCTTCTGACCTCAGCATTGTACAACATAGATGCACTTATATACATGTGGGCAATAAACTCATACACATAAAATAAAAATAGTAAATAAAATATTTTTTAAAAAGAGGCAAGAAGCTGGTGGGAAGTAATAGAGTCAGGGAGAAGCTACCCTCAGAAGGGACTAAAGGAATTCTCATGACACATTGCTTAGTTCTTGCAAGAGGGTTGTTATAGGGCAGGAAGATAGCTCAGTTGGTAAAGTGTAAAGTGCTGGCATGTGGATCTGAACTTGATCCTCAGGATTCACGTAAAAAGAAGTTGGTGGCACAGACATAATCCCAGTACTGGGGAGTTGGAGACAGGCAGATCCCTGGGGCTCATTGGCTATAGAAAAGAAAAAAATGAAAAAGAGCTGGACAGTGCCTGAAGAGTGTGTGTGTGTGGTGGCGCTCGCACGCGATATAGAAGAATAAAAAAAGAAAGAGAGGTGGAGAGTGTGTGGAGTGTGTGTGTGTGTGTGTGTGTGTGTGTGTGTGTGTGTGTGTGTGTGTGAGAGAGAGAGAGAGAGAGAGAGAGAGAGAGAGAGAGAGAGAGGTTATAAAGAATAAGCATGACCGGTCTGTCTTGGTGTCCGGTGTCCTGACTAACCCTTTCCCCCGTCCCTTTGAAGCGTGCTGCCACCATGACATGGTACCACACTGTTTTGCCTTTCAGCTTCCAAAACGGTGAGCTAAATATATCTCTTTTCTTTTGCTTTAAAGAAAGCTTTATTTATCAGATACATTTTAAGGATATGCTGTAAATGCAGCAAGATCTAAAAAGCTTTCCAAAAACAAAGCTAGAGATAACTAAACTAGTAGTATGTTTAAAAACAGAACTCAAAAACTTTAAAAAAATTTATATTAGTTTTGTTCTTAACCCTAAAAAAGTTGACATTTCAAGTTATAAGCTCACCTCAGTAGTGTACATGAAAGGGTTTTGAAACAACAGAAACCAGACCACAGACAGGAGGGCCACTGACACTAAACTGGCTCTCACCAACACTTGTTTTTAAGATAGTTTGGTAGTTGCCATGATAAGACAGTGAATTTCTTTCTTTCTTTCTTTTTTTGGCAAATTTTTCCTAAGAACACATAAAATACAATAAGAACATGGGGTCAGAGTTTCATCCCTGAGCCTCTGTGTGACAGCCCTTCTCAGGAAGGAGAGTACGTCTTTCTTCATACTAGTCAAAAGATGAGGATCTGATCGAAGTTGCCTTTGGTCGGGGCCCTAGCCCCAACATATCCGTGTGGGTGCCGGGAGCATCCTAACACTGCAAGGTCTCTTTATGCCATTCAACAATGATAAGGAGGAAAGTCAGGAGTGTTTAAAGGCCTTGGCAGGTGCTCAATAATCTTACAGAACAGTTGAATAAATATACCTTATATATAAAAATTCATCCCATCAAGATGAGGGAGAAAGGAGGCATTTGGGAACCTCTTAAAAAAGAACTGCCAACAAAAACCTTAAGAGTATTTGCTAGGGGCATGATGCCATTATGAATTCACAAATGTTCAAGAACTCAGTCCATCAGCAAAAAAATCCGGTGGGTAGAAAGAGTCGATGAACTCTCGTATGGCATAAAAACACAACCATGTGTTTACTGCCTTACCGCACACGTCACTTCCTTGACGAAGCCTTTAAAAAAAAACATTTTACTGTATTTTACATTCACTCTGCTAAAGAAAAGCCTTTAAGCAGGCGCAAAACGCTGCATCCATGCATTTACTTGCTAATAAAACAACCCTTTTGAATAATTAAAATAAAATGGTTGCATCCTACATTAAACTACAATCCACGAACTTTGGCAACACCAAAGTACTAGAAGCAAGCATTAGAAGACATTTACAAACTCTCTTTTAATTCCTACAGAGCTCTCCTCCTCCAGGATGTGCACGCCTCAAGTTCACCTGCCAAGTGCGTAACAACTGAGGGAAGCCCTCTTCAACAAACGTAATGTTTCCAACCAGCATCCCTGGTGATCATAGGCATTCTGAATGAAACACATTGTTATTTATTTTTATTTTTATGTGATCGAGTGTCTCGTTTGCATGCATGGAAGTGCACCCGTGTTGTGCAATGCCTGTAGAGGCCGGACAGAGCATTGGATTCCCTGGAACTGGAGTTACAGATGGTTGTTAGCTGCCATGTTGGTCCTGGGAATCGAACCTGGGTCCTCTGCAAGAGCTGCAAGAGCTCTTAACCTCTGAGCCATCTCTTCAGCCCCATAAGTCTCTCTCTTAAAAAGTTCCCACTTTAGGTATTTTATTGTAATGGCAGAAAACAGACTAACACTATGACAATACATGGTTGGACTACATCTAGAGCCCAGTCATTCATGAAAAGCTTCATATCATTTTTTTGTGAAAGTGATGAAGAAGTTTCCCTATATTTACCTGTTAAAAAGTAAAGAGTTGAGCATGCCAGGTTGGGGGCGTCTTGAAAATTTCCCCCACAAAAATCCCTCCTATCCACGGGAAGGATCTAGGCTTCATAAATTTTCACTACAATTTCTAGATCACGATACTATAAGGACCGGGTCATTTTTTTCCTAAAGATAAGTTTTATAAATTATAAGGAGGAAGACAAGAAAAGCATGAGATGTTTTGCAAGTGCTCTACAATGAGTTTTACGTCATGGGTATTCTAATATATCAGCGAGACAGGTACTTTTGAACTGCAAGGGGTCATCTAATAGTGCATCCTGAAATTTATTCAGTGGGTCATGACCAGTCTTGAAGACCAAAACAGAACAAAACAAAACAGTGTCAATAGGATGAACTAGAAGAAAAACATCAGAACGCTCTGCACAAGGTAAGAATAACTTGTTCTGTGAAGCCAGATGGCCAAGCAATATACTTTTTTTCTATGGGTCATGGTTGAAAAAATCGAAAACTCTTATATTAGAGAATGTGAGAGCTGTCACACACTTCCAAAAGGAGAAAGAAATGGCAAGTAATGTCACCTCGTCAATCAGGGCTCCAGATAAATACCCTGATTATTCCAGCATTACTGGAGTGTGTTGGTGTAGGACACGGGGGCACATTTTGGTCTGTGTAAAAACCTGTTTTAGCCGGGCATGGTGGCGCACGTCTTTAGTCCCAGCACTTGGGAGGCAGAGGCAGGTGGATCTTTGTGAGTTCAAGGCCAGCCTGGTCTACATAGTGAGTTCAGGTCAGCTGGGACTACAGGAGACCTTGTCTCAAAAAGACAAAAAACAAACAAACAAACAAAAACCTGTTTTAGAGTCTGGCATGAAGGAAATCAAAGCAGTCTGCATTCGTTTTTTATTGCTTCATGACAAATTCCTACATGCTCAATGGCTTAGGACAGCAGCCATTTCTCTGGGGATACAGTACAATTGTACAGCCCTTGTCTGGCATGCTCAAGGTCCTGGGTTCCATTTCCAACACTGCACACAAAAATATTGCTGTCTCATAGCACCTGAAGGTCAGAAGTCTTGGGCAGGGTAGAACTAGGTTCTCTCTCCATCTCACATGGCTGTGGTCACTCATGGTCACTCACAGCTCAGCTCTGCACTTTGGTGTGTGAATGGTCACCTTCATCAGCAGAATCCGAGGCTGCCCTTTGCAAGTCCAAAACTCAAATTAAAAGTCATTCTTAGGCTTGGGAGATAGTTCAGTATGTTAAGTGTGTGCTTTATCTCTCTCTCTCTCTCTCTCTCTCTCTGTATTTGTGTGTGTGAGTGTGTGTGTGTGTGTGTGTGCACACGCATATATGCATGCAAGGGTAACAGGGATAAGGAAAACACTCGTCATGTAGACCAGGCTGGCCTGGAACTCACAGAGATCCACTTGCCTCTGCCTCCCAAGTGCTGTGATTAATTCTGCCACCACACCGAGCAGAAAGCACTCGTTCTGGGCTTTATCCACTGTGTGAAGCACCAGGGATGGGGAGGAGAGTCACAGTTCTTTCTCCACCTCAGACTCAATTGAAACCACTTCTCCTGCTTTAACCAAGGAAGGCAGAACCTGGGAGTCACACAGTCATCGTTCCTGGTTTCATTTCTTGCTTTTGCAAAGCAGAGGTTTGAGAAGGCCAATGAGCAAAAGGCACCTAGATTGGACAAGGACTATTTCTAGGCCTACAGCACCACCTGCCTACGCTGCATGCTAGCTCCTCTTTCACACAGGAGGAAATGACTGTCCCATCTCAGCAGGGGTTTACAGCGTTGTTTATGAGTTAGAATCACCTGTGGAGCCCTAGTCCTCAAAGCTAAGGCCACTCCTCAGACCAATCAGGCTCAAACTCCTTGGGGTGGAACCCAGACCTTGGGACTTGTAGTGGTTAATTTTCATCGCCAACCTAGGAGACACACTTCTGGGCATGACTGTGAGGGAGTTTCCAGAGAGGATTAACTCAGGAGGAAGACCCACCTGAATGTGGGTGACACCATCTCATGGGCTGGGGTCCCAGACATAATAAAAAAGCAGAAAGCGTGATGAGCAATAGCGGCCATCTCTCTGCTTCCTGACTGAAGATGCAATGAGACCGTCTAGCTCATGTTCCGTCAATGTGACTTCCCCACCGTGATGGACTGTACCTCAAACTGTGAGCCAGAATCAATGCTTCTTTCCCTAAGGCTGCTTTTGTGACAGCAACAAGAAAAGTTAAAAAAAATCCTAGGTCATCTCAGCTACACACCCCCTTCCATAGGAAAGCATGGCAGGGAACCATTGTTCCAGGGAGGGCTGAGGGACCTAGTGTCATCCTAGGTCCTGCAACTGTTTAAATTTTAGGAATTTGTTTTAGAATCCAAAATGAGCTGCTACATGGAAGCTCTTGCACCATTATGAACGCTCAGTTTTTATTTTTTACTGATAGAATTGTTACCCAACCTCAAATGCAAAATAGAACATTAATTGTTTTCTTCCTATCTAGTGTTTTGTGCTATTAGTAGATCTACTTTTTAGTAAGTAACTTCATTATTACATGACGGGCCTGGTTACCGTATCACTATGAACCATTGGTGAAGGAGCACAGGCATGTCCATGACACCATGTCAGTGGTCTGGATGGTGGTATAGGGCCTGGGTTTAGAGAATTGGGGAAGGGGACATTTATATGGTGTCCTGGAAAATGGGAAAGACTTCTGTGACCATTATTTTTCTTTTTTAAAAACTGTATTTATTATTTTTGTTTTATGTGTATGAGTGTATTGCCTGCATGTGTGTAAATGCACCAGTGTCGTGCAATGCCAGAAGAGGTCAGAAGAGGGTGTCAGATCCCCTGGAACTGGAGTTAGGATGGTTGTTAGCCACCATGTGAGTGCTGGGAGTTGAACCCAGGTCCTCTGGAAGAACAGTCAATGCTCTTAACCACTGAGTCATCTCTCCAGCCCATACCATTACTTTTCTTAAAGTCTGCTCTTATCAGTTTTCTTTTTGACAGGGTCTCCCTAGTCCCAGCCTACCTGGAGGTCACTATGTGGACCAGGTTGGCCTTGATCTTACAGAGATCCTCCTGCCTCTGCCTCCTGAGGGCTGGGATTAAAGGTGCATGCCACCATGCCCAATTTACTCTGGGTCTTACATGGAAATGTTACGATAGATTATAAGTTATTAAAATTACTATATGAACAACACAGTTGCAGTGAGCATCAAGTCTTCTAATGTCTCTAAGTGTCTTTGAGTATGTGTGCATATATGTGTTTGTGTATCTATGAGTACATGTGCACATATGTGCATGTGGAGCCAGAGGAAGGCCTTGGGTATGTTTTGTTTTTCAGGTGCTATCCACTTTTTTTTTTTTTTTTTTTTTTTTGAGACAGTGTGTCTCATTGACTTAGAGTTTGCCCATCAGGCTAGGCTGTCTGGCCAGTGAGTCACAGACATCTACCTGCCCCAGATTCTCAGGGCTGGAAATACAAACACAGGACACCACATGCAGTTTTTTTTTTTTTTTTGGTGACTTCTGAACATTTTACCTACTAAGTTTTTTGCCCAGTCCATATATATTATTTTTTATTTTATTTTTATTTTATGAGTGTTTTGCCAGAAAGTATGTAAGTATACCATGTGTGTGCCTAGTGCCCATGGAAGTAAGAAGAAGGCATTGAATCCCTTAGAACTGGAGTTAAGAATGGGTGTTAGCTGTCATGTGGGCGCTGGGAACCGAACCCAGGTCTTCTGGAAGAGTAGTAAGTGCTCTTATCTGATGAGTCATCTCTCTAGCCCCTCCCTAAATATTTTTAACTTAAGAAGAGTTAATCCATATTCGTGGTGGCAGAGGATGGCAAGGTGGGATATGCCAAACTCTGTACAGAGCATAAAGATTCTCTGTAATTATGGAGCTCAGAGCCGAAGCCTGTGCATCACATGGGAGCTTATTAAGAAGCAGAGTCTTGCCCTCTGCTTCTCTGGGCCTGCAAGACCCACAGGCCTCTCCCTGGGGTAAGTCGATGGCGCCCTCCGTGCTTGGCTCCCGCAGCCTCATTCACCCTCCTATCTCCCCCACCCATCTATCCTCCTAGCCTGGATCCTGTGCCATTCCTTGTCTTGGCGCCCCAGACACTCGGGGAAACACCACCACTTCTTGATCCTTTATATCCAGACCAACCCAGTTCCTTCTCCCGGTCTCCAGGAACCCTCTGGGCCTGACCCCCACCCTCAACTCCCTCTGCTTCCTGGAGCTGCACAGCCCTGCCAGCCTCTTTCCTGGACGCCTGGGCTGACCTCTGGGCTTCTTGATCCTTTGCATCAAGACCAACCCAGTTCCTCAGTGCAGTCTCCAGGAGCACTTGGGGCCGCTTCCCGACCCTATCTTCCTTTGTATCTCTGGGTAGCACAGGCACCAGCTGCCCTAGACCAGCATCTTTCCTGGGCCCAGCTCTCAGGCCAGTCCAACCCCCAAATTCCTGAGGCCAAAATCTTTCCTGGAGATATCCAGACCTTAGGAGAAAGCCTGAGAGCATCTGATCCTCATCTGACTTGGGCCTCTGTGGTAACTCCTGAGGACTGAAGACAAAAGAAATCTGGCCACTGCAAGATAAAATAAAATAAGAGAACTGGAAGCTTAGAGGAATCAGCTTTTCATGCCCCAAAAGTAAACCACAAAGACACATAAAGTTTACAAAAAGAAGCAGACCTAAACTTGAAGGCTTGAGACTCACACAAGACTCAGAAACTACAAAAGAAATAAACATGTCAAAATCACAGATGAAAAATAGTAACATGAAAAACCAAAATAACATAGCCCCACCAAATACC
>NW_008349753.1:1784222-1784533 GCF_000622305.1 Nannospalax galili | reverse complement strand
ATGGGTTTTCACCTTGCACAAAAGTCAATCCAAAATGGATCAAAGACCTCAATGTAAAGCCTGAAACTCTGAAACTTAGAAGAAAACATTGGGCAAAACCTAAAAGATATAGGTGTAGGAAAGGATTTTCTAAACCGGACATCAATTGTTCAAGATACAAGGTCAAATCAGCAAACAGGACCTCAGTAAACTGAAAAGCTTCTGTACATCAAAGGAGGCAACCAGGGAAGTGAAGAGAAAACACACAGAATGGGAGAAAATCTTCACCATCGACACATCTGATAGAGGTTTAACATCCAGAATATATAACG
>NW_008349753.1:1783371-1784170 GCF_000622305.1 Nannospalax galili | reverse complement strand
GCTGAACAGAGAGTTCTCAAAAGAAGTAAAGATGGCTAAGAAGCATCTTAAAAGATGTTCAAGATCACTAATAATTAGGGAAATGCAAATTAAAACCACTTTAAGATTTTCTCTTACTGCAGTCAGACTGGCTAAGATCAAGGGAACAAATGACACCAAATGTTGGAGAAGATGTGGGGAAAGGGGAACACACTCATCCACTGCTGGTGGGGCTGCAAACTTGGTCAAACCCCATGAAAAGCAGTGTGGAGAACTCTTAAAAAACTACAAATGAATCTACCATTTGACTGGGTTATACCACCCCTTGGCATATACCCCAAGAACTCATCCTATTGCAGAGACACTTGTATATCCATGTTTGTTGCTGTTCTTTTCACAATAGCTAGGAGATGGAAGCAACCTAAGTGTCCCTCAATTGACGAGTGGATAATGAAAATGTGGTTCATTTATACGATGGAGTTTTACTCAGCAGTAAACAAAGATGAAATCATGAAATTTGCAGGTAAATGGATGGAACTAGAAACTGTTATACTAAGTGAAGTAACACGGACTCAGAAAAAAAATTGACATATGTTCTCCCTCATATGTGGATCCTAGGATCAGACTCTGATAAATAAGTATGCAAACAGACATAACTGCAGGAATCAGGATAATGGAAAGGAAACAGGGAGGTAAAGGAAAAGAAAGAACCTGAAAGAGAAGACCAGTTGGAAACAGGCCTTAATGAGGGAGAGATGGATAAAAATTGGGTTAGTTTAAGGGAGGGGGGAGGGAAGTGTATACAAGGAACCTTGGGTAT
>NW_008349753.1:1781918-1782821 GCF_000622305.1 Nannospalax galili | reverse complement strand
ATCTTCACATAGGCAGAACTGGTAAAAGAAAGGAACCAGGGGCTCCTCCCAAGCCCATGTGACCCCTAAGGAACTGATCCTCAAATGACCTTAAGAGTAAAAATAAATCGGTTTGTCTGGACCAACTGTATGGACTTAGACACCCAAAAGGAAAGTATAACTAAAGATTAAAGGGGCCAATATAATTTCATAAGAGACCATATATATATATATAGCTAAAGGCTACAAAACAAACACCAATGCCAGATAGAAGATACCTTCTTTTGAGTTGTTGGCCAGGTTGGCCCCAAGGAACTCCCAGATAATAACCCAGCATAGAACTGAGAAAATGAACAGCAGACTCCAATCTTATCTAAAGGAATATTGACAACTGATTGCTGCTAGATGAGGAACCCCTGACCTTCCTGAAACAAAGACCTCTAGATAGGGTGACTAGATTCACTGGATGGACAAGTAGTGGGGAAAGTCTGGGGTGCTGACAACATAGTGGACAGTAGCAGGGATGGCTCTAGTCTGGGGAGGGAGGCTATGGGAGGGTGCTGTCTGGGAAGTTGGTGTATAGTTGAATAAGGTGGTTTGGGATGTTCTGTGTAACACACACACACACACACACAAATTAACAAATCAAAATTTAGAAGAGTTATCTCTCCTCTCACTTTCCCTCTGTACAGCTATCCCTATTCCATCCTCAGCTAAAGGATGCCCAATTTTCTTCCTTTACCTGTTGATAACAACTGTCTCCATGAAATCCCTTCTCTCAAATCCCTTCTTCATTTTTAACACAATGATTCTTTTCCATTTTCCTGACTCTGTCTATTACATCAGGACATATACTCGCATCTAAGTAGTTGGAGCTAGGGTCCACAATTCAGAGATAGAATACATCACTTGTTTCACTAATTT
>NW_008349753.1:1762290-1781779 GCF_000622305.1 Nannospalax galili | reverse complement strand
TATTTTTATTTCGCGTGTACAAATGTCTGCCTGCGTGTATGTATGTACGTGTGCTTGATGCCTGCTGAGGCCAGAAGAGGGCATCAGATCCCTTGGAATTGGAGTTGTAAGCTGTCATGTGGTTGCTGGTTACTAAATCCAGGTCTCTGGAAGAGCAGCTGGTGTTCTTAACAGCTGAACCATCTCTCCAGGCCCAGGAAAGTTACTGTTTTTAAATAAATAAGATTATATATATAGAGATCAGACACGCATGTGCAAACATCTTAGTGTCAATTGCATTACAAATGAATTTTTCATATTCAACTGTGTATTTGAAATGGAGAAATGGAGATCTTTTTTAAAGGTTAAAACGTCATTCAATTTTATGTCATATAGGGTTTATACGCAGTACAATATTGTGTAACTGTATTAATTCAACTGCAAACCTAAAAATTTACTGCCAATTTTGAAAGAGATGCATCTTAGCTCTGGAAATTGTTATTGAATACGTCAATGCTGTTGTAATGAAATGCTACTTCTAATTCTGTGGTTATTAAATAAATGATTTAATAAAATATATTTTAAATGTGCTCAGGCATAGTTGGGCATGCCTGTAATCTCAGCCCTCAAATCCTGAGTCAATAGAATTGGGAGTTTGAGCTAACCTGGTCTACAGAGTGAGAAGCTAGCTCAAAAAAAAAGTCAAAAACATTGGCGGACAGCAGAAAAATAAAGGTCTGTATTTAAAAAAAAAAAAAAAAGAAGCAGAGTCTTAGTCCACATTCCAGAGCCAGTGAATCAGTTCTGCAACTGCAGGTCAGAAACAGTTGTGAAGTTCCTTAGCGGGTGATCAACATGGAGCAGCTGGGTAGCACGGAGTTAGCCTATCAAGTTTCTTATGGCAGAAGAGCTAATGGAACTCACTTGAGGGATTTATAGAGGATCAAAGACAGTGTGACTATAAGACAGCAGAAAGTTGAAACTGAAAAATTAGTAGTAAACATTTCCTTCATCCTGAAAACATCCCAAGACCCGTGACAAGAAAAAGATCCAGCTGACATACTTTAAAATGGTGGTGTTGATTGTTACTGTATACAGTTGCCCATAATGATAATACATTAATAAGACACTTATAGGGGCTGTTTTCCTAGCAACTCTCCTATCATGTATCTATCAATCATCTATCTATCTATCTCTATCATCTATCATCTATCTATCTATCTATCATCTATCATCTATCATCTATCATCTATCTATCATCTATCTATCTATCTATCTATCATCTATCTATCTATCTATCTATCTATCTATCTATCATCTTATCATCTATCATCATCTCTCACTTCTCTCTCTGTATCTCCTATCTATCTATCATCTATCTATCTATCTATCTATCTCTATCATCTAATCTATCTATCTATCTCTATCATCTATCATCTATCTATCTATTATCTATCTATCATCTCTATCATCTATCTATCTATCTATCTATCTATCTATCTATCATCTATCTATCTATGTATCTATCTATTGATCGATCTATCGATCTATCTACCTACCTACCTATCTATCAATCATCTATCATCACGAAGACTAAGATTACAATCACTAAGACTCTGAAGATAGAAATTCTCCAGGCACGACCAGGATAAGAGTCAGTTCTGCCACGTGCTGTATACTTTCTTTCCAGATGCCTCTCAGAGGAAATGGCTCTTCTGGCTTCCTGTTTAAGGTCTCCCTCTCCCCCTCCCTTGGCAGCCATCATGTTATCCTCTTACCTCTTGGGGTTGTTGGTACTGAGAAGCCACGAGAAGGAAAGCCCGCTGAGCCTGGAAAGCGCCATGGACCATTTCCGCCTGTGAACAGAAAGGAAAGCAGTAAGTCATGTCAACGTTTGAGCTCCTAAACAAATACCAAGCATATCACTCCTCCGTTCCATCCCAGGGGTGACTATAACCAAGAAATATACAAACATATATTCATACAAAAAATTGTAAATGAATAATCATATCAATATTATTCATAGAAACTACCAAATGTCCATCAACTGATAAATGGATTAAAAAAAAATGTCCCTTAGCCATGTGATGGTGTGTCACTCAGCCTTAGAAACAAAGCACTGCTACAGGCTAGGCAGAGGCAAAGCTTGAAAACATTATGCTGAGTGACTGGAGCCAGTCACAAAAGAACACACTCATATGATCTCATTTATAAGAACTGTCCAGAATAAGCAGGTCTATAGAGACAGAAAGTGGATTGCTGGGTGCCAGGGCCTGGAGGGAGGGGGAACAGAGAGGGAACTGCTGATGGCCAGAGGATTTCTTTTGTGGCTGATGGAAACGTTCTACAATTAGGGTTGGGGAGATGACTTAGTCGGTAAAGTGCTTGCTGTGGAAGCAGAAAGACCTGACTTCAGTCTCCAGAACCCATGTAAAAGCTGGACATGATGGTACATGTTTGCAATCCCAGAGCTGGGGAGGCGGAGACAGGCAGATCCTTTGAGTTCATGGGCCAGGCAGCCTAGCCTACTTGGTAGGCTCCAGGCCAAGAGAGACGGGACGGTTCCTGAGGAGCAACACCAAAGTTGACCTTTGGCCTGTATAGGCACTTGCACCCACGTGAGCACCCATCAACATACAAACTAGCACACACACACACACACACACACACACACACACACACATACACACAAAGAGGGAGAGAGATGGAGAGAGAGAGAGAGAGAGAGAGAGAGAGAGAGAGAGAGAGATGTTCTCTTAAATGTTCTCCAGGTTGTAACAGTTTCACAACTTGCCAAGTAGTATACTAAAAAGCACAGAGAGACCCTGTTTCAAAAAGATTAAAAGACGTGTGGACATTAGAATATATGGATTACATCTCAACAAGCTGTTTAGAAAGTTTGATTCACAGCCAGGTGTGGTGGCATACAGCTTTAATCCTAGCACTCAGGAGATAGAGGCAGGTGGATATCTGTGAGTTTGAGGCCAGCCTGATCTATGTAGCAAGTTCCAGACTAGCCAAGTCTACATAGTGAGACCCTGTTTCAAAATTTAAAAAAAAAGTGGCCCTCAAAGTGTCTCTCTCTCCCGTCCCTTTTCTATGTACACCCAAACCTATTATATACCTTCTAGTAGAAAGCGAATTGTCCCTTAAGCCAGCCTCATGAATCCAGTGGCTCTGTCAGTACTCATTAAGATGGATCTGGAGAAGATCTTTCAGTGCCAGTGGGCCCTGGTAAGAGTGGGTTCCTGAACTCACCCACAAAGAAAAAAAAAAAAAAGATGTGTGCAGACAGGAATGTCCTTGAGCCCATGCCCTCTTTTTCAAATCCTATATTCATAATTAACTAATTCTAATTAAGAATAACAAGAAAAATCATTTCAAACAGCTTTACCCACATTTAACCACAGTTGGCTATTTGACATATTATCAGTGTTTTAAGAAAATTCACATTGTTGTTTTAATGAGTTAAAGCATACTAATACGAACCATTTTTTTTGTGTGTGGTGCTGTATATGTATGTGGACAGGGCCATGTGCACATGTGTGTGAGGCCTGAGGTCAATGCTGGTGTCTTTCTTACGTTGCCCTCTACCTTTACTTTGAAACAGGGTATCTCAATGAACCTGAAGCTCATTCATTAATTTGGCTAGGGTGGCTGGTCAATGAGCTTCAGGGATCTGTCTCTAGCCCCCAAGGCTGAGGTTACAGGCATATGCACCATACCCAGCTTTTTGCGTGGGTGCTGGAGATCCAAACTCAGTTCCTCGTGTTTGCACAGCAGGCACTTTACTGGTTGAACCATCTCCCTAGATTTGGGACCATTTTTTAAAAAATGCAGAATGTGCTGGGCATGGTGGCACATGCTTTTAATCCCAGCACTTGGGAGGCAGAGGCAGGCGGATCTTTGTGAGTTCAAGGCCAGCCTGGTCTACATAGTGAGTTCCAGGACAGCTGGGGCTACAGGGAGACCCTGTCTCAAAAAAGTAAAAAAAAAAAAAAAAAAAAAAAGCAGAATGTTTCAAACACTGAAGTTTTATAAACACACCTGACAACCTCTACCTGAGTCATCTCCCCAGCCCCCAGCCCAATTTTCTGAGAGCATTTCTCTAGATCATTGTCTCTCCTGGAGGAAACCCACTTCTTCTGGTTTGATATCCGAAGAATTGCTTCTTCAGCCCTGAGGTTCAATAGCTTAACTCAGCTCTGTTTGCATCGTGAGCATTCTGTATTGTATTTCTTAGAAGAGATTTCGTTCTTTTTTCATTTCCAGGACATTTCCTCACTGTGTCTTTCAAGTCTTCTCTTCTGTTTGTGAGTCTTTACCCAGGGATTCCAATCATCATCCTCACATTATATAATATTCTAATATCTTCATAGCTTCTAGACTCTCTGTCATTAATTTCCTGGTTTATCATCTGGGTTCACTGGGATCACATGAGTGGTTTTTTTTTTTTTTTCTATTGACAATAGATAAAATTTCACCAGGTCACATATATTCCCATCAAATTCTTAGAGTATAAATCATGCTCTGATTAAGCCAACATGAGGCATCTGTTTCTGCGCTCTAAGTTTATGTGCTATAGTTTGGATCTGGACCATCACCTTGGACCCATGTCTTAAGGCCTGGTCCTTAACTAGAAGGGTTATTGGGAAATCCTGAAACATTTAAGTTGTGGGGCTTAGTGGGAGGTTTTTGGTTTACTGGGGGTGTACCCTTGAAACCCCAGTCTCTTCTAGCTGATATTTCTACCAGATACTTCTGTTGGGATGAGCTATCTTGCCTCGTGACCAAAAGCAATGGGGTCAGCTGACTGAGATCTCTTAAACCAGGAGGCAGAATAAACCTTTCACCCATTTAAATTGATTATGTGAGGTATTTTGTTACAGTGATGGAAACTGACACAAAAAGTGGGGCTGTGCTTTTCTACTACGCATGCTGTGTTCTGTTCAGACACTGTCTGTAATCACCACCAAAACTTTGATTTTACTCAATTTTGATACTTAAAATTTTCTCATACAACATGAATGTTTCCTTCAGAGTCCTGTAGCCATATTAGAGGAGATTGGCATGACTTTGAGAACAAAATACTTTATGACCTATCTTTTTTCCTAGGGCCGGAGGTGTTATAGTTCAGGATAGAAACATCTCTCACAGGCTCCTGTGTCTGAAAATTTTTCCCTGCCAGTGGTGCTGTTTTGGGAGGTGTTGAGCCCTTTGTGGGGGTAGTAGATATGGGGATTAGCTAGAGAAAATGGGTCCTTGCTGGGCTGCTTGAGGCTCTAGTCCGACTTCACTTTCAGTCCTGTCTCTGCTTCCTGGTCTACAGAGATGGGAGCAAGCAGTTTTCTGATTTCCCCACCAGGCTGGACCGTGTCCTGAAACAGTTAGCCAAAATAAATCCTCCCTTCTTTAAGTGGCTGCTTGTCGTATATTTGGTCACAGTAATGAGAAATGTAATGAATTCAGGATGGAATGGGGACAGAGAAGGAAGTGCTGAGTGGAGGTGGTATCTAGACTTGAGTTTTTCCAGGGTGGCTCCCCCTGGGAATTCAGTCAATAACCCAAACCAGGATTTGGTCCACCTACTTGGGACACAGGCCATTTTGATGGAGTGGTTCCCTTCTGTTTTGGATAATTTCTCCCAAGCAGAACCTAGACAAAAAACATTTACCTCTACGGAGGGAAGCGGCCTTAGTGGGAATCAGGAAAGGGTATGATGAAAGAAGCAAAGAAATCCGTCACTAACATGACAGAGCAAGGCTTGCAAATGTTCAAATGAGTGCAAATTTTTCTCACAGCCATTCCGTGGCATACTGCTGCCTTGTGCCTTTGTCCTGGTTGTCTGACTGCTGGGACCACATTCTTAAAAATCTCACATTTTGGGGCTGGAAAGATGGATTAGTGGTTAAGAGAGTGTGCTGCTCTTGCAGAGGATCCAGGTTCTGTCCCCAGCACCCATTACTGGGTGGCTCTCAACTGCCTGTAGCTCCAGCTCCAGGGGACCCAACACCTTTACCTGTCTCCTCAGGCATTTGCACTCGGTGCACATATCCACACACAGACCCAAGTGTATATACATAAGTAAAAAATAAAACAAATCTTTAAAAAAGTAACCCACATTTCAAATCTCTCTTGGAAAGGGTAGAATTCTGAAATCTGACTGTTCTGGAAGCCATTATGACTCATGAGCTGTGATGCTTTTTCACGTATCAATATATATTCAGTGCTTCAAGAAGGACTTCTGTTGGTCTCTAATGATCACATTTTTCAAAAAGACTACCAAGTACAACTTTCTGCTGCTTGGATATGAATAAAATAATTGCACTTCTCTCCAAGACGAGGTTATAGAGGTACCATCTATGACAAGCAGTCTGCTGACTTCCAGTTGCCATGGGAACAGTGATTCAGGACAGAATGAGTTCGACAGTTGAAATGGCAGCTCAGAGGTGGCGTTAACAATATTTTTGTAGTCATCCCATGATGAACACAGTCATTAGTCTTTTTTACTTCTCTTAGTAACAACATCAAGCCTGCTGCTAATGAAGCGCTTTTCTGGCAGGTCTGACTAGGGAAGATGGGCAATTTTATTAATTAGTCTCTTCCTGCAAATGGCCTTTTACTCCACAATAGGGGCTGAGGTTGGTGTGGGGAAGGCTTAGCACCTAGATATCTGCTTCTTATCTCTCAGTCTGCTTATTTTGAAGTCTTCCTGGGGATTTGAGGTCCCCTTCTCCCCTCAACTCCCTGGCATGCTGGGTATAATTAGCAAACTGTAATCCATATTCCTTTGGAACCCCATTGGTTCACATGTCCTTTCATGGCAACTTTGAGATACTCTGACCCATTTATTTCTCCCTTCTGGAAAGTTCTGTGGGTCCCCTCTACCAGAAAGCATTCAATTTAGGGGCAGTTCTTCTGAACTTGCTGAGTCTGATAACTGGGAGGGAGAGAATTTGGCTCACTCAGGCTGTTGGAAACATGGTGAAAGAAAAAAATCAAACGTAGGGACTTTTGGAGATGGTAGATGACCAAGGGCTTTTGCTGACTTTGCTTATTACGTGTGTGTGGGGGCACTGGGAGCCCCTGGTGACCTTTAGAGGAGAGAGCCTTAGTGACTTTCAGACAGGGGGAGGAACGTGTATCTATCTGCCTGTAAGTGTAAGTGTGCAGAAACAATAGGGACTTTTCTGGTAAAAGTCAAGGCTGAACATCTTAGTGGAACTCTATCAATGAGCACTTTTGTAACTGGAACTCTCAGACAGGCAGGCTGTGGTTGGAGGACAAGAGAGTGAATTCCTCTGATCAGTTTAAAGCAAGCCTCGAGAACCAGTGAGCAGACATCAGCTAAACATGACTTATTTCCATCTAATCTCTCGGGAGAGAGCTGGCACCCTGGGGAAGCCCGACTGATCTCTGAATGCTCATCAGAGCCTTCTAGCGTTTTGTTTGAAAAGCCACATGCTGCAGTGTCCCATGTGGATGGCCAAATTTATAAGCAGAATGGGTGAGGGTAGAGGAAGAGCAGGGGCAAGACTCAGAAGCTGGAAAAGCATCCAACTAGGGTGATGTGTTCAAGGCATTTCTAGATCCTTCTTCCTGAGGGCCAGAAAACGAAGGGAAAGGGCTCTCTGACTTTCTTTGCTGAGGACAAGGTCCAGGGCATCTGGTCACTCACTCAGTGTTGTGTGCAGGCCCTGGCAGGTCACTGACAATATGATCCCCACATCCTCCCTAATGCATCGGCAATGCCGTCTACTGGTGGAGGGTGGGGTGGGGGGTCCATTCTAGAGTATCAAGGACAAATTTCACCTACTTCATGATCTTGTGTGCCTCTGCACTGAGTGCAGGGCAGCCTCGTAATGGGATGAAAGGAAAGAAACAGGAACTTTGGGTAGAAATGTGCTCATGGTATTTGGAAGCCTAAGCCGAGGGCCTAGGAAGAAATCCTCATGCTCTGCTCATGCACTGAGCATCTGCATGCTGATTTTCTCACAATCCCTTCAAGGGTTCTTGTTTCTTATAAAGGGTTTGCATAGAGCCTGGAATTTTGCCTGGTCTTCGAAGCCTTTCACAGCCACACCCTCATCTGTACCAGGGAACTGACTCCCCTGCAAGGACTCTCTGTCCCAGTTGGGGTGGCTTCCCGAGCACCCGAGTCTTTTAAAAGAGCCTGGAACAGGAATGATGTTCACACACCCAGAACCTTCTTCCCACAACTCTCTCATCTATCTGAGAAAGAACCAAGACCTGGGGAGGTTAGTGAACGCCCCACCATTGTTAGCACGTGTCGGATTCGAGTCAGGTCTAGGACAATAGTCCTTTCCTTCACCTGCAGTACTTTCTGCCGTGGACAACTTTGTATGGAAATGTCTTGTTGCTTCCTCCGTGATAGAACTGCTCAGAAAGTTAACAATTCATCTATATTTTTTCCTTCTTCTTCACTGAACCATGGGGATTTGCATCTAGAAGATGACTTATCACCACTTCCTGCTTGACTAGAAAGACTTTCATTCACTATGGTTTAGACTACTTGAGAGAAAATTAAGTCTGGAAGCCAACTTCCTCGTGAGGGCTCAAAGAGCAACAGATGGTGATTCTGTCCGTCCTCAAAGTCAGGAGAGAGATGGATTTCACAGGCATTTGTCTTATAAGTGATAGTAGCAATATCAATCACGGAAGGTAGGAAGCAGGTCTTATCTAGATGACCCTGAGCAGAAAGGTTCTCCCAGACTCCAGCAGCGCCTCACACCCTGCATGGTGTGGTCCTGCTGCCTCTTTCAACCTGCTGAGTGTTTGCTCCAGAGTCCCACCACCCTCTTTGAATCTCCAGCCACACCTCACTTACTGTCTCACACACAACATGTGCTGGGCAGATGGACACATGAATAGGACAGCATGGCCAAGGTGTGAATTGAGTATACATTTTTAAAAGCTAAATTCAATGATGTTGATTTGTAAGTGGCTGGGAGAAAAACTAGAATGCCTCTGTATCCCTCCAATATCTGCCTCCACCCACTCTTTGTTTTGTTTTTTGAGACAGGGTCTCATGTAGCTGAGGCTGTCTTCAAACTCACTATGTAGCTCCTGATCCTCTTGACTCCCCGTCTTGAGTGCTGGGATTAGAGATGCGCACTATCATTGTACCCATTTTATTCAATGCTGAGGGTCAAACCCAGGACTTTGTGCATGGTCGATAAGCAATCTACCAGTCACCCCTTTCTACTTTTTTAAAACAAGAAAAGGCTCATTCATTTTTGGTTTTCAGGCAACACTCTGGGATATCCATCCTGGATTCATCCTCTTGGAGGCAACATCTCATGATGGGTGCAGGGCATTGTGAACCAGGTAGGGAGTGTTATGAAGGCCACAGTACAGTTATCTGGTAGAAAGCAGGGTCAACTGTGATGTAGGAGGTTCACTTAGTGACTATGATAGGCACTCTGCTTTTCAGTTGAGTTGCTAAAAATAGCCAAGCTCTCTAGGGAAGCTTTTGTTTTCATTATGTAAGATTTAGATTCTTTGTGCTTATTGCTATCTGTCTATTTGGGGGACATCTTGGAGGTACTCACAGAGAATGGGAGGATGTTAAAGAGACACTCACTGACCACTCTGTGCTATCACAGCAAAGAATAAACATGCAAATACAGAATGTTTCTTCATTATGATGCTTCTGGTTCCCATGGACTTTTGCCTACTTTGTGTGAGAAGCTCTCTGTCCTGTCCCAGTGCCAGTAGGAAAAGGCACAGAGGAGCAAGCCAGGATTACCATCCACAAAGGAACTCACTCATCTGCTTGTGCTCAAGGTTGCTCTTATGGCAGGATCAATTTTGTCAACAATACAGTCAGACGTTAAGACTTAAGAAATCAGATTGATAGCTGAAATCCACCTGGTGAGAGGACTGTCCCTGGCCCCTCAGTTCCATCAGCACCTTCCCATATTAACCTGACTGCCTGGGCCCTGCAGCACTTGGCATGTGCAACTTGTTCCTAAACATGTGGCCAGTGCGATTATAGTGTGATTCTATATTTTTAATTTTTCAGATTTATTCATTTTTATTTTAAGTGTACAAGTGTTTTGCCTACATGTATGTAAGTGCAGCTGTACCACCTAATGGCAGGCCAGAAGAAGACGCTGGATCTCCTGGAACTGGAGCTGTTAGTCATCATGATGGTACTGGGAACCAACCCAGAGTCTTCTGCAAAAGCAGTTAGTACTCTTAACTGATGAGTCATCTCTCCAGTCCCTCTATCTTTTAAAAAGATTTATTTTTAAATATGTGTGGGTATAGGGGGTATGTGCATATGAGTGTAGGTATCCACTGAGGCCAGAAGGGGGCATCATATCCCCTGGAGCTGTAGTTACATGCAGTCATGAACCACCTGAAGTGGATGTTGGGAACCAAAATCTGGTCCTTTGCAAGAGCAGTACACACTCTTGACCACTGAGTCATCTCTTCAGCCCCTTAATGAAAAAGACATTACCTTTATTTTTAACATGATTCTATGTCCTGAGGAAGAAAATAGGACTATGCAATACATGTTTCTTAAGGTTTTGAAAGCATACTTATGAATCCAATATTCCACGTTGTCCACGAACATGATCCCTAGGTGGTGGGATTATGAGGGTCTGTCCTCTCCTCATCCTGTACCAGTTGTGCTTTCCAACATTAGAAAGTGGTATCACTGAATAAGTTAGAGACTTATTTAATTTCACAATCTGAAATAGTTTTTGAGTGCTTGCAATGTGTTGGGAACTTGAAATCAGGTATAAATCAGGAAAAAAAAAAGACGTGAATGCAGAGGAAATAAATGCAGAAGAGTAACGATAATGAGCACGTAGGTGTTTGTTGTATGAGCAGACAACACACATCTGATCTGTACAGAGACGGACTGCTGATGTCACCAACCCGAGACCGAAAGGTAAGCTCTTCCGTTTGATCAGTCTACCAAAGCACAGGACGAGATGAAAAGACACTGCATTTGTAATGGTTCATCTTCACTGTCAAATGACTAGGCGTGGAGTCACCTAGGTGACACAGCTCTGGGCATGTCTGTAAAGATGTTTCCAGAGAGGCTTAACTGAGGGGAAAAGACTCACCTCAAATGTGAGGACCCCAAACCCAGGGCTGGGGTCCTGGACTTCATCAAAAGAAGGAAGCACAGGGATCCCAGCGGCAGAGCCCCTGCCTAGCATGCACAAAGCTCTACATTCGACTCACAACAACACAAAAAGAAAACAAAAGCAGCAAAAAGGAGCGAGCAGGCCAGGCGCCAGCATTCATTTCTCTGCTTTCTGGGTGGGGATGGAATGTGACCACCATGATGGACATATCCCCTCAAACTGTGAGCCAAAATAAACCCTTCTTTCCTTAAGTTGCGTTTGTCAGCTATTTTGTTACAGAAACAAGAGAAGTAACTAAAACGATACTCTTTCTGAGTAAGATTTCTTTTTCCCTCTAACTTACTGGGTCCCAGCAAGCAGTGTTCGGAACTCAGTCATTACCAATCACCATCTCTCTAACTTACTCTCTAGCTCTTCAGAACAACAGAGATTTCATAAAACCTACACCTCAGCCACAGCTGCCTTTCTGAACTGTCCTGTGTATGCACAATAAAGTGGAGTTTAAATTTACAGCCTGACTGGGGGGCAGAAGCAGCAATGTCACACTCCACTCACTTAAAAAAGCATGTTGGCTATGTGCCATTAAACCATAAAGATGAGTTAATTTAAAAACTCTGGGCTGCACAAATACAACCAAGTCACGGTCAATTTCATGCTCTGCCTTTGCCAAACCACATATCAAAAAGACAATTATTTTATATTAGGTAATTATTATAAATTAATATTTTTACTGTCCTTACAGCGTGCTGACTTTTCCCTTTGCTTCTGCCTCCAGTGGCAGGGCGAGGAGGTGCACTTATATAGGGCTAAATAGTTTTGCAGTCTAGAAAGGAAAGCCGAGTATGTAGATAGAAAACTCCACTGTTGGACTACTAGGTACATGCCACTGGAAAAAGCAATCAGGCGCTGATAATAAATGAGGGTAATTCTTCATTAATGGTACTGTTGCCTTGGTAACCTCCAGCTCAAGAAAGTATCTACATCAGCCCCGGCAAACGATTCTGACACTTTTATACATCCATGCCTGGCATCCCCTTTTACAGATCTCAGTTAAGGTGACCTCAACACCCTTCTAACTCCATTCCAAACATGTCTCATCCAAAACCAAAGGGGCAATTTGAACAAATTTCTTGGTACACTGAATAGATCAAAGACAAAAACCGATAAATGGCATTCTTTTGCAAAAAGCATGATTTAGATGAGTTGTTTTATTTTTCCAGCAGAGTTTGGTGAAGTATTTTTAAACATCCAGTGTCATGAATATTAATGTGCACTCAAATTGTGCATTGTTTCCCTAAACCTTTTATTTTCCTAATGTCTAATTATTGCCAAACAACACAGAGCACTTTGAACACGGATCAAGACAACACTGTGGGAGGCCGGAAGAGTTTGGCAACAAGTGGCGGAGAGGACTTGACACTGGCCTAGCATTTCCTACACAGGAATCTTCCTTGAGGAGACAAGTGTACAACTGTAAGTAACATTTGTATAAGGATATTCGCTGCAATTTGGTCAAAAGTCACAATATTTTAATGATTGTGACCTCACTAGATGCACATCTTTGCAGAGAGAGGACCACAGTGTGGGTTAGCAAGAAGCTAAGGGTGTGAAATTGAGGGTCTCTCACTGTCATGTCATACCCCAGGGGCCCCTTGTCTCAACCTAGGTTGGGCCCTGCACTCGTATATATACAGTACTGTACCTACATAAAATTGTGACTGTCCAAACCAATTATGGCATAACCACACAACAAAATACTATGCAGCTATAACAGATGATAGTATAGATTTCCACATACTGACCTGGAAAGGGACTTGAAACATACAATTTAAGCTAACTAAGCAGGTTAAAAATACATTATGTGAGGCTGGAGAGATGGCTCAGTGGTTAAGAGCACTGGCTGTTCTTGCAGAAGACCCGAGTTCGAATCCAAGCACCCACATGTCAGCTAACAACCATCTGTAACTCCAGTTCTAGGGGATCTGATGCCTTCGTCTGTCCTCCATGGGCACTGCATGACATGGGTGCACTTATACACATACAGATATAACATTCATACACATAAAATAAATAAAATAAATGCAAAATATAATGTAGAGAAAATTCTGTAAAATCTCCAGCAGAAACCAATCACTGTAATTTAAAAATATCTAACAGGGGGCTGGAGAGATGGCTCAGCAGTTAAGAGCACTGACTGCTCTTGCAGAGGACCTGGGTTCGATTCCCAGCACCCACATGGTGGCTACGAACCATTAACAGTCATCTGTAACTCCAGTTCCAGGGTATCTGATACCCTCTTCTGACCTCCATGGGCATTTCAGGACACAGGGTGCACTCACATACATGCAGGCAATACACTCATACACATAAAATAAAAATAATAAATAAAATATAAAAAAAATCTAACAGAACTCTGATTGTTGCAGTTTATACTCTAAAAAGAACAAAGCTTTGAAAGAGTTAAGAACAGCAAATGTTTCTCAGGGCCTGGGAACAGCAGAAGAAAGAGAACAGCACTGTGTGCTTAAATCCACTTGCTTTTCTGAGAGGCATGAATATTGTTACCAGTTGGTGTTCAGAACAAAACCATGCTCCTAAATTAACTTCTTTTTCAAACTCAATCATTGGCCCCTCTCCAAATTCACTAACTTGTTTTCCTAACACTTAAGGAACCAAAATACTTTATCAACATGTTTAAATCAAATCTTCTGACTTAGGCAGTTAGCACTGGCTTCATGGGTCCACTCCTCGGTCCACACAAGAGAGGGGCGCTTGGCTGCTTTATCACCACAAAGGAAAACCAGAGACAATAAAGCACTCATTCTAGAATGCACTATAGCTGTAAGCATTATCTTTTTATTTGGCTTATTTCAACCATATTCTCTCTCTCTCTCTCTCTCTCTCTCTCTCTCTCTCTCTCTGTATGTTTCTGTATGGCTATATGTATGCTGCAGATGCATGATCAAGTGCATGTACATGTCTGCACATGTGGAAGAGGTCAACCTTAAGTGTCATTTCTCAGGCTCTGTCCATCTTATTTTTTGAGACAAGGTCTCTCACTGGGACTTGGGACTCAATGATTAGACCTAGGCCAGAGCCCCAGAGATCTCCCTGTCTCTACTTCTCCAGTTCTGGGATTCTAAGTACCTGGCAATATGCCTAGCTTTTCAGATGGGTGCTAGGGATTGAACTCAGGTCCTTAGGCTTGTAAGGTGAGCACTTTACTGCCTGAGCCATCTACCTAGCCCCCATCAGACCAAATCCTTACCAAATATTTCCTGCATATTCCTAAGAAAAAAATAAGTTGTAAAGGACTAAGCTCGTGGTTGCTTAGAGAGAAGGAAAGGGCCTTTATTACAACAGAACTGCTTGGAATGAATCGTGGAGGTTACAGGGGAGCAGTGTGCTGTAGACAGGAAACCATGAGTTTCAGATTCACACAGGCCTGAGATGCACGGCCATGGAAATCACTCGGCTTCCTGAGACTTGGTTCCTTTGTCTTGACTGTCATCTAACTTACAGGGTCCTTCCTCCCAAGGATCATGTGAGTAATGCTTGTCAATAGCAGTATACAATACCTAGATACACAGTAGACCCTCACAAAGGCTAGATTATTTTACAACCACCTGCCTTACTAGTATGGACAGCAAACAGATGTGTGTGTGTGTGTGAAGTTGATCGCCAGTGGCTGTAAAACTCAGCTAGGACCCAGAGGGGGACCACCTGCCTGACTAGTATGGACAGCAAACAGAGGTGTGTGTGTGTGTGAAGTTGATCGCCAGTGGCTGTAAAACTCAGCTAGGACCCAGAGGGGGACCACCTGCCTGACTAGTATGGACAGCAAACAGAGGTGTGTGTGTGTGTGAAGTTGATCGCCAGTGGCTGTAAAACTCAGCTAGGACCCAGAGGGGGACCACCTGCCTGACTAGTATGGACAGCAAACAGAGGTGTGTGTGTGTGTGAAGTTGATCGCCAGTGGCTGTAAAACTCAGCTAGGACCCAGAGGGGGACCACCTGCCTGACTAGTATGGACAGCAAACAGAGGTGTGTGTGTGTGTGAAGTTGATCGCCAGTGGCTGTAAAACTCAGCTAGGACCCAGAGGGGGACCACCTGCCTTACTAGTATGGACAGCAAACAGATGTGTGTGTGTGTGTGTGTGTGTGTGTGTGTGTGTGTGTGAAGTTGATTACCAGTGGCTGTAAAACTCAGCTAGGAACCAGATGTTGCTCCCTTACTGGCTGGGTCTACCCAGCATCGCCTTGAGGTCTTACCATAAACACTTGACTGTGAAAAGCCCTTGCTACAGCTTAGCTGTCTGGTCTCACAGATACTGAAGCACCAGGGCACTAGGCAGCATGGCCACGGGGGCTGGGTAATGGATGCTTTTTAGCGCACACTGTTTCTTTTTACTTGGTTTTGTTGTTGGTGTTCTTTCTCAATGAATTCCCTCTCAAGTGATACAGACTCTAAGAGCTAATTTCAGCACCAAAGATTCCTTTCTTCCTCTTCTGATGACAGTCACACATGCCTGTTGTAAAGTGTATGAAGACATGGACTTTAAAAAGTGAGTTCTCACCTATCCTACCTCCCAAAGATGACCATTCTGTGACCATCCTTGTAGACTTCAGTTTTAATAAGGCAAATCTTTCTTAGCACACAGATCACCTTCCACCCGTTTCTTCTTTCAATTCCTGCTCAGCCTCAGAAAATCTCTTTTCCTGTCCTTTTTGTCCCACTTGTGAATTCCAAGATTACCCTTACAATGGTTGCTAGGCACCAAGTACAGCTGTACACTCACGTAAAGAAAAAGTCTTGTTTGGCAGTGAACATAGCAAAGGCTGGGTCTCTCTGTCAGCTGAAAGCATGCCATATCCACACAGAGATCCATGTCTTTGCCTCTCTCTAATTAAACACACATTCCTCCAGGTATCAGCACTCCTAAGAAACGACGATTTTTTTCACTTACTATTAATGTTATTGTTTTAGTGCTTCATTGAACTAACTAAAAGCATGGTGGAAGGAATTTTTTTTCTACCATTTTGCATTATGTTACATAAGTACTGCTTGGAAACTTAGGAAGGTTTTCTCTTTTCATCACGTATCACAGATGGATATATTTAAAAAATGCTTTATTAGAAAAAATATAATTTAAGAAAATCAGACATACAAAAGGTAAGTCCCAGTTATTTCCAATGACTAGATTTAGGACACTTGGGATCACCCTGTTGGCTTGCTATAAGAGTCTTCCAACTCTTTCAGCTTCTGAATTTAGCCAACAGGCTCTGGAGAGCAGTCATCTGTATAGTGTGTATGGGGTAGCACCTATATTCTCACACAGGCACTCAACCATCTGTGGTTTGAGTTAGATCTTGGGACAAATGACTTCCAAGCTTGCAATAACTAATTTACAAATGAATTTAGGGGAAAGGGAGACATCTCACCGAAAAGCACAGGACTGTCTGTATTTGGATGCATTGAGACAGTCTGCTGAGTGTTCCACTTCCCCAAGATATTTACCATTATATAAATACATACAGAGAAAGTCTCTGGGAGACTTGATCAAAAGTCAAAACCAGGGAGATTTGATTAACATAGTGAAATTCCAGCCCCCAATTTAACTCTTTAACTTGCCATTTCAAACTGCAGTTATTTCTTGCTAGTTGACGTGGGAGGGTCCAGTCCATGTGGGCAGGGCCAGTGCCATCTAAAGGCAGGTGGGCCTGGACTGTGTTAAGAAAAGTAGGTGAGCAGGAGGGAGCAAGCCCGTAAGCATCATTCTCTCCATGGTTTCTGCTTCTAATTCCTGCCTTGAGTTCCCCTGATGGTGGACTGTAAACCGTAAGGTGAAATAAACCTTTCCTTCCCAAGATGCTTTTGGTTATGGTGTTTATCACAGCAACAGAAAGCAGACTGAAAACAAGAGGTGTGGTTCAGGCCTGTACACCCAGAACTTGGGAGGATGAGGCAAGAGGACTGTTGTGAGTTTGAGGTCAGCCTGGGTTACAATGGGTTTTGTGAAAGAGAACAGCTTTATACAGTAAACACATGTAAGAAATGATGAGTTCACTAAATACACTGTTCTATCACCAATTTGATGTTTTAAAAAGACTTACAATGTTACATATATATGCATAAATATATATGAATGGTTAGGTTTTAAAATGATCAAATTGTTGTTAACTCACTATCTAAACACAACTGGACAGGGGAAAAAATCGACTCAAGATCAGAGAACATATTTTGCTGTTGCTGTGAGCATGGTGACATCTGTGAACAAATTCTTTGATAATCAGAGTGATTCATGGGCCAGGGTGCTCATATACTTGACTGATGCTGTGTTTCCTTGTACGTACTGATTACAGTACCATGAGGAATCCTTGGAGGAATTGTGTTTCATGGGCACATAACAAGATAATGAAAACAGGATTCCAATGTGAAGAACTCATTACTTTTGGACAAACCATGAAAGTCAAAGCAGTCCTCACCTGAGTGATTATACCATTCCATACATAGAAAAGGGCAGGGGCTGCAGCTCAGTTGGTAGAATGCCTGCCTAGCACACATGAAAGCCCTGGGTTCAACCTCCAGCACTCAATAAACAGGCATGGAGGCGTACACTTGTAATCCCAGCACTTGGGAGGCAGAGGCAGGAAGATAAGTTCAAGGACAAAAATAGTTCAAGGTCATATTCAGCTATACAATGAGTCTGAGGCCAGCCTAGGATAATATGAAATTGTCTTAAAAAAACCCAATCGAACCAAAATGAAAAACAACAACAAATGTTTCGATTATTGACACAATTGCAGAAAGAAGGCAGGTGGGAAAAACAGGAATATGTATAAAAACAGGCAAGGGAAGGGACACATTTTGTGTTACTTAGTAACATGACTAATTTATGGCATGGAAAATAATTCAGAAAATAGAAGAAAATTTTCTCATTACCTACAGGAACTTTTTTTTTAAAAAAAATTAAAAAAAATAATCGTCATTGTATAATGATGTAACATCATGAACATCATTCGCTGTAATGGTGCTATGTTACATAAGGACATTGTCATATAGTATATGTTGTCTGTTGAGCATATCCCCCCATTTCCCCCTTCCCCCCTTTTGCAGCCCCCCATTAATCCCCTTTGTTCCCTTAGAAAATTCTACATGTAAGCTGTCTTGGTTAGTTTTTATTGTCAGTTTAACACAACCAAGAGTCACTTGGGAAGAGGAAGTTTCAATTGAGAGATTTCTTGGATCAGATTGGCCTGTGGCCACCGCTGTGATTGCTGAGTGATGTGGGAGGGCCCAGCCCACTGTGGGTGGTGCCACCCCTGAGCAGGTCGTCCTGGGTTGTCTAAGAAAGGCAGCTGAGCATGGTCTGTGAGCAAGCCAGTGAGCAGCATTCCTCTGTAGTTTCTGCTCCAAATTCCTACCTTGAGTTTCTGCCCTGTCTGCCGTCCATGATGGACTGTGACCTGGAAGTGTGCACCAAATGGATCTTTTCCTCTCCAAGCTGCTTTTGGCCAGATTGTTTTATCACGCAATAGGAAGTAAACTCGAACACGTGCACATGTGATTTTCTAACTCTATAAAATTTAGGAACCACAAATAAGATAAAGCTTCAATTGTCTTTTCAAGACCGGCTTCATTCACCTAATACGATCTTCAGTTGCGCTGTATTTCCTGCCCACAATGTAACTTCTTTCTTCTTTGTGGTTGAAAAAGATTCCATTGTTTACATTTTGCTGCATTTAAAATTGTTTTAATTGAATTTTTGTATATTTCATACAGAACATCTCAATCGATCTTAATCATTTTTATACTCCTTTCACCCCTGGCACCTCTGTAGCCTCCCCTCCAAATTCATACGTTCTGTCATTTGTGTTAAGGTCCATTGTGTCAAGTTAAGTATCCCCAGATGTGAAGGTTCATCTACTGAGGTCTAGTCAGCCTATCTAGAGTCCCTCGCTTCAGGAAGATCAGCTCTTTCTCACTCAGCAGTAATCAGTTGCCAATATTTCTTCAACGAAGATTGGAGTCTGCTGCCCATTTTCCCAGCTCTATGCTGGGTTTTTGTCTGCTTGAGTTTGCTTGCTTTTTGTGCACGCTGACACCATTGCTGTAGGTTCATAGGAGCAGGGTCCCAGGAGCCTGTAGGACTCTATTTCCATATGGTCATGTACCTTCTCCCTGGCTCTTACAATCTTTCTGCCCTTTCTTCCGCAGTGGTCCCTGAGCCATGGGTGGATGAATTTTAATATATGAGTCCTATCCAGGGACACAGTCTACGTTCTCTGCAGAGACCACTTCTGATTTTTAGTTGGCGGGACAGGATGGTTCCAAGCTGGCTAGTCAAAGAGCTCTCCAGTAGGAGACTATGGGGATCCAGTGG
>NW_008349753.1:1743324-1762025 GCF_000622305.1 Nannospalax galili | reverse complement strand
TCTCTTTCAGTGGTTCTGCTGAGGACTGGGCTTTGCCTGACTTACTCAACCAAAGAATTCATTTGCCCTGTGACTGGCTGAAAGCAGGCCTTCGAGGGCTCATCTCACTGAAGAGGTGGTTCCTTTCTTGATTTATTAGTACAAGCCGAAAGTATTATGAACGGAGCAGAAGAAACGGGATGCACTACAATCACTGTGCATTATTATTGGCTTTTTAAGTTGAAAAATTTGGATTATGCATGTGGTAGAAAAACAATGAAATCGTTAAAGTTAATTGAACTTATTTCCCTCAAAAGTAATGCATGTCAACTCTGTTGGCTATGCCTCAACTCTATGATAGAAATGTTTTTTATCTGAACAGAGGATCCAACATAAGAACACACTCTATGCATAAGCAGTCTTAAACATAAAAAGTATTTAAAACACCTTTGGGAATTAACAATATGATAATGATAAGGCTTTGAAGTCTATAATCTCTCTCTCTCTCTCTCTCTCTCTCTCTCTTTCTCTCTCTCCTCTCTCTCCTTTCTCTCTGTCTTTCTCCTAGATCTTGATGTGTATCCCAGTCTGGCTTTTAACTCTTGATCCTCCTGCCTCAGCCTCCCAAGTTATAGGATTCCCACACAGCTGTAATCTTCATGTTGGGTATAATGTGTATGTCCAGAAGGCAGATTTTTATGAAACAAGTTCGTTCTCCTATGACTCCTAAAGCTTCCTATACTCCTTTGTCAAACATTTTGAAAGAAACATAGAAGAAAGTTTAGAGAGGTCATTTCAAAAGAATTAGTCCCCTGAAACACAAGAATGGCTCAAATTAGGGGAATATTAATACCACTAATCAAATTAAACATTTAAAGAGAAGAGTCATAGGCTTATCTCCATCATAGATGCTCAATTTTGACAAAATTTAAAATTTAAAGAGAAGACACAGATTTGGATATTAAAAATAATTATAATGGGGGCTTGGCGAGATGGTTTGGCAGGTAAAGGTATTTACTGCCAAGATTGATGACCTGGGTTCCATCCCTGGAACTCACATGGTGGAGGGAAAGAACTGACCCCAGCAAATTGTCCTCTGACCGCCACATATGCACTGTGGCATCTGGACAAGCTCTCCCTTCCCCATCTCCTCTCCCCCAGTGCTTTGTGCTGTTACAGCTGGTAGCAGAGATCACAAGGGCCCATGGGTGATGAAGAAGAGTTCAAGGGTGCTTGCTTTATCACAGCCCATCTGTGAATAAGAACTCCAGTCCTAAAAGAGCTGTAGTCCATTCATAAGGGCTCTGGCCGCTATCCAAGCACGTCCCTTAGTTCCCACCTCCCAACACTGTAGCACTGAGGAATTAAATTTCCAATCCAAGAAAATCCTAAAGGAGGCACATTCAGATCATAGCAAGGGGCTGGATAAGTAAATTGGTACATGCCTTCACACATAGCTTTCCCTTAACTTTTAAAAATTATTACATTGGTTGATTTGATTGAGTGTATGTATATGTGTACATGTATATCATGGCACACATGTGGAGGTCAGAGGACAACTTGTGAAAATCAGTTCTCTCTTCCTACTATGTAGGTCCCAGGGATTGAGCTCAGGCTATCAGGCTTGGCAGCAAGTGCCTTTGCTCATTGAGCCATCCCACTGACCCTACACATGGTTTTTCCTGACTGCAATTTTCAAATCCATGCAAATATATTATTTATTCAAAAATTTTACTAAACTCAGTTGCTAAAAATGAAATAAGTAAAGCTCTCAAGCAATAGTTTAGCAACCCCCGCCCCCCAGCCATGCTCTTTTAAACAATGCCAATTAAACTCATAGGTTCATTGAACAAACAGATAAGGAAGGGCTAGGTGGGAAGGGAAAGGGGATCATCGGGAGTGGGAGGGACAAGAGAACATGCCAGTGGATAAATACGATCGAAAGACACATGTGGAAATGTCATAATGAAACACCGTATAGAATTAATATATATGCTAATAAAAACTTTTTTAAAAAGCACATTTTCTATCCAGAAAGACAAAAAAGCAAGTATTAACTTTAGACACTCATGTAACCTAATCCATTAGTGAAGCAGGCTATCTGGTGACCACTCATTTCTGAAAGACATGGTAATCCTGCTGGTTGCTTGGGCCTAGTAGCCCCACAAAAAGACTTTCATTCTAAGTCCAGTTTCTTATCAGTCATCCCCTGAACTCTAAATGTGATATAAAACTGGAACGCTCAACAAGAGATGGGGGAATTTTCTAAAAGCAATCTTCCTTAAGTGAAAACTCAGCCACAGAAATGCCAAATATATTAGTTGCTTTTGTCATTGTTGTGACAAAATTTTGACAAAAGCAACTTCAGGAAGGAAGGGTTTATTTCAGCTCACAGTTTAAGGGGATGCAGTCTATCACGGCAGGAAGTGTGGTGGCAGGATGAAGCAGGTGGTCACATTGCGTCTACAGTCAGGAAGTAGAGAGGTTGGTGTTCAGCTAAACTTTTTTAAAAAAATTTTATTTATTATTTTATGTGTATGCGTGTATTGCCTGAAATGTAGATAAGTGCACCCATGTCGTGCAATGCCCATGGAGGTCAGAAGATGCTGTTGGATCCCCTGGGACTGGAGTTACGGACAGTTGTTAGCTGCCATGTGAATGCTGGGATTTGAACCTGGGTCTTCTGAAAGAACAACCAGTGTTCTTAACCGCTGAGCCATCTCTCCAGCCCCTCAGCTAAACTTTTTATTCATTCTGGAATCCAGCCCATAGGATGGTGCTGTCCACATTCAGCTGAGGTGAGCCTTCCTCCTTAGTTAAGCTTTCCTAGAAATGACCTCAGAGATACAGCCAAAGCTGTGTTTCTATGGTGATTGTGAATCCAGTCAAGGTGAAGATTAACTGTCACCATAAGGCCAGCAACTCAGCAGGGTGTGGGGTGTGAATCAAAGCCTATGTCTGGAAGCAAAGTGTGTTCCTGATGCGGAATAAAAATGTCTCCAAGTTCTTAGAAAGAAATAATAATGGGAACTTCTGAGTTCTGTGTATTGAGCCAGCAGTGCAGTCATGACCAAGCTGACCTGGGCTGTGAGATGAGGTGGAAGAGAAGACCCAGGAGGAACATATCCTGCCCTGAGTTCTTTGTTCCTGTCACTCAGCATTGATCTGAGGAGAGGCGTAGAGGCGTGAAATCGGGCAGTACAGAGGCCTTCCACCCCGCCTCAGCCCTGTGCCCTCCTTGTATTCTGCAGAGGTCAGTGATACCTTGCTTTACATGAGAAATCCTGTGACTCACAAAGTTGGTGGGAGTTGCTGCCCAGAGGGTCAAAGCAGGCATTAGCCAAGTTGACAAGATGGGGACTCTGGAGACCAGATTCTGGGCTGTGCTGCTGAGTCTCTGCCATCCTCTATCCCACCCCACTTTACCTGTCTTCTCTAGAACACAGATTCTTCTCTATAGAAGACAAATAGGTAGAAGAAAGGGAGGGAGGGGGTGATAAAGGAAGGTGTAATTGGAATGATGTCCAAGTGTTTCCTTCTCTGACAGTCAGGACTCTGGTTAACAGCTAAGAGAGAAGGAACACAGATGTTGGGTTCAAAGCATGTGTGAACCCCAGAGTCAGAATTCTTTACGAGATCATGTTTTGATCTCTGACATTTGCAGAAATGTGAAAGTACGTGGATCTTTTGGCTCATGATTGCCAAGGCAGTCTATGTTTAGTAACATTAAAGTGTTTAATTACAACAACAAACAAGTGATGAGAGGACCACACGGCTGAGGGAGGGAGGACTGAGGGCTGGAGGGTGAGGGCTGGTTCGCTAAGTCACTCCAAAAGTGGTGTTTCCGATAACTTTTTGAGATATGGGGATCTGGAATAGACCCAGATTCTAACACCCCAGTAATCCAATTGTTCTCTTCTGTAACGAGTACAAAATAACCATAAATGTTTTCTAAAAATTCAAAGAATTCGAAGAATATGGATACAATGATTAAAAGACAGGAAATGAGCAGATGTTTTTGTATTATTTATTCCAGAGAAAATATTATTATTTGTTTGTGAAGTATCCCATAAAGGAGGAAGTCGACAGCCTGTAAGGCTAAGAAGGATGGGCCGGGGGCTAGAGGGGCGCAGTTGCCAGGCCTAGTGCTCTTCTGCAATGAGGGAAGAGTCAGATTTCCCGCTCTGTCACAGTGAAACAAGAAGAGACTTTATCTGTAGAGTTGCCAACATATTTTTCTGACATGTTTCCTTTGTTTTGTCTTCCAACATTAATTAATGGTAACAGTAATGACATGATAATTTTGATAGTACTTAAGAGAGTAATGGTCACCCAACATGTTAATTTTGGCACAGCTCATCTTTAAAATTTTTTTTTATGTGCATGAATATTTTGCTTGCCTGTATACGAATGTACCAGGTTCATGCAGTGCCCAAGGAGGCCAGAAGAGGATTTGGAATCCCCTGGAACTGGAGTTACAAATGGTTATTAGCCATCATGTGGGTGCTGGGAACCAATGCAACAGCAACCAGCGTTCTGAACCACTAAGCCATTTCTCTAGCCCAAGATGCATTTTAAGATGAAGGGTAGGGGCATGCTTATAGTCCCAGCACTCAGGAGGAGCCAGGCAGACCATGAGTTCCAAATGAACCGGGCTACACAGTGAGATCCTATCATACACACACACACATACACACACACACACACACACACACACACACACACATACGCACAAATTTATTTCATAATAGTGATGAATGCCACCATATTAGAATCTCTTTGCAGAGAAATCACATGGCTCCTCCTGCTTTAAAGCCAGGTCAACTTGCTCAGCCTTGAGAGGCAAAGGTTCACAGAACTGACGTCCTCCTGACTCAAAAAAGGAGCAGGATAAGAGACTAGGACCCGATCAGGCTGTGAAAGTAGAGCTGGGGTCTCTAAAACCATCAGAGACTGGTTAGTGCTGACTGGGGTAAGTATAAGGGAGCAAATCCCTGATAGACAGGGCCACTGATGAGTGTTAAACATGGCATGAATGTCCTGCTTCTTTGTGAAACAAAGGTATGGGGGCTCTCTTCTTCCCCCAGTCAGTGGGGCTCCTTTTCCAGATGACTGGTCCAGATCAGTTTAGAGAAGACCAATACTGGACTTGGTGGCTTGGAGCTGTAATCTATGGTTCTCTTTTCTCTATGCTGACCAATCTAAAATTAGGGGAGGGAGACCTGCCCCATACCACCAAAAACACTTAAAAGACCCAAGTCTTCCTGAGAGCTTTGGAGTTTTGGTTTCTGATTTCTTTCTCCAGTCCTAGAGAGCTTTTCTCTCTGGGTGAGTGTCTGTGTATTTGTGATGTCTGATTCTTCATCTTTAATACAGTTAGCTACCTATTGTTGCTTTTTGCAGTGGCTGAGATTTTTCCTCATTCTTCATTCTTTAGTGGAGAAAACAAACCCAATCAAGACTCCTAGACGGTAACAGAAGAGCTACCTGCTACCCTGTTACTCTTGACTCCTTCTACTAACCAGCATGGCATGAAATAAACAGAACATTCTATAGATGACTTAGACAGCAAAGACGCCTGGCACTCAGTACAGGGATGACAGCCATCAAAAGTGAGGCTCTGCAGCTGTGGTGGTGTGTGCCTCTAATCCTAGCACTTGGGAGGTGGAGGCTGGAGGACCAGGGGTTTAAGGCCAGGCTCAGCTACATAATGAATTCAAGGCCAGCCTGAACTACATGAGATTCTGTCTCAAACTACCACCACCACCAAAATGAGACTCTCTAACAACTATCTAAAAATGCCTATCCTTTAAAAAGTCAGGGAAGACAAGGGCATCGCGGCCCAGTGTGTGATTTCATCATATGACAACTGTGCTTTGTGCTTAGTTGAATTTTACTGTCTTTGTTCAAATTGTGATTCTCTTATTTTTATTAAATAATATGAGATTTTTTTTTTCACTTTTAGATCCCTTTTAATCAAGAACAGGAAACAAACATTCCAGAATCCAAGAAATATCCAGAAGGGATTTCCAGTTGTGGCTGGGAGTTGCTTCATAACTGTCAAGCCATTTAGCAGTGGATCTATGATTACTTCTATAAAACAGAAATAACAATAGAACAGTTTTGCGGGGGGGGGGTGGTTGATGGTTTTTTTGTTGGTTTTTTTGAGACAAGGTCTCATGTATCCCAGGCTGGTCTCAAACTCTTCTGTGCAGAGTGGAGGATGGCCCTGGACTTCTGATCTTCCTGCTTCCAGTCCCCAAGTGCTGGGGTTTGACTCCAGGTGCGCACCACCACTTTGGGTTTATGTGGTGCTGGGGACCAAACCTGGGCATTGTGCATGCTAGGCCACACAGTCTACCAAGTAAGCTACATCATCAGGTCTAGAGCAGTTTTGTTAAAAGCCAAAATAAACAGAGCAGACAAGTCACCTCAGTCCATTATTAATGGATCTCGTGATCCAAGGCCTTGGTGTTACCTCATCTTCATTGCCAGAGGACCCCTTCTTTTCATATCGAGGACCATATTTACCTAAGTGTCTATGATAAAATTATGCATTGTTTATTCTTTTATAAAGGAGGCACAAACTGTGTCATTGTTCTTGGGTAGATGAGTAATTTAAATAAGCCCTTTGGTTTATGTTGCATACAAGAAGGCTTTGCAAGATCTAATCTTTTCTAAACCTGTTATGTTCTTAGGTTCAGCAGAATGTCCTAATTGTCGTTATTAGTTCCCCCTTCTTTGTGGTCTGTTCTGTCAATAGACTATTGAGTGTTTGGTAAATTAAAGCCCTACCAGCAGCCAGCACATGGAGACAGACGTTAAATCATGGCTTGGCTGCCCGTATTCATTATTACTATCTGTGAAGTAGCTGCTAAGCCCGGGACAGGATTGAACACGATGCTCGTTGGTGTCATTCTCAGATTTCCATACTGTACAATCAGGTATGCAGGCTTTTCTTTTTGTAGGCAACAGGTGTGTTCTTGGAACAAAGTGCAACCCCCACTTCTGGCTTGCGGGAGAGGCAGCAGCTGCAAGCTTAACTCCGGTGACACATGGCTCTGTGAGGGGCAAAAATAAACTACTTGTTCCCATTATTAAAGCAACAGGCAGATGGACTATAGCTGCCTGTGCTTTTCTTTGTGTTAAAGAGCCTGGGTCTGAATTTTCAGAAGACAAATGTTTCTCTCTTTCTTCCTTTCGATCACTCTCCTTTGCTTCCTTTTTTCTCCTCCTCTTTTTATTCCTTCTCCTTTTCTTCTTTCTTTTTCTCCTTTTCTTTCCCCTTCTCCCTTCCCTTCTATTAAAAAAAAATCTAAGGAAGATTCTAAAGCTTATAAAGCATCCCATATTCATTTTCGAGAATGTTCGCTCATTGGACTCAAAACCAGTAAGTGGGGAAGAGGGAGAACATCTTCATGTAAATCCAATTAAATCCTTATTCTAAAAAAATTTTAAAGAGACTGTTCACCATACAATTTGAAGGCTTATTCTGCAAACCTTACATATTTTTAAAATAGTTTATTTATTTTTACTTTTTATGTGTACGAAAGTATTGCCTGCCTATATGTAAGTGCATCCATGATATGCAATGCCCATGGGGGTCAAGAGGGCATCAGAGCCCCTGGAACTGGAGTTATGGACAGTTGTTAGCTGCCATGTCGGTGCTGGGAATTGAACCTGGATTCTCTACAAGAGCAGCCAGTGCTCTTAACTGCTGACTCATCTCTCCAGCCCCAAACCTTACATATTTTTAAAAATTCAAACTTAAGTACTTATTTCTAAGCCTCACAATGCCCCGGTTAAGGCTTCTATTTAAGATTTTGTGAGATGTTGTTAGCAAGAGCTTCCATGGACTGTGGTGTCCCAGAAGCACAATGTCAACAGTAACTAATGGCCATGGGTCAGGAATTAACCTGACAGTGTTCCTCAGTCACTCAAGCACCTCTTTTTCATATCAAGGGTTATAGTAATATTTCTTTGTGCATTTAGCTTCAGGTGAGATCATGCCTGCAAATATAAGAAATCCAGCCACCATCTTTCGGTACACAAGTTTTCATAGAAACAAAAACAACAGAGATATGAATAAGGTCAGTGTACCTACTGCACTGTGATCCATTCACTGTCAATAAGGAATAAATTGGAAGTGGGTGTCTTTGTATACATTTTCCTAGACCACAAATACAACAGAGCTCCCACCTTCCCACCAGTGAGTACTTCAACAGAAATATTTCATAACAGCGGAGGTCACCAGAAGGACCTGTGCTTCTGAGCTGTGGCAGACAAACACAGTGCAATGCTGAGTTGAACTCTTATTTAATTACAGGCTTGAAACCTCCAGGATGGAGTCACTAGGTCCCCCGAAGACCAGTGCTAGGTGTTGCATGTGCTGTCTAACTGGGGAGGGAGCAAAAGGAACCCTTTTCAATTGTTCTCCCCAACCTCAAACAACTTTATTCAAGCATCATCTTTTTTTCTGAATCTACACTGAAAGTGCTTCGGCCATGACTGTGCCTGGAGATCGCGCCTCTACAGGGAGACTGAGCTGGAATTCAATCCTTTGAGACAAAGCCAGGAGAAAGGCGCCTGGGAGTGTGTTTCTTGTTTTAATCTATCTAACTTACATTTTCACGAAACACATGTAAATTACGGCTAACTTCAGGGTTGATGCCAACATTTTAATAAGTATAAAACTGTCTATAGTTAGTGGGCTGGTGTACACATCTTTGAAGGTCTCTTCAAACCCAGGAATTCCCAAATTTTATGATTTTTCTTTTCCCTAGCCTGTATTTGAAAAAAATCATGGTAAGATATACATAAGAAAAATATGTCATTGTGTGTATGTATGTGTGTGTGTGTATATATGCGTGTATATATTAGTGTGTATATATGTGTGTTTATGTAGGTGTGTGTATATATGTGTGTGCATGTGAGTGTGTGTTTCTGTGTAGGGGTGTGTCGGTATATGTATACATGTTTGTGTGTTTGAGTGTGTGTCTGTGTGCGTAGGTCATGAAACTAGAAAGGGGGTCATGAGGGGCAGAAGAGATGGCAAGGAAGTGGGGAAAGACAGGTTAATGGAAAACACATACCAAGGAAGGCAAAGGAAGGGCCATCTATCTGGGGGAGGGGACTAGCCAGAGGGGACTGGGGGAGGACTGTGGTCAAGAGGGACAATTAGAACACAATATAGTGAAGGTATGAAGATGCCATATTGAAATCCATTACTTTGAATGATAACTTTGAAAATTAATAAGAAAAGGGATGTAGCTTAGTTGGTAAAGTGCTAGCCACACTAAGCAGAAAGACACAAGTTCAATCCCCAGTATCCATGTAAAAAGCCAGGCTTGGTTCACAGTTGTGGTCCCAGTGCTGGGTGCACAGTTGCTATCCTGGTGCTGGGTGCACAGTTGCTATCCTGGTGCTGGGAAGGAGGACTCAGGAAGACCTCTGGGACTTGCTGGCCGGCCAATCTAGCGTACTCAGTGTCTGTCAGGTCCCAGTGAGAGACCCTATCTCAAAAAACAGGGTGGGTGGCTCCCAAGGAAGGTTGGGCCTCTGGTTGGCCTCTGGTCCCACACGCATCCTTACACATCTGCACACCACCCACATGCACACATGAGCATGCACACACACTTGCTCACACACAATAGTAAGAAAGGGGAGAACATGTTACCATGTTAACATGTACCATTGTTAAGTGTATGGTTCAGTTAACACATTCCTACTGCTGTGAAATTGCTAGGACTTTTTTATCCTGGAACTGAAACTCAGTATCTACCATTAGACAATCCCTCACTGCTGCCCTCCCCCAGGCTCAGACAGTCATACTCTATTCTCTATGTAAGTTTAGTCACTCTGGATACCTCATAGGAGTGGAATCACATACTGTATGGGTTTGGCTTATTTCCTTAGCATATGTCCTCAAATTTCACCCATTTTATAGCACATAAGAGGATTTTCTTCCTTTTCAGAGGTGACTAATAGTCCTTCATACCTAGCCCTCACATTTCCTTGATACATTCATCTATTGATGGATACCTCAGTTGCTTCCATCTCTTGGCTGTTGTGAATAGTGCTGCTCTGGACTTGCGTGCACAAATACCACTTTGACAGCTGGCTTTCAGGCTTTTGGGTGTGTACTCAGCAGTGGTATGGCTGCATCACATGGTAATCCTGTTCTTGGTATTTGAGGAAAAGCCAAACCATTTTCTATAATGTGCCATTTTACATCCCCACCACCAGCACACAAGCGTTCCAATTTCACCATATCCCCAGCACTTGCTACTTTCTGTTTCTTTTTCTGATGGTAGATACATCCTAATAGGTGTTAGCCAACAGCCTTAGTCTGACTTTAAGGAAGAAGGGTGGCTGGTGCCTGATTCAACTCAGTTGGGAGATCTTTTTCAAAACCAAGAAAAGTCACCTTGATTCCTCCACCTATTACCACATGGTGTCCTGTCACATTCAGTGTGCAAGTCCTTTACTGTGACTGACAGTTCCTATGGGGGTCTGGGTCCTAGCTATCTCTCTCCCTAACTTACCTCCTCAGTGGCCTTTTGCTCTGCTGAGAACACGCCAGCTTGCTCCATCCTCTGGGCCATCGCTCTTTCTTTTCCCTCTACCTGGACCTCTGTGCGCCACGTTACCCTCCAACTTGCTCCCTGTCTCCACCCAGATCTCTGCTCAAAAGTCATCTCCTGGGCTTAGTGGTTAAGAGCAATGGTTACTCTTGAACAGGATACAGGTTTGGTTCTTAGTCACCCATACGGTGGCTAAGAACCTTTCGCAACCGCAGTTCCAAGGGATCCAACACCTTCTTCTGACTTCTACAGGCACTGCAGATACAGGTACACTTACATACATGTAGGCAAAACACACACGCACAATGTCACCTCCTGAAATACAGTCCCTATATAAACATCCCTGCTTCTTGAACTTTCCATATCATTGCTTGTTTCCTTATTTATTTATTTTTGCATACTTACATTACCTTAATTAGTTATGTAGTTATATATGTGTTCTACTTCCCAAAAGTTAAGTTAAAGTTCTGGAGCAGGGCACAGGACCCTCCTGTCATGTTCATCGCTGAACCACTGGCTTCTAGAATTCTACATGCTGTCAGCAGACAAATGAATGATCGAATAAATGACGCCTTAGTGATCGCCTGCCTGGTCAAGGTAAAAAGTAAACAAAGGAGACCTCATCAGGCTCTTGGAGCTGTCTGAGGTTCTGGGCAGAGAAGAAAAGCACTCACGTGAGTCTCCACATCACCGGCAAGGACCCTGCTGTTCTTTAAGAACTCGGCCACCATACCGTTCATCAGTTTATCAAAGGCTTCCACTGATGGTGCCACACCTGCAGAAGAGGATGGCTGGGTTATTCCCTGGTGGTTTCATGGAAAGCTGGAGCTGGCTCATTGCAGGCCATATGGAAGTTGAGTATCATCAATGTCACACTCACTAATCCAATCACAGTCCTTCTGTGCATGGACTTCTATAATAGCTCAGGAACATCTTGTTTTCTAGTTTTCATCTTTTCCAGTAAAGACTTCCCAGACATCATTTCACTTCATTCTCCCCTGTGATACTTAATTTTGATTATCAGCCTGACTGGATTTAGAACCACTTAAGGGACACACCTCTGGGCATGTCTGTGAGGGCATTTCCAGAGAGGTTTAACTGAGGAGGAGAGACCCACCCTGGATATGGCAGTGCCTCCTAGGGCTGGAGTCTCAGACTGTATAAAGAAGAGAGAATGAGCTGAGCACCAGCATTCACCTATCTCTGCTTCCTGACTGCAGATGTAGTGAGACCAGCCACCCCAGACTCCGTCAGTGTCACCAAGACTTCCTGACAGGACGGACTATACCCTCAAACTGTGAGTCAGAATAAACCCCTTTCCTCAACTTGTTTTTCACAGGTATTTTGTCCCAACAATGGGAAAAGTAACTAATACATTCTCCAAGCCCAGTGAGGGGACCAGGAACATCAGTATGGTACAAGTGAGGGGCAGACGTGCGGACAGAGCAGGCAAAGGGCCAGCACTACAGACCTAACAAAAGGCAGAAACTGAACTGAGTTCCTGGAAGTCTCTACCTTTTCCTCCCTAGCTCTCTGTCTAACGAGTTTCCCAAAGGCCCCAAGAACTTGGAAGACAGGGAACTCTGGGCATGCAGGGGAACAATGCTAAACTCTCATTTTGTTGATTCTTTACTTCCCACAGAGCAGAGAGGCAGGAACAGAGAGAATGAACATCGCAGTTCTAACCCGAGCAGAGTATAACTGACCAACGTACCAAACCTGAAGGGACAGTGGCCCAACCAGTATGCTCTGTGTTTCTCTCTCTGCTTTTGAATTAACTAAAAAACAAAACCCAAACCCTAAGTCCCCCACTTTCCTCCCTTAACATTGAGAAGGTCAGCACAAAAGGTTGTTAAAACCCAGACCAAACACACTCTTCATTCACAAACATACCCCCTATGCTCACCAAACTACAGAGTACCTTCTTTTGTCCCTTTCCCAAATGCCCATTTCTACAGCCTCAAGGAGAGACTGACAGCTCCCCACACCTCAGGTCAAACATTTCAGCAAACCTGCTATTTACTGGTTTCAACTTCTGTGACATAAAAGGGCACAAGTCCCTTATGCATTCATCTGGAAACAGATAAACCTGTTTGTCACTTGGAGGAGGTGTGCGAGGTCTCTGTTGGGTATTTAAAGTGGGAGAAAGTTTCAGAAATGTGATGGACACTGTTCCCTAGCAGAAGGTAAAATGATGAAAGAGAATACCTTCCCTTTTCCTTTCATCCCCGTGCTCTGCTCACACCTCCTCTGGGCAGCCTTTAATGATCTGTCCTCCCCCAGACTGCATCCTTTGAGCTTCTCTTAATCAAAGTATCTGAGGCTCTGAATAGTAATGTAGGGAGACCAAAAATGCCAGAGGCTTAGGACCCTGTATAATTCATCTGAGGTCTCCTGCACTTAGGACCTTGTTTGTTATGGGGCAGGAATGCAAAAAGATTTCTTCAGCTATGGAGCTGAACTTCTCTGATTGTCGGGGGGGGGGGAACAAAACAAAACAAAACATGAATAGACCAGTCCTTGATCTATGGATGGTATCTATTTCTCAGTTTCCTTTAAAGTAAAAAAGAAATAACTTCAGTTAATATACTATACAATACAGTAAAGCACTGTGTGAAACAGTATGATGCTTATGGTTGGGGGAAAGAGAACTTATTTATTTGAAATAGTCTCACACAGAGCCCAGATTGCCCTTAAACACAATCTTCCTGCTTCAGCCTCCCAAGTGCTGAGAGTACAACAGTATGTGTCACCACGTCTGGCTGAAAGGCTTTTCTTAAGGATTTGTTGGCTATGGAATTTAGGAAACTGCCAACGCTAAGAAGCAGCAAAATGATAAAATGACGCTGCTTCAGACTGAATGAACCCATTTGGGAAAGGACGGTGTTCTGGGCTTTTGGAGGTCTGAGGATGACGAGTGCCCTCGTTGACTACTCTCCATCTTATCTATCAGTACAGGTCTCTCGATGAACCCAGAGCTCACCCTTTTGGCTAGCAGCGTGCTCTGGGGAATCCTGTCTCTGTCTCCAGGGCTGGGTTTACAAGGCCAGCTTTCATATGGGTTCTAGACATCTGGACTCTTGTCCTGTTTATAGAGCAAGTACACTTTGTCCTGCTGAACCATCTCTCCAGCCCTCTCCTTTTAATAACGAAAACACATAGCTCCATCTATTTGTGTACTGTGAAGCACAGCACATTTGAGTTTATCTACTGCTTCTCTGAAACGTGAGATTCAAATTATTGATTTTCCCCCCCTTTTTACTCAACAATGCATGCTATCGCCTGGGAAGGAGGATTTTGACTTTGTTTTATGTATTCAAAGGCTTTTACTCCTGTGGACAGCCACCTTAAAGAAACGTCTGTAGTGATGTTGATATCAAAAGCAGAATGAAACGCAGTTACTGGGGATAATGGGAAGGCACTCCCTTAGGAATCAGCCTTATAAGGGCCCGATACCAACCTCACAGTTAACAGAAAGGGCATAAAATGAAACCACAGACACATCTCAGCTGGTTCAGGGGAAAAAAACCTTTGCAGGCTCCAGGCAGACTTCTTTTAAACAACATCCCCTTTCAATCTGTTCAATGTACTTTGGTTTTTATCATGTTCAAGGGAAAAGACACGGCTGGCATATTTGAGTTCACGCAGTAATTTCTGTCCTGTGGCATGTTAAACAAGGTACAGCTCCCAAAATACCTGAGCCTCTAGGAGCAGCCAGGCAGGTCTTTCCTGGAGAAAAGAGGTTTTGAAGCTCTTCCCCTTACCTAAGGCTTTCCTCACCTCCTCCAAAGATGGCAGCGTTTAAAGCAGGTCAGATAAGGAGGAGCTATATGCATGCACACAGACAGGGATTGAATTCCTTATTCAATACAGGTCTCCCCATTAAATCTGAATTTCAGATGAGCTACGAATACATTTTTAATACAATTGTGTGTCATGCAGTATGGCCCATGCAGCATTTGGGGCACATTCATACAAAACAGAGTTCCTTATTTGAAATTCAAATTTAATGGATAGCTTTCACTGTAGACTGCAACCTAGCACAAGAAGGAACTGGAAAAAATTATTGTAGATAACTTGAAGTTTGCTGTATGGGGTACATGTTTTTTTATTGTCTTGTTTATTTTTGCGTTTGTGTTTTTTTGAGACAGGATCTTATATAACCCAGGTTGGCCTCAAAATCTATATGTAGCCAAGGTTGGCTTTGAACTGATCCTCCTAGTTCTGGGATTACTGGTACGTACAACCATACCTGGCCTAGGGTACCCTCTTAAGGAAAATAGTTAACTTTCTATTTTTGACACTATAATTTTTGAGAATCTTTTAAAAAAACTATACGTGTATGCATAATATTGGGGTGTGTGCTGGAGAGCTTTAGCTGTCAACTTGACATACCTAGGTAGAGGGGGCCTCAATTGTGGAGCTGCCTGCACTGAATTGGCCTCTGGCCATGTCTGTGGGGTATTTTCTTGACTGCTGAGTTTGTGATGAGGGGTGGGGAATGTGTGGAGGTCAGAGAACGACTTTATAGAGTCAGTTCTCTCCGTCCACCTTCCTGTGCACTCTGGGGATCGAACTCATATTGCTGATGTTGTGTGGCACGCACCTTGAGCTGCAGAGCCGTCTCTACCCCAAAACAATCTTTTTAAAAAGTATGATATTAGCTATAGTTTTCAAAGCATATTTGGTGGAGGCTGAGGATAGGGCTCAGTGACACAGCACTTGCTTAGCTTGGGCAAGCTCTGGGGTCCATCCTCAGCACTGCCCCCCACCAAGAGGCCTGTTTAGTTAGAAATGGTCGAAGATCCGACAATGTGCTCCATCAATTATATTTGGCTTCATCTGAGAGCAGTTTCCTTCAAAGCCACGGGGCCCAAAGCAATAACTTGGAAAACCCACAGCATGGCAAGCCCTTCCACTTCACGTTCTAGTGGAGAACACTCATTTATTTCTTTGAGAATTACTTTGATAATATAGTTAACACTTAAAACAAAGCAATGACATTTTGATGTGGTTTATGCTCTTCAGAGGCACAGATGTTGGTCGTTTTTGTGGATTCTGGGCTAGAACTTTCCAAGTTTACTTTTTAAGTTGGTGCATAAAATTTGTATGTGTTTCTGGGGAAAGAGACCATCTCTTCCTTTTCTTTTTCAGGGACTGGTTGTCTCAGGTCAACATTATGGTCCTAGGAAAGAGGACGGATCTGAAGGAAGAGGGTAGAAACATTTTGGAGAAGGTGAAGATGGGATCTGACCCACAAAGAAATCAGTCATGATGCCAGGGTGTGGTCTTACCTCCATTGACACCATTAACTTCTCCACAGTCCCCAGGAGGCCCATGTGAACCTGCAGACAGCCCCTCCAGCCGGCTGACGGCGCGTTCAAGTCTCTCCACAAGCCCCAGCATGTCCGCCATTCTAGAAGGACACAGGTATAAACAGAGGTTGTGTGAGCACCAGTGAGAATCAGCAAGCTCACACTGTCCCACTGAAGAACACGAGAAAAAACAACCACCACTCTGAGTAGCTTGTCATCTGAAGAATATTCTACCCCATTAGGAAAATACATGAAACTGAAAAAGGTTACGCTTGAAATAAAGAAAACCACAAGTTATATTGGGCTTACTGTCTGCTCAGTTCAAGGATGTTTTGTGTAGTATAAAACCCAAGATACAAACATTACCAACTTCCTATCATTCCCAGGTGCTCAGCTGCATACATCTAACCTTATTACATGACATCATTCATGTACAACACTTACTTAAAGTCACAAACACAGAACTCAAAATTAATATTGCCAATTCTTACTCTGCTAAGTGGTGGGAACACATTTTACCAGTTCCAATAACTCTTCTGTTAAAGTATAATTCCCCAGACAACTCAAAACCACTGATAATCCTTGTTTACCCAATTGTGTGAAACCAGACAGCCCAGCATGGGGCTATGAGCTTATGAAACTGCATCATTAACAAGAGAGACACCATCACCTGTGGGTGCTAATTATCATCAGCTTCTTCCAGTGTTTCTGTTGTGGAATTATTTTAAATTACAATGATTCTGAATTGTGGTGATTTTAATTTAAAATACTATTTTCCTTGTGAAGGCTACTGATAATTTTTACACACGAGACAGTGTTCGCTGGATTGGTTTTTGGAGACTGGATCTTAGATTGTGCGTTATTCGGGTTGGAATGGGGATGGAAGCTGAATGAAGCTTTGATGTTAAAAGTGGGATGGCACATCCATCTTATTTTGCATCAAAACACATATTTAATTGAGTGTGCAGGGTAACATTATCGATCCTGGGGTTTACATGTCCAATCCTCTGAGGAATGTAACCCAGGTTAACCTAGTCATGACCATGAGACCTAGGTTTCTATCTACCCATTGGTAAAAATCAGTCTGTTGTCCTAAAGGGAATAAAACATGTCTTCCTTAGCCAAGACCTATGGCTCTTTTCATTCTTAGGAACTTCTCAAGCATCGTTCTGAGCAGAGAAGCAGACACAGCTTTTGAATCACAGACCCAGCTGCCCTCAAACATGGCTGAATTTCTTTGCCTCAGATGGGTAAATATTACACAGTTCTCAGGGGAATGAGGAAAACACATTTCCACACATTTTCAGCTTAAATACCAGGACAGGCCACCACATTTTTCAAAACCAAGGTTAAATACATCAAACCACATGCCTCTGCACTTCGCATCCAAATGTCAGTCATCGGCAATGGAGGCGGAGCACACGGTCTATTTTGGAAACCCAGGGCTCCTGAAACTGCCAACAGCCACTCTCAAAATATGGAACAGGGCTCTGTGTGCAGCTGAACGTAGGATCTAATCCCAAGGGGAGGCAAAATTAGAAGTTTCTCATCTATTCTTTTCCTCTTCACGTCAGTGCTTTTTGATTCCATTGCAATTGAAGAAAAAAAAAGGAAGGAGAAATTTTAATTGAATCCTTTACATAATCTTCTTGCAAGAGAACTGGGTGTCTTGTAGGTGGGTGAAGGCCATCTGAGGAACGATGAAAGCCCCTCAAATCTTTTAATAGTTCCCCATCTGTTCAGTTACCCTGCTCCCTGTTAGTTAAACTTGCCAAATGTTATCAGCACGGACCTACTCTGTGATAGGAAAGAAATGCATTTACTTTGTTAGCAAGCTCCCTAAACCACCCCTAGCTGCCCCCCCCGTGACCCCCCTATCAGATCATGCTGTTTTGGAAGGGCCTGTTACATTTCTGCCTTCTTTGCCTGTGCCTTAATCAGACTCCCTGACTGGTCCCAAACTCTTGCTATCTAACAGTAAGTGTTGCATATGTTGAAAGACAACAGGACTCAGCCCATCCACTGAAGGGCTGGGTAGATTGCTGTGGAATGTGGTCTAAAAGCGACTCAGATGCCACTTCATGTAAAATCATTGAGAGGGAGACCCAAGTTTTGCCTCTAATGAGATCAAAACATGGTTCGTATGAGGAGGCTGGGGAGATGCCTCCAGGTTTAAAAATTTAGAACAGTTTCTAAGAGACACTGAGCAGCAAACAAAAAGGTTATACCAGTATACACAGGGCGAGTGATGAGGTCTGAGCCAGCCGTGCATTCCCTCCCCACAAAGTCTCTCCCTCTTCCCACATATGTCCTCAGCTGCTGTCCCCACCTTCAAGATGAGGAAAGAATACAGTTATAGAGTCTCCAAATTCTTCCCAGGCCCATTTGTCTTGGCATTTCAAAGTGACTTCAGCCAACTTCTGACAGGAGCTGGCAATGAAGAATGAAGAAACAAATGTAAACAGTAGGTCCTGTGCAGAATGGATCTGAGCAAGAGCAAGGGAGACAGAGGAGTCTGGACAGGAGGCTAGTGGAAGAGCTGCGGGGTGGCGAAGCGACAGATGATCTAAGAGCCAGAGGCGGAACGATGGCCCTGATTCACAGCTGGAGAATCAAGAGCCTGGGTCAGATGGCACAGCTCACACCTGGGGTGGCTTGTTCTCCACCCCCTGAGATTATTACAGGCCTGCACCACCCTGCCCATACCGGACGTTAATCTTCATTTCTTGCTTCGTATTAATTTTTGAGTATCTCCTGAGGTTAATTCTAATTGGAATGAACCCATCCTCATATATCATTATTTTTCTTAAACTTTCCCCTTACT
>NW_008349753.1:1734328-1743285 GCF_000622305.1 Nannospalax galili | reverse complement strand
TTTGACATGGCATAGTTATAGGACATGGCACGGGAACTCAGTAATACGCCATATGCAGGAGTTAAGGCCTGCCAGCACTTCTACCCCCTACCCAGCGGTCACATTTCTGTGTTTCGAGGCGTCAAGCTCCTCTCCTTCAGCTTATGAACTACAGAGCAGGTTGTTGTAGGCTCCGGTTACTGTACTGTGTGGGAGAACCCTAGTTCTCCTTCTTCCTCATCTGTTTTGGTAACTACTATCCAACCACTCTCTATCGCCTCTGTTCTTCCAAGCTGGTGGTCTCCACTGCTCCCTCCTTTGAGATTACTATTTTTAGCTTCCACACAGGAAGGAGTGAGAACATGGGGACTTTGTCTAGGGGCACCTGACTTATTTCACTATTTCTTTCTATTCCATCCATGTTGCCACAGATGATAGGATTTCCTTCTTTTCGAATTTTTAAGAAATATTTTATTATTTTTATTTTATGTGTATGAATGTAATGCCTGCATGTAGGTACACCCGTGCCATGCGGTGCCTGTGGAGATCAGAAGAGGGCATCTGATCCCTTGGAACTGGAGTTACGAACGGTTGTCAGCCACCAAGTGGGTGCTGGGACTCAAACCCAGGTCCTCTGCAAGAGCAGTCAGTACTCTTAACTACTGAGTCATCTCTCCAGCCTAGGATTTCATCCTGTTAACAGCTGAATAATATTCATTGTGCACACACACCTCAGTTTCTTTATCCATGCACCTATTGCTAAATACCTTGGTTGATTCGACATCCTGCCTCATTTTCCTTTTGTAAAGTTTAACTTCTACGTTTATCAAAGTTAGATGTGTACAGAATCAAAAGAATAAATAGTCTAGCATGGCTTTTTAAAAATCAAATGGATGCATACAAACATAAAAATTATACACATTGACAGGGTACCATGTGATGTTTTGATGTATATATTGTATAATGTTTAGATAAAGTTACTTTTCAAATACTTATTTCTCCATGACCAAAACAATGACTGTTCTTCAAAAACTTCTTTTTACTGATTCCAGAATTTCATACAATGTATTTAACTCATATTCAGATTCTTTCCCTTCTCTGTCCCTCCCCACTAACCCTCTCCATTTCATGCCCTTCGTTGTCATCTGTCCTTTTCTCTTTCAATTTTATTTGTCTATCTATCATCTATCTATCTATCATCTATCTATCTATCTATCTATCTATCTATCTATCTACTATCTATCTATCTATCTATCTATCTATCTATCTATCTATCTATCTATCTATCTATCTATCTATCTATCTATCTATCTATCTATCTATCTATCTATCTATCTATCTATCTATCTATCTATCTATCTATCTATCTATCTATCTATCTATCTATCTATCTATCTATCTATCTATCTATCTATCATCTATCATGTCTTTTTGAGACAGGGTCTCCCTGTGGCGCCAGCTGGCCTGAAACTCCCTATGCAAACCAGGGTGGCCTTAAACTCACAGAGATCTGCCTGCTTCTGCCTCCCAAGTGCTGGGATTAAAGGCATGCGCCACCATACCCAGCCCATTTATTTTTAAATCTTTGTTTTTTAAAGGACTTTTGAGCCCATTCTGAGCCTTCCACATGCTCCTGGGTGTGGGTCCATGCCCTGGAGTCTCCTCAACCTAATAGGCATCGCACCTGTAAGGAAAGCAGGCACTCCCTCTCCCAGCAGTTGTCAGTTGCCAGTAGAGCCTCTCATCCAGGGCCTGGGGCTTCCTGCTCACCTCCCCCCATCCATTCTGAGCCCCTGTCTGGTTTGGGCTTGCACAGGTCTTGTGCATGCTGTCAGAAGTGCTGTGGGTTTATATGTGCAACTGCCCTGTGGTGTCCAGACAACACAGTTTCCTTGTGTTCATCCACCACCTCTGGCCCTTACAATCTTTCCATTCTCTCCTCCACATCAATCCCTGAGCCTTGGGAGAAGGTGGGATAAAGGTGTGCCATTTAGGGCTGACCATGTCACAGTCTCTTATTCTCTGCATGTTGACCATTTGTGGTTTCTGTTAGTCTCCATTGGCTGCCAGAAAAGCCTTCCTTGGTGAGAGATGAGAGATGCACTAATCTATGGGTATAACAATATGTCACTGTGAATCAGTTTAGTGTGTCTATTTAGTAAGGTGATAGTAGTAGGTTCTCCCGTATGACCCGTGATTTGTCTAGCAACAGGTTTTCTCCCTGATAACAGTGTCAGGTATGGACTCCCTGCTGTGAAGTAGACCTTAAACACAATTAGAAAGCGATTGGTTACTCCCATAATATTTGTGCCACTATTGCACCATTGGGCATACTTTGTCAGGCAAGTCACTACTGCAGCTCACGGGGTTCATACCTGGATAAGACTGATGATTGCCTTTCTCTGGCAGTAACATGCATAACACCTTGGTACTATAAAAGCTAGTACTTTTCAGAGGGTGGGCATTTGAGACAAGGTCTCCTTGTAGCTTCAGCTGGCCTGAAACTCACTTTGTAGACCAGGCTGGCCTCTGCATCCTGAGTGCTGGGATTAAAGGTGTGTACCACCACACTCAGCCTGAAAGCTAGTACTTTTAAGATCACCATCATTTGAATGAAGAGGTAACCTACAGAATGGAAAAAAATAATCCTTGCCAGCTATACATCTGATGGAGTGTTAGTATCTACAATATATAAAGAGCACAAAAAACTAAACATAAAAAACAATTAAAAATTGGGGCAAGGAACTAAACAGAGTTCCAAATGATGAAACACAAATGACTAAGAAATACTTTTTTAAAAGTTCAACATCTTTAGCCATCAGAGAAATGCAAAGTAAAACTACTTTAAAATTTCTTACCCCTGACAGAATGGCTAAGATCCAAAAAACAAATGATGACAAATGCTGGCAAGGATGTGGGGAAAATGGAACACTTACTGCTGGTGGGAGTGCAGACTGGGGCAGCCACTACGGAAATCAGTGTGGAAGTTCCTCAAAAAGCTAAAAATAGAGCTTCCACATGATCCAGCTATATCACTCTTGGGAATATACCCAAAGGACTCAGTATCCTACAACAGGGATATATAACAATATGTCACTGTGAATCAGTTTAGTGTGTCTATTTAGTAAGGTGATAGTAGTAGGTTCTCCCGTATGACCCGTGATTTGTCTAGCAACAGGTTTTCTCCCTGATAACAGTGTCAGGTATGGACTCTCTGTTGTGAAGCAGACCTTAAACACAATTAGAAAGCGATTGGTTACTCCCATAATATTTGTGCCACTATTGCACCATTGGGCATACTTTGTCAGGCAAGTCACTACTGCAGCTCACGGGGTTCATACCTGGATAAGACTGATGATTGCCTTTCTCTGGCAGTAACATGCATAACACCTTGGTACTATAAAAGCTAGTACTTTTCAGAGGGTGGGCATTTGAGACAAGGTCTCCTTGCAGCTTCAGCTGGCCTGAAACTCACTTTGTAGACCAGGCTGGCCTCTGCATCCTGAGTGCTGGGATTAAAGGTGTGTACCACCACACTCAGCCTGAAAGCTAGTACTTTTAAGATCACCATCATTTGAATGAAGAGGTAACCTACAGAATGGAAAAAAATAATCCTTGCCAGCTATACATCTGATGGAGTGTTAGTATCTACAATATATAAAGAGCACAAAAAACTAAACATAAAAAACAATTAAAAATTGGGGCAAGGAACTAAACAGAGTTCCAAATGATGAAACACAAATGACTAAGAAATACTTTTTTAAAAGTTCAACATCTTTAGCCATCAGAGAAATGCAAAGTAAAACTACTTTAAAATTTCTTACCCCTGACAGAATGGCTAAGATCCAAAAAACAAATGATGACAAATGCTGGCAAGGATGTGGGGAAAATGGAACACTTACTGCTGGTGGGAGTGCAGACTGGGGCAGCCACTACGGAAATCAGTGTGGAAGTTCCTCAAAAAGCTAAAAATAGAGCTTCCACATGATCCAGCTATATCACTCTTGGGAATATACCCAAAGGACTCAGTATCCTACAACAGGGATAGTCACTCATCCACGTTCATTGCTGCCCTGCTCACATTAGCCAGGATATGAAAACAGCCTAGATGAATGGATAATGAAAGTATGGCACATTTAAACAATGAAATACTAGTGAGCTATTAAGAAAAATGAAATTTGCAAGTAAACAGACTGAACTAGAAACAATCATCCCGAGTGAGGCAATCCAGACCTAGAAAGGCAAACATCACATATTCTCTCTCGTAAGTGGAGGTTAGCTTTTAATCATTAGATAGGTGTGTTTCAGTTGAAAAATCCTTAGAGATTAGGAAACTAATAAGGGGCCATGGAGGGACTGGTTCATGGGAAGGAAGATAGAATGTAGTAATATAAACTGGAAAGAGGAATAATAGATAGGAGGGGTTTAATGGTGTGGGGAATAGGCGATCAGGGAAGAAGAGGGGGTAAGAGGAGGGATAACTAACACTAGAGGTCGTTTGAAAGAGTCATGTGGAAGCGTCTCTCAATATATGCATATACAATACAAAAAAGGTTTAAATGCAGTTACCCTACAACATGTGTCTTGTGGCCCTAACAGATACCACAGGCTAGCAAGTGCAAAGCCCAAGGTCAGGAATGGACTCCCTCTTGTAGAGCTGTTAACCAGAGGGACCCCCAGGAGGCTCAAACAATACTGTCTATGGCCATTGCACCTGGTTTCCCTTCAGAACCGGATGGTAAGACCCTGTTGCAGAAGCATGACACATGAGTTGCAGAACAAGCAAGGAGAGATCAGGCTGGCGCTGCTTGAAGCTATATCTCTGCTGAATGTTCTTTCTTCTATCTTTTTGCAACACAGTACATAATTCTTACAAAACACGATGGCTTCCTACTTGCATTTTATCATTTTTGTCTTGAGTCAACCGTTTTCAATTACTTTAGCTATTTCTTTTGGCAATTAAATCTTCCTCTCTAAATAACACGATTTTGTCTCTGTGTTCTCTTTTCCTTTAGTTTTAAGGTATTACCCATTGTATAAATTCATGTTATTTATTTTTTTATTTGTTTTATTTATTTAAGACAGGGTCTCATCATGTAGCCTAAGCTTGCCTGAAACTTACTATGTAGCCCAGGCTGGCTTCCAACGCAGTCTTTCTGCCTCTGCTTCCTGACTACTGGGACTGTAGTTTGTACTTCCCTGCCATGTCTACAGAACTCCTTTCATTCCAATTTTTTGACAGTGTTCTGTCCTAAATCTTGTATAATGAATACACAACTGAGAATACTCAAGTCACAGTCAAGTCACAGGGTCAGTTATGGTTATTTGTTGGCACTTCTTGGTCTTTTAAAGTATTGGTTTCAGCGTTTGTTTGCTTTCTTTTCTTCCTCCTCCTCCTCTTCTTCCTCTCTCTCTCTCTCTCTCTCTCTCTCTCTCTCTTCCGTTTGTATTTGACACAGGAGTGTCTTTCACTATGTAGCCTAGAATGGCCCAAACTTGCAATCCTCCTGCCTCTGCTTCCTGAAAGCCGAGATTACAGGTGTGTGCCACCATGCTGGCCCAGCTCCTGGTTTTCTATATACTTGAATCATCTTCACATTCGTCCTCCAACTGTGTGAGTCTTTGTTCAACAGAGCCCAGCATGTTTCAAAGTCTGAGTGCTTCTTCCAGATGGAGCCTTCTGGGTGTCCTCTAGTCTGAATGGTTGTTCTATAAGCAGGCTGTTGTTTGTCTGTGACTGGGCATCTGCCGTCACCATCTTCTATGGCTTTCCCCCCACCTCCTTGCTGTGCTGTACCGTCTTCCTCCTTTCTAAAGTACTTCCTTATTTGGAAAGAGTATCTTCTTTTGGAAAAAAGTACAGGAAAGATGCATTGTCTGACTGTCAAAGTTAGCAAAGCACTTTTGCAGGCCTTCAAACTTGACTGGTAGTTTGGCTGAATGTAGAATTCTAGGCTAGAGATTTTCCTTAGCAGTACAAAGGTGTGAATCCATTGTCTTTGAGTTCTGTTTTGCTGCTGAGAAGTCCAAAGCCATCCTGATTCTTCAGACATATCCTCTGGCTGTCTCCTGTGTTTTTCTCTCTGTTATACTTCATGGTAAGCCTGTGTCTACATAGCGACACAGCAAAACATGTTGCCCAAGGCCTCTGTACTAGATACCAACAGAAGGTAATTTAAGGAAGGAGTGGTTTGCATTATCAGCTTAGTTTTGCTGTTGTTTCAGAAGCAGGGTCTCACTACGTAGCCCAGGCTGGCCTCCGATTCACGACCTTCCTCCCTTAGCTCCCAGGTGCTAAGATGACAGTCCTGCCTCAGCACTCCCAGCTGCATCCTCATCCTTTTGAACCTTCTAATCAGAGCTTTATTTCAATCAATCTTCTTTAGCAATGACTTTCAAGGGCATGAAGAAGATCTTTTGATGGGCTGTGTCTGTCTGTGCAAGTTTTTAAATCCCAAACTGCTTTTCAAGTATTTCATGTGACTGGTCAGCTCTAGACTGTACTGCATTGATATGGAGACCTAAAGTAAAGAAATACCTTCCTAGGAGAAAAGATGACTGTATTTATTTTCCCCCCATTGACCATTTTGCAAAAGCCATTTTCAGTGTACAGATGCATTTAACAAGGTCTCAACGGTTGTGTTCAAGTTCAGTTGGGACAGCACAGGGAGACTGACTTTGGATTACAATAACTCAGTTGGTCTCCAGGTCTTGTCAGCTAAGGGGCTGTGATAGTTAATCTTTACCAGCTTGACAGGATTTGAAATCACCTAGGAGACAAAAGTAGACACATCTGTGAAGGAGTTTCCAGAGAGAAGACTCACTCTGATTATGGGGGGCACCACTGCATGGGCTGAGCCCCAGACTGAATAAAAAGGAAAGTGAGCTAAGCAGAAGCTTCCTCCCCCTCTGCTCCTGACCCACTCGGATGTGAGCAAGCAGTCTCATGATCCTGCTGCCTTGCCTTTCCCACCGTGATGGACTGCACCATCTCAAACTCTGAGCCACAATAAACCCTTCCTCCAGTAAGTGCTTTTTGTCAGATATTTTGTCACAGAAAAAGAAAGGAACAGAAACTTTGGGGGAAGTGCTTAATTTTGCTTCGCTACATTGCTACCGATACAGGCTTGCTACAGAGTATAAAGGTTTATAAGTCTGGAACACAGTGATACACCTGCTGGATGATGTTGGTAAGACATTCCATCTCATTTTACCCTTGGTGGCAACAGTCATGGTATTTGTAATGTTAAGGGGTCACTGAGAAAATTTGGTCAATGGAAAATATTTTTTAAACATCTCATTTGTTTCTGTTCTTTGACTTATTTTTTCAAATATTTCTCCCATCCAAATTCTAACAAGGTCTGATCCTGCTTAGCTACTGAGACCTTACAGGATCAGATATATTTGGAGTGGTATGACCATAGACACATTCTTTTGATATTTCTAACCAAGATTTTATTGATTTGTGTTATGATTATCATAATGTGAAAGGCTTGGTGTGCAATAAGATTTTTAGTCACATATTTTCTTCCTAAATATTCTTATAACAACTCTTACTTTTAACTAGTCCTCCACAAGGGCCGGGGAGATGGCTCAGTAGGTAAAGTACCTGCTTTGCAAGGACGAGGAGGGGTTAGAACCCAAAACTCACATAATGAAAAAGCCAGGTGTTGTGTTATGTGCTTGCAATCCCTGAGGTGCTCTGAGGAGTGGAAGACAGGCAGATTCTTGGGGCCCACAGGCCAGACAGACTAGCCTACTTAGTAAATTCCAGGCCAGTGAGAGACTTTATCTAAAAAATATGGGTGATGATATCTGAGGAATGACATCAGAAGTTGTCTTCTGGCTTCCACATGCATCCACACACGTACTTATACAGAAACACATACACAAACAAAACACACACACACACACACACACACACACACACACACACACATTTTCCACAAAGGATATAAGCACAACTCTGCAGAACTATTTTGGAAAAGACCCCTCTGTCACCACTCACAGTTCACCCAAACCATCTCATGCTCAGTGGAGAAAGACCTGGTAAGTCCCATCTCACCCATTCCCAAGAGTCCAAGAACACCTTTCATTGCTGCTCTGAACATGGAACACCCCACAGCACCATGCAAATGGTGTAAGCCTAGAATAACACCCAGTTTGTCGGGATTACATTCTTAGCATCTGTAAGACATACTGTCCAATTAAAGTACTCCCCGTGCCGTCTTTTCTGTTAGCACCTGTCCACCTTGCCTCCCGAGGAGCCGATGACTCGCTTTGCCTGAGCTGAGGTTGATCTCACTTTCCCTCTACCCTCTCATGGAGTCCAGCATGGTGCCATGCACCTAGAGAGCTATAAATATTTTTGATTGACTAATGAATTGGCTTCCACTCACTGCCTTCTCCTCTCTGCCTACTCATTGGCACAGTCCCAGATCAGGCTAGAAGCCAGATTTTCACAGGGGAGATTTCCATTTCAAAGTAGATGCTAGATTAGTCTTTCTTTCTTGATTCCATGGCTTCCATGATTAAAAGAGTGGGCTTGCTCCCTCCAAATGCAAGCCCTGCATCCTCCAGAGCTCCTGATTTTCTTTAGGATTTCAATTAAAAATATATTCCGTGAGCCGGGCGTGGTGGCGTATGCCTTTAATCCCAGCACTCGGGAGGAAGAGGCAGGTGGATCTCTGTGATTTCAAGGCCAGCCTGGTCTACATAGTGAGTTCCAGGACAGCTGGGGCTACAGGGAGACCCTGTCTGAAAAAGACCAATATATATATATATTCTGTGTTGTTCAAAGGATTTTCTTAATTCCTCACAGCAAGTTCATAAGATGAGTAAAGGAGAAAGCTACTTTGGAAACATTTTCATGCTAAATGGGTTCCTTGATTGCCAGCTCAAAGTTTCCTTCCTAGGTCAAATATAAAAAATTACTGTGGTAAGAGATTCTCTGGTGAGAGAGAGAGATAGATATATAT
>NW_008349753.1:1713301-1734310 GCF_000622305.1 Nannospalax galili | reverse complement strand
AGAGAGAGAGAGAGAGAGAGAGAGAGAGAGAGAGAGAGAGAGAGCAACTGTGCATGCATGCATGTGTATATGTATCCATGCATGGGCCAGAGGTCAACCCCAGATGTCATTCCTCAGGTGCTGTACACTTTACGTATGTGTGCATATGTGTGTGTGTGTGTGTGGGGATGCATGCCCATGCACTTGGGGAGGTCAGAGGAAGAGTCTGGGTGACCTGATCTATCACACTCCATCTGATTCCCTTAGGACAGAGTCTCTCACTTGTCCTAGAGCTAGGCTGATAGCCACAGTGCTGAGGTTAAAGGCACACATGGCCATGCCCAACTTTTATGTGGGTGCTGGGGATCTGAACTCAAGTCCTCTTGCCTGCACACCTATGCTTTTATCCAGGGAGCCATCTCCCCAGACCCTATCTTACTTTTTGAGACAGGGTCTCTCACCTGACCTGGACCTCACTGATTCAGTTAGGCTGGAACCCCAAGGATCCTAGGTGAATTTGTACCTGTCTTCATCTCCCTGGCACTAGGATGGTTTATAAGTACATGCCACCATGATCAGCTTTTGACATGGGTTCCGGTGATGAAACTCATGGGATTCTTGGAATCCCATGGCAAGCACTTTACAGACTGAGCCATCACCTAGGCCCTCTGGTAATCCTTTAAAGGAAACTTGGATCCATCAGTTTCTGTGATAAGGAGCCTAGGTATTAAATAGGAAATGAAGTATAGAAAACTGAAGACTTTCAAACCTTTTGTCATAGTGAAGTTGGACAACTAGTATAGTACAATTCTCTGCAGAAATAAAGTCACAATAGGCTCATTTCTCTGTAAGCACACCAAAATTCAAGAATATTTGTTATGTCATGTGTGGTAGTACATGCCTTTAGTCCCAGCACTCAGGAGGCAGAAACAGGTGAATCTCTATGACATCAAGGCCAGCCTGGTCTACATAGCAAGTTCCAGACCAGCTAGGGATACAGGGAGACCCTGTCTCAAAAAGACCCCCTCCCCCTAAATTGTTAAACTACTATCAAACCACTCTGTCCTAGATAAATTCTCTTAGCCACAAATACACCACACGTTTTTCCTTTCCTAGGAAACTACCAGTCACTGGAGGAGGTCATCTTTAGATTCACTCTTCTTAATTAGGGTACTGGGTTGTAGAAAGACAATTCATGTATCCCCTGACCATGTCCCTGGATGTCTGTTTCATTTGGTCAGTCCCTACTCTGAGCTAGGGACAATGGTGATATCTAGAAAATTGAGTTGTACTGAAATACCTTTCTTACCCAGCTGTAGTAGGAGGCCAATGGAAGTCAGCTATGTTCAGTTGAACAAGGACTTTTCACCACACAATGATGCTTATACTAACAACAAGCCTGCCTTGGAATGCCCTATGCCGTTTCTGGAGCCAACTTCCTGTCAAACAGTAAATATAAGTCACTCTTCGGTTTGGATCTTAAATGTCATGCAAAAGTCTCGGGTTGAAGGTTTGGTCTCCAGCTCATGACTCTCTGAGAGACAGTAGGCTGAGTGGGAGGAAGGCAGGTTGCTGAGAGGATGCCTTCCAAGGGCTATGGGGACCCATCTCTACTCATCTATTTGCTTTTTGGCATCTATCTCTCCTTCCCGCTAGCAAACACTGTCCCAGCACTGCTCCAACGCAGCAGGGCCAAGAGGCCACGGACCAAAGACTCTGAAAACGTGGGTCCAAACATATTTTGAGACAGTGAAACAGACCTGACTTACACAGCCACCATGTCTTTCTTATTTCAGAAAAGTTTCGGGCAATATAATCAAAATAGGAAAGATCAGAGAGTTAGGTAAGTGGAAAAAAAAAACCAAAACAAAACACTTAAAATTATTCCTAAAACTAGAGAAAGCACCTGTGAGATCCTGGATGGATTCCTCTACCACTTCAACTTAAGCCATGGCTGAGAAGACAGACTTCTTTTCAGATACCCCATCTAGCTCACATGGCAGCTCACCAGGGTCCAGAGAGAACCCCAGCACTACAAAGACGGCTCTGCATTCCCCCACATGTACCACCCCACCCCACATCTGTGCTGTGCTGTGCTGTGCTGTGCTGTTGTGTTTTACGGTCCCTACCAGGGGTCCTTCCTGGCACTGCTGGTCCCGGTCCACCAATCCCAACTCCTTTAAGATGTCTTCCAGAGTCCTACAGTTCAGAGGTCATCTCCCTGGAGGGATCTACTTCCTGTTTTTTCTACCAATTCTGAGTAGAATACAGGAAAGCAAAATATCATACATTAAGAGATTATCTTACCATCTCATGTTTCCTCCCTGCACAGATGGGTTCTGTCCTCAGAACCAATTCCTGTGGACTTTCAAAAAAGATTTAGTTTTTGATTTAAGTGTATAAGTGTGTGTGTGAGTGTTCACCCCTGTGTGCAGGTGCCTGGGGAGGCCAGAAAAGGGCTTTGGGTCCCCTGGAGGTGGAGTTACAGTTGGTTTGAGCTACCTGACATGGGTGCTGGGAACTGAACTTTGCAAAAGTAGGAAGTGCTCTTAACTGCAGAGTTGTCTTTCTGGCTCCATGCCACTGACTTTTTAGAATAAGTAATTCTGCTCTAAACTGAAATCTCGAACAGGATGCTCTGACCTGTAATTTGATATAATAGAAAAAGCTTTTTGGGAATCAGAGAACCTTACCCGAGACACAGCCCCTTCAGTAACAATCCATATATCCATGGGAACCCCAGTTAATGATTGACCTGTCTGAGTCCCGTTTCCCTATTTCCCATAGATGAGTTCGGCTCTTCTTCACTAACTTAAGCAGTGTGTGGGCCTGCACTGTGCACTTCTGCACTGGCTGCTATTTTTTCCTCACTGCTTTGTCCTGAGACTAATCTGGGAAAACTACACTGCAGCAGGATGCACAGCTGAAACTTCCAAAAGAAATCCAGTCTTTCTGGCCAGAACGGGAAACAGCATACGCATGGGCAGAAGGGTATGGGGAGATCCCAGAGAGAAGAGATTTGAGGAAGGGAACACCCTGATTCTGGGGGTGTCCCAGTCTCCCCTTGAGTTGTGTATGTGTGGGACAGCCCCACAGTCCTTGAGAACGGAACAATCATAAACCACTGCTTGTGTCCAATGCTGACCCTTAAATAGTGCACACATGTGACTCAAAGCTTTGGAAATAGAACTGACGCTGGAATTATTCCCCACTGAATACAACACAGAACAGAACTGATTGGCTGGTAATAAAACAAAACCAAGTAGCAAAATGATAAAAACAAAGACAACTGGGCATTTCCCAAAGGACCCAGAGTCTCACAATATACTGCTCAGATGTCCAAAGTTCAACCCAAAATCATTTGATAGGTGAGGGACTGGAGAACTGTAATCAATTCTCCAGAAAGAAGATAATTAACAAACAGCCCCAAGGTGACATGGATGTTGGAATTTTCAGAGAGATTTACCATTTTAACTGAGGTTGAGGGGATGAAGTTAATATCCTTGAAGTAACTGAAAAGCAGTAGTTCTTACTAGAGTTGTAGAAACTATAAGAAAAAAGAAAGTGAAAATTAGAGGAGAAAGAGACTGAGAAGGGAAGCATATTTTAAGAAACAATAACAGCCAGGCAAGGTGGCTCACACCTGTAATCACAGCACTTGGAAAGCTGAGGCAGAGGGATTGCCATGAGTTTGAGGCTCCCTTGGGTTACAAAGTGAGTTCCAAGCCAGCCTGGGCTACAGAGTCTCAAAAGTCAAGAAAAGAAAAGAAAAGAAAAGGAAAAAGACATAATAACTGAGTATTTCACAAATTGAGAATGAAAGACAAACATGTAGATCCAGATAGAGCTGTCTGTTTATAACACACATTCACCCCCAATGATGTATAGTGACTTCATCAAAGGGAAGAAAAATTAAGATGAGCACTGCACATAAATGATAACCAAAAAGAAAAGGGAGAGGGAAAGAGGAAGGGAGGGTGGGAGGGGGAGGGAGAGAGAGAAGGAGGGAGAGACGGAAAGTGGGGGGAGAGGATGAATATGTGGTGGACTATAATCATCTCCTTTTGAGAGGTATAATAAGTACCAAGACTTTTAGCTATTTATTATTGTGCCTAAATCAGAACAGGGAGTGAATTATTGGTTCATTCATTGATTCATTCAATTATTGGTTCATTCAGTCTTACAATATCATTGATTCTTGATTTTTGGTCAGAAAGCAAAAGTAGGTCAAACTATGAGAATTTCCGCATTTTTATCTGTAGGCAGCCTAAAAGAATTGTGTGGTGTCTTCTTGTATATTTTTAGATTGAAATGTAAAATTCCAAAACACAAATAGTTGCAAAGAACACCCCTGAAATGCTATGTGGAAAAGCAAAATGGAGTTAGTGCTCACCCTGATACACCAGATAAAGTCATTACTCTCCATTTTTAAAAGATTTTTAAAATTTAAAAAACATTTTATTTCTTTGTATTTTATGTGTATGAGTGTATTGCCTGCATGTGTGTAAGTGCACCTGTGTCATGCAATGCCTGAGGAGGTCAGAAGAGGGCATAGGATTCCCTGGAACTGGAGTTACAGACAGTTGTTAGCTGCCATGTGGGTGCTGGAAACTGAGCCTGGGTCCTCTGCAAGAGCAGTCAGTGCTCTTAACCACTAAGCTACCTCTCCAGCCTCAAATTTAAATTTTTTTTTAAAAAAGATTTCATTTAATTTTATGTATATGAGTGTTTTGCCTACATGTATGTGAGTATACCACATGCGTGCCTGACACCCAAGGAGGCCAGAAGGCACTGGATCCCCTGGAACAGGAATTATGGATGGTTGTTAGCTGCCATGTGGATGCTGAGCACCTAACCAGGCCCTCTGCAGGACCAGCCAGTGGTCTTAACTGCTAAACCTCTGTGTGGGAATGTGCACAAGTGCAGGTGCCTGCAGATTCCATGAGGGCGTTGGTTCCCTCGAAATGAAGCTATAGGCAGTTATGAGCCATCTGACGTAGGTGTTAGGAAGCAAACTTGGGTCCTCTGGAAGAGCAGTATGTGCTCTTAACCGCTGAGCCATCTCTCCAGTCCCAGCATTATTCATTTATGAAGAAAACACAAATAGGCTGCTCCTCAGCAGTCACAAATTTGCAAAATTCTATTTTCTCCTTAAAGCTATATTTAATTCCTCCTGTCCTGCAGGAGATTGTTTTAACTATGTCTTCTACTCAGCACTCCTCCACACTTTCCTGTATCAAAAATAGCTATGTTGTCGTAAATTTTTTAAATGATTAAAAAATTCTTCTGATACCATCATCACTATGACTGGGATCTAAATTATATAAAAAAATAACCCACAGCACAAATACTACAAGCTTTGACAAATAACTACTAAATAAAAAATATTTTACTGGAAATCCTCCTCCGAGCACCTTCGTCTTAAATTATTTCATGCATGTGTGGGTAATTGTACTTATTTTTAAAGTGAGTTAGGATTGAGTGTCAATTTGGTTTTTTGAAATCTGTAATACAGTAAAGCATAAATAAAAGGATAGAAATGGATGAAGAACGCTGTTATAGAAATGTCACTTGAAACTCCTCCCATATGACACACAAAATATCTCCTGGTGATGATACATCAAAAAATATTGTCATCATCAGTGTGAGGATTAGTGGGGAAGTACAGATTTAGTCAGCATCCGAACTACTCATCCTTCTGGGTTGTTTGAGACAGTCACCATCTTTGATTAGGCTACTTTATAGCTCTGTAGGGACAGATGTTAACTTGTAAAACAACAACAACAACAAAAGGGTAGTAAAACAAGTAATTACTGTTTACAGGCATGTAAAAACAAACCAACCCCCAACGCTTTATTCTGTGAAGTTCCAACCGACCTCTCGTCCACTGTGGAAGACTCAATTTGCACATCTTTTCAGTAAATTCATTCTTATATTGTAAATTGTCTTCTTTAAACTGCCTGGAAAATCTTTCTGGCTATTTTATTTAAAAAACAGTTTTGTAAGTGTTCATCATTTGTATGACACTCATGATTTAATTCTTCTGAAGTTCACCCTTTAAACATCAGTGTACAACTTAGACTGTAGATTGCTGTTTATTTCACTTGTTTTTTCTTATTTTTAAAATATTTTATTTATTATTTTTATTTTACGTGCATGAGTGTATTGCCTGCATGTATGTGAGTGCACCATGTCGTGCAATGCCACAGAGGTCAGAAGAGGGCTCAGGTTCTCCTGGAACTGGAGTTAAGGACAGTTTGTAGCCGTCATGTGGGTGCTGGGAAGCGAACCCGGGTCCTCTGCAAGAGCAGTCAGTGCTCTTAACCGCTGAGCCATCTCTCCAGTCCCTATATTTGTATTTATTCATTATTTTGTGTTTTTATTTATTGTGTGTGCACCACGCCATGGCATATGTGTGGAGTTCAAAGGACAACTTGTGGGAGTTGGTTCTTTCCTTCCATGGTGTGGGTTCCAGGGGATGAAACTCAGGTCCTCAGGCTTGACGGCAAGCACCTTTACCCAGCAAGCCATCTCATTAGACCTGCTTTACTTTTATTAAAGAAATATTTAGAACACACATGACTTGCAAGAATATCCCTGTTTAGGAATTAGAATCACTCAGCACCTTCACCCCTCAAACTTAGTAAACACTCTCAAATGTGTACCCTGACACACACTTTTCCTCTTCTTGCCTATGAGATCTTTACATCCTTGGACAAAGCAACTTGCTAAAATGAGTTAGAGATATGCCCTTCACTAACATGGATTATTAAGAAGGGCTAGATGTAGGCTTTTCATAGGTGAAGAGAAAAACACAACTATGGGGAAAAGGGAGAAAGAAAAGTGTCTCCATTGCAGGCCCACCATGAGGAAGATTTGTCTAGGATGAAGCACACATGGAAGGTAAGGGTTCAGAGAAGAGACTTATTCTTGTAGGACAGTTGTGCTTTTGGAGGGCCTTTGTGTGTGGCATGCGTGCACAGTTTGCCAACTGCTGAAGAAGGAAGAATGTGAGTTCCATCCTGTGACTTGATGTAATTTGTTCTTGTAGGAGCCTGAGTTGAAACTGAATTTCTCAGAGCATTACTGTGAAGATTGGGGGTGGGGGATGTGATGAGGTCAAGTGGTACCACCTTTAAGATGAACTGACATGCTGGGATTGGTGGCATGTGTCTTTCATCCCAGGCCGAGGCAGGTGAATCTCTGAGAGACAAGACCAGCCTGGTCTATAGCAAGTTCTAGGCCAGCTGGGACTATAGCGAGACCCTGTCTCAGTACCCCCACCCCATCAGAAAAAAGATGGACTGATGTTTTTATGAGAGGTTTAAGTCTTTGGGGATTAGGTCTCAAAGGTGAAGATTAGTCACTAAGGGAGTAGGTTGTTATAAAGTCAGGCTACCCACATGCTAATCCTTTGACCCTGTGAGCATACCCTGTCTACTTCTCTGCCACTCACTGACACAGCATAAAGCCCTTGCTGGGTATAGCTACCTGATCCTGAACTCCCCTGCAACCAGAGCTACCAGTCAAAACAAATCTCTTTTCTTCATAACTTACTCAGCTTCAGGAATGCAAAATGCACAAGGAAACACCCTCAATTCTTACTGAAGCTCTTTAGATTTAGCAATCCTCTTCTTAAAATTTTTAATTACCAAGGAAGTTTAACCATTTAGAAAGACCTGGGAGGAAGTGGAGTCCTAGTCAGGGAGCATTCTGAGGGAAGACAGAAGATAGGAAGTTGAGAGTTGTCCACAGCAGGAACTTTGGAGTATCCAGAAGGTACCCACCACTTCTCAATGGTTCCAATTCCTAACTTAGGATGAGTGGTCCAACATATGAATTGTAGGGGCTGTAGAGGTGCAATCTGACACAATCAGATTAGGGTGGTTTCCAAACAAAAGTCCACAGAGTGATCAGCCCCAGCTGCAGAGACAATTAGAAAGACTGAACTCTCAGGCCACCATTTAACTTGGCTCTGGAGACTTTGATTGGCCAGTGTGATGGTGAACGCTGATTTGTCAACCTGACAGGATTTGGAATCACTGAAGACACAAACCTCTGGGCATGCCGGGGAGGGAGTTTACAGACTGTGTGAACTGAGGACAGAAGTCCCACCCTAAATGTGGGTGGCACCATTGCATAGGCTGGGATCCTGGACCAAATCAAAAGAAGAATGCAAACTGAACACCAGCATTCATCTCTTTGTGTTGACTATGGCTGCAATGTCACCAGCTTCTCCTGCCATGCCTTCCTAGTCATAGATGGAATACCAAAACTGTGAGCCAAAATTGTTTTCATCAAGTATTTTGTCATCGCAACTAAACAGGTAACTAACACAGTCACTTTTCTTGGTGTGACCCAGTTTGATTCCTGTTGCCATAGGATTAAAAAAAAAGTGGGCATGGATTTGATTAAAACACCTTGTATGCATGTATGAAATTCTCAATAATGTTTTTGTAAAAATTAAAAAAAAACCAAAAAACTCCTAAGAACTCAAGATTCTTCTGCAAATAAAAACTAAATAAAAAACAAAATAGGAAATAGGATGACAATGCCTGGCATGGCCCTCAGATAACATCTTCTATTTGTTACTTCTTCCTTCATTGATAATTATTTTTGTAGCCCGGTGAGCACGCAGCTGTCACTCAACACAGAGCATACAAATCATCAGCAAATCCCAGAGTGTCTCTGGATTTCCACTGGGAATAACACAAAGTAACAAGATATTTTCTTTCTAGACCTAGAGAGGTTTTTAAAATCAGATTATCCGTATTGAAAAATGGCTTTTAAATTCTGAGCAGCTGGGGGCTAACAGGAATCTCGATGTTTTCCTAATTCAGCCAGGTAACAGGCAGGTGTGAAAAATTAAAAATTCCTGTTTCTTCCTATGCAGGGCTGGAAATTGAAAAGGGGGAAAACCTGTTATGTAATTGCTTAGTCAAAGAAGCCATGTTTTTTTCCAACTGGGAAGACAAGAGAAAAACAAAACAAGATTCCCCGGACACAAAACTCACATAACAAAACGACACGTTATAGGATTTCACTTATTTAGGCACTTTACCCAAGGACCTATCTCCTCAGTCCCCACCTATGAACTTGTGTGTTTTTCCATGCTTCTCAACACATCATAAAATAGATACAACAGCTAGAATTCAAAAAAAATCAGAAGCTAGAATTTTGGAACTAGTCACTTGAGTTTGAGTTGGAGGAATGAACAAGCTAGGTACATATCATTAGAGTGTATGCCAGAAAAAGGTCAGCTAAAGTACACAGCACAGGGCTGTGGAGATGGCTCAGTAAAGGTCAAGCAAGAGGACCTGAGTTCAATCTTCAGAACCTATGTAAAAAAGCCCAACATGGTGGCATGTGCTTGCAATCCCAGAGATGGGGAGGTAGAGACAGGTAGTAGATTCCTAAGGTTCCCCGGCCAGCCACCCAACATGGTGGCATGTGCTTGCAATCCCAGAGATGGGGAGGTAGAGACAGGTAGATTCCTAAGGTTCCCCGGCCAGCCACCCTAGTCTCTTGGGTAAATTCCAGGCCAACAAGAGACCCTGTCACAAACAAAGGTGGACAGCACCTGAGGAGTGACACTGAGTTATCTGTCCTCTAACATTGCACAAGCACACACATGTACAGGTACTCTCCCCTATACAAATGCATGCACGCACATATATACAAACATAGTCCACGCACAGTCACTCTTGCCAAGACACATGAGGAAAAGTGTCCAAAGCAGCATTTGTGGTAAAATGCAACAGGCCAACATGCCTGTTTGCAGGAGAACGGCAATACATACTAGGGAATATTTGCCAGAGACCATGACATGACTTCATGTAACAATACAGGTTATTCTTAAAACCGTCAAGGGAAGTTTTAAGAAAATGAGATCAGCAAACCTAGTACTTGGGAGATGGGAGGCAAGAAGGTCAAGAGTTTAAGGCCAACCTCAACTACCTAGTGAGTCTGAGGCCAGCCTGAGTTACAGGGGACTATATCCCCAAAACAAACCCCCAAAGCAGGCAAACAAAAAGAGGGAAAAAGTGAGGTTTTTATATATACCTTTCAAAAAAACAAAAACGAATTGAGTCTAAACAAGGATTACTTAGGCACTCATTCATAAGCCATAGGATGTTTCACAATTAAATTAGGGAATGTTAACACAAAAAATCAAGGTTAGGAGGGAGACAGGAAATCACATGGAGGGCAAAGGAAGACTAACTTAAGCTGTTCTTTTTTTTTTTCCCCTGAGCCCTCTTCGCTCCAGCAGTCTGACTGAGACACAATTTATACATCATTCAGTTCACACACTTAAAGTGTTCAATTATTTTATTACACACAGATATGTGCAACTGTTGCCCATTCCATCAGTTCAAAAAGAAACTCTGTGTCTTTCACTCCTTTACTAGACTCCCCTGTCCTAACTACATCAACAGATCTGTCTTTATTGATTCCTTTGAAACATTTTCATATGAATGCGCTCATGTAATATTTGGGTTTTGTGACTTTTGTTTTTTTAAAAATTGTTATCACATTTATTTATGTGTGTGGGGGGGCACGTGGAGAGCAGATGTTCTCCTGATCTACTATGTGGATCCCAGGAGGCAAACTCAGGTCATTCAAATGCCTTTGCCCACTGAGCTGTCTCACCAGCCCATGGCTGATATCAAGGTTCACGTACTGTTAACTGTAGCATGTTACAGTACTGCACACCTGTGTGTGTGTGTGTGTGTGTGTGTGTGTGTGTGTGTGTGTGTGTGATGTGTGGATGATCCTGTGTGGAGGTCAGAGGCAGATGTCAGATATCTTCCTCAATTGCTCTCCATCTTATGTTTTTGAAACAAGGTCTCTCACTGAACCTGGACCTCACTGATTGAGTTAGACTGACTGGCTAGCGAGATTCAGCCTCCCGAGTACTGAGATTACAGGCATGCTCCACTGCACCGGGCTTTTTATGTGAATGCTGGGGATCATTCACATAAATGAACTCAGGTCCTTACGCTTGATTAGCAAGCACTTTAATTACTTCCTTTTTGATAAGATCCATTGCATGGGTATGTCATAGCGTACCTCTTCATTCATCAGCTGTGGTGTTTCTACCTTTTAGTTACTATCAATGGTGTTCCTCTAAATATCCGTGTATACTTTTTGTTGTTGTTGTTTTGTTTATTTTTGTAGTACCTGGATCTGAATCCATGGCTTTGCTCATGCTAAGCAAGTATTCTACCTCTGAGCTATACCACCAACTCCGTGTATAGGTTTTTGTTTGGTTGGTTTTTGAGATAAAGTATCACTATGTAGCCCTAGGTAGCCTAGAACTCACTATATAGACCATCCCAGGCTGGCCTCAACCTCACAGTGACTTGCCTACCTCTGCCCCTCAAGTAGAGTGCTGGGATTAAAAGCCTGTGCCACTATAACCAGCATTTTTTCCCCATGGACATATGTTTACATTTCTCTTGACTTACAGTGGAAATGCTAGGCCATACTGTAACTGTATGTTGAACCTGAGGAATTGTTCTTGTCGACCAAACTGAATGCACCATTTAAATTTTTTTAACTTTTAATTTAATTTTTTTTTTTTATTCTTTGAGATAGGGTCTCCCTGTAGCCCCAGCTGGCCTGGAACTCACCATGTAGACCAGGTTGACTTCAATATCACAGATATCCACCTGCTTCTGTTTCCTGAGTGCTGGGATTAAAGGTGTGCACCACCACGCCCAGTTCAGTTTTTAACTTGGTTATTTTTGAGAATTTCATATATAAGTATTGTCTTTGCATTATTTTCATGTTCCCCCCACTCCCTCTCAGTTTTTTGTCTGCTTGATTATTATTGTTACATACACAAACATGCATATATGCAAATATAGAAAATAAATTATATATAATAAATTATATATATATATATATATAAACACACAGAGTCCGATATATAAACACACTGAGTCCATTTATTGGTGCTCATGTATGCCTGTGCTTTGATTTGCCCACAGGATTAGATAGCCTCTCAGGGAGTTAGTCCCTGGAGAAACTGATTCTCCGCTCTCAGTATCCATTGATTGCCTATAGCTCTTCATCTTGAGGTAGGACCCCTGTGATATTCCCCCATCCACCTTGGGATGTCAATTGGTTTTGTCATTATGCAGACCTTGTTAGACTTCCATACTGTGGAGATTTCATCGGGAATGCACCATATTCCTACCAGCATTGTTTGAGTTTTCCAATCCCCACCCCCATCCTCATCAACACTTGCTATTGATTGTCTTTTTAATTATAATCATACTTGTGAGTGTGATGATATCTTACATGGTTTTGACTTGTGCGTACCTGATGAATAATGATGTTGAGTATCTTCTTGTGGGCTCACTAGCCAACATTTATCTTTCTCTTTTGGTATACTTTGGCATTAGACCATCTTATTAGTAGATTAGAAGGGCTTTTTATGTATTGTGGATATGAGCACTTTATTAGATATATGGTCTTTTTAACCATTTTTTCTGCTCTGAGAGTTATCTTTTCTCAACTCTCTAATTCTCAAGCCTGACTTGCAAACTTGGTAATGAGTTGAGAGATGCATCTTTAAATACAATGGTCATAAGTTACATGCACTTGGCTTATTTCTATGTATGATAATTACAAATTCAAAACAAATTAAACCTCATGCATAAAAGTGTCTGTTGGGAAATACTCAAAGCAGAATAAAATACCAACATGTATAAAATAAGTTAATGTTGTTCTTAGGGGCATTTAACTTCGGGGGGGGGGCGTCGTAATTTAGGCACTTAGATCTGGCCCACCAAAGACTCTATTCTAGAGTGGGGAAAAGCTATCTATGGCCAGCAGAAAAAGTTTCTTCCTTCTCCTCCAGGCTAAGAATAGTTGTATTTTCTTTTAACGTCTTAGAGGGAAAAAAGAAAAGTATTTTGTTACTGGTGAAAATGAACTAAACTTCAATATCCACAAGTCCAGTGAAACACAATGGTTCTGTATTGTCCTCAGCCACTTTCAACCCATCAACAGCAAACCTGAGTAATTACTAGAGACCACAAAACCTACTTATTAACCATCTAGGTCTTTATTCAGAAAGTATAGCAACCTCTACACTGTATCATATCAAGAGACCAGGTACCTTTGCTTCTCAGCCTTAAGGGGAAGAAAACCTACTTCCTACTTGCAAAGATCAGCTGGCAATTATCTTCATAAGTTTTCACCATCAACATTCTTCTATACCCTCCTGGGATCAGTTAAGTCTAACTTTATTAAGGATTTTGAGATTTTGGGATTTGTGGAGAAATGATCTTTTCTTGGAAAATATGCGGTATCATGAAGAAAGCATACTTTGGATGCAAACCATTGATTTACTTTCACAAACTTTCAGTACCTGTTTTTAATGGGCTGTGAACCAATAACTCCACAGAGTGGGGTCAATCACCTCCAACCCTCCCTGCCTTCAGCAGGCTTACAACCTAATTAAACACCAGCGACTATAATCATTCCAACGATAATACCACCCCTGTGATTTTACATGAAGTGGTCCTAGCTATTTCCGCAAGAATTCTAAGGCAAGCTCCTTAAATTAGAAGAAATCCAGCCAGATAAAAGGTGCCCACCAGTCATCCAGCACTGAGGCAAGAGGATTTCGAGTTTGAGGTGAGCCTGGGGTTATATAATGAGTTCAAGGCCAGTCTGGGTTACAGAGTGAGACCCTGCCTCACAAAACAAAGAAACAAAAAAACAAAAAACAAAAACAAAAAAACAAGCTAGGGATAGTGATGCATACCTGTAAATCTCAGCACTGAAAATTAGAGGCAGGAGGATTGCTTCGAATTCGAGGCCAGCCTGAAATTCCTGAGCGAGACCCCTCTACCAATCAACCAAACAAATGAAATCAATATAGGCAGTAAATGTCTAGCACTCTGCAACCAATTCCGATAAACTAGGTTCCTAAGTTCCCCTGTGCTGCTCTGCATTTGCTTAACTGCGTAAGCAAAAGCCCTTGACTTGGCCGCTGAGAGTTCCTCTCCACCAGGGCTATTTGGTCCCAAAGAACACCAAACATCCCCCAAACATCCACTCAAACGCATATTGCTAAGCGCGCAGCATGTCTATGGTGCTGATGAGAATAAATACCCTGATGTGCATGGCCGACCATCAGCCCGAAAAGTGATGACAGGCCTGCTGATGTCACAACAAGCTCCTAGCGGAGAAGTCTGAGGGTCAGCTACAGGGTACCATTTTCGGAGCGGTCCTTCAAAGCCTCAGCTGCGTTTGCATTTTTTAGAAGTGACTCATGGTCTCAAGTCAGATTCTGCACGAGAAGCCAGACCTGTTTCTTTCTAGCACTTTCGCATCGAGGTAGCTCTGGCGAGATCCATTTCAAAGACACTCACCGAGGCACCCCCCGCCCCCGCCACCCCGGGAGGCACAGAGCAGAGCTAAGGAAACCCTTCGAAGTTAGACCGGCCCGAGGCTGCAGTGCCTGCCAGCCCAGGCCTCGGTGGCCGGCCAGATTCGAGCTCGGCTCCCTGTCCTGCCCTGCCTGGAGGGGGGCTGGAGCGCCGGTTGCGCTGACCCAGATGGGGACCGCCCGCGCCCCCGGCGCTCGGACCTGCGCATCCCAGATCCCCGCATCCCGGTCCTCGCATCCCTGTGGCCGCTGGTCCCCGAGCCCGTGTCGCCTTTCTTCCCCGCGCCCAGGCCGCCTCCCACCCCACCCCGGGAGAGCAACTTGCGAGCGCCGGCCTCGGGGCGCCCTACACCTGCGCCCCGGCAAGCCCCCCTACTCTCCCCGGCCTCGGCGCTCCAGCCTGACCTGCTGCGGCGCCCGGGGTCCGGCCTCGGCGATGCAAAGCAGGCTGCGACCACTCGCGCCCTCCTCCCGCCGGCCCTGCGCTTCCTCCGCCTCCCCCTGAACCGGAGTCGGTGTTGGTCACGCTGCTCCTGGGGAGAGTCGCCGGCGGCTTCCGGGAGCTCCAAATACAGGCGCGTGGGGGAGGAGGAGGGAGCGCCCAGCCGCGAGGGCGGGGGTGGAAATAAAGGGGAGCAGAGAGGATGCAGGAAAGAAGGAGCAGCTGGGCGGTGGGAGAAGAGATGGGAAGGCAGTGGCAAGGGATGGGGCGAGCGTCTGTGCACCGAGGAAACGCATTCACCTCTTCCAAGAGCTCTGTAAACAGGTCTGGAAAGATCTGGAGGTTCCTGGCTGGGGGATGCACAGATGGGCTGGGTGCCCATTGACACACCCAGAGCATAGTGGGAGAGGCTTGAATGTCCCCCAAGATGAGGATAACGGGATGAGAAAGCATCACATCTAACTCTTTACATAGGCGTCGAGATCTGGGGCACTGAGCATCTTGCGACAATGTTGTTAAAAAGTAACTTATATACAGCAACTTTAAAGAGTTGCCTGATTATTTAGAAACAAATATAACCCAATACGATCCACTTAAGCAATCACGTATTTGTAGTCTCCTGATTATTTAGAAACAAATATAACCCAATACGATCCACTTAAGCAATCAAGTATTTGTAGTCTCTTCTCCTACACACACACACACACACACACACACACACACACACACAGCCTGTGATTATAAAATCAGGAGCCTTTCTGGATAACACTGGATGGAGAGTTGGGTTTTCACTGTTCATTGGAGGTTATTTCAGTCCCAGAGGGAAAAATGGGGATGAAAGAGAGAAAAAGAGGAAGAAATGTAACGGATACATTTTTAAAGTGAAATCTGCAAACATGCATGGAGGTGAATCTTGGCATAGGCAATATTCTCAGCCAATATTCAAACCACATTTACTTCATCTCTGTGTGTCATTGAAAGCTCACAACTTACACGGGGCCATTTCTACTTCATGTTTCACTAGACTAAAAATGGTGGTGTTCATCCCTTCTCTGCTCTTTTTCTCTCTGGAACAAAGGGAAACAAGATGATAACCTGATAAACATTGATAAACATCAGTGATAAGCATTTACCAAAGGATGTAAAGCCAGAGCCCTCATGGTTCTTATTCTCTGTTTGCTTTGCAGAGGGTAGCTAGTTAGTAAATCTCTATTGAAGAATAAATGAATGAATGAATTAGTGGACAGATGGGCAAATTATAAACAAATAAATTATAGATGTACTTAGAGCATTTGTGTTCCAGGAATGTAGAAAGTATTATAATCCATTCGAATATATGTACTTATTTATCTTATTTAATTACACATGTACACTGTCATACATACACACGCACGCACACACACACACACACGGGTTTTTGAGACAAGGCTTTGTTATATAGGCAGTATTGGCCTGGAATTCTTAGTCTTGAAACTCACAGCAGGGCTGAAGAGATGGCTCAGTGGTTAAGAGCACTGACTGTTCTTGCAGAGGACCCGGGTTCGATTCCCAGCACCCACATGGCGGCTACGACCCATCCTTAACTCCAGTTCCAGGGTTATCCAAAGCCCTCTTCTGACCTCCGTGGCATTGCATGACACGGGTGCACTCACATACATGCAGGCAATACACTCGTACACATAAAAATAATAAATAAAATATTTTAAAAAACCTCACAGCAATCTTCCTACTTCCAAATGATGGGATTACATACATGCACCCAGGCATGTTGGGATTACAGGTATGTATCACACCATGATTACTTTTTCAAAGCATTAACTTCAGCAAGTATTAACAGAGAATTTCTTTTCACCTAATCCTGATGTATCTATATCTGAGGTGTTGGTCCTGTGCAGATAACAAAATGGCACCCTATTTGCATATGGCTGCAAACTTCGTGCTTGATGACCATGTGTAGATGACATAGTAGCCAATGCAATATAAATGCTATGTAAATAGTTGTGATGATGTGTTGTTTAGGGAAGAAGGACAAGAAGAGTCTGAGGCAATTCCCTGGATATTTCCAACTTACAGTTGGTAGTTGGCTGAATCCACAGATGTAAACCCCATAGATACAGAGGGCTGACTGTAGACTTTATTAGAGTATAATATAAAGTATTATAGAACAAGAGACAGAATAAGGAATAAATCCTATCTTGGGGTTTATAATATAATAGAAGGGAAAGCACAAAAGCACCTGTAGTACAAGGAAGATGGTAAGAAATGTCCCAAGTATGCACAGAGCTCTGCAGATGTATAGACAAGAGGATGCTGTTGCTGGTCCAGGGCATCAGAGATGCTCTCAGTGGAAGTGAGAGCTGGGTCTCAAGCAGAACTGATATATTAAGAGTGAATGGTCCCAGCACTTGGGAGGTTGAGACAGGAAGAAGGCTGTAAGTTCAAATCAGCCTTGGCTATATAATGTTAGAGGCCAGCCTGGACTAATAGAGCAAGGTTCTGTCTCAGAACATGATCAGGGAGGGGCACAGGGGAGGCAGGGTGTAATGGAAGCTGGATTAGAAAACAGTAGGCCCTAGGGGCAGAAGGAAGGGCAGGCCTGGTTGGTTAGTGGAGGCCATCAATCTTATCCTGTTTGAAACCTCAGTGAACACTGGGGGGTTATTAATAGTTTTTTTTTTAAAGGAGAATCAAAATAGAAATTGTTAATTTGTAATGCTGCATAGAATGGAAAGAAACAGGAGGCAGGCAAATCTTTGACGCAGTCCCTGCTTTCTTCTCCTAACTGGTCCCGTCTTGTATAAGACATGCCTGCAAACCCCCTAAGCAGCTTTTTCTTTCTCAGGATTCTCTGAAACTATTGTCTATATTTTCCAATTACTCCTGAAAATTCTCAGGATCCAGAGATGACATTTTCTGGGGTCAAGGCTGTGTGCTCAGGGTTGGCACAGAAACATCAGTGAACATTCTTTTAAAATTTATTTATGTGTATGTGTGTGCCTGCATGAATATATGCACACTACATGCATGCAGTGCCCACAGACTGGAAGACAAGGTCTGATCTCCTGGAACTGGAGATACAGGCAGTTGTGAGTCACCATGTGGGTGCTGGGAATCAAACTCAGGTCCTCTGCAAGAGCAACAAGCACCCTTAACTGCTGAGCCATCTCTCCAGCCCCCATGGAGCCCTTTCTGTTGGTAAACTTCTTGTAGAGGATTAGATCTAAAAGTAGTGGAATTGGAAAGAAGAGGAAGGATGCTCCAGTTTTCTAGATCTTGTCGATCCACCATGGGATCCACCTGAGCAGATCTCCTTAGCTTTTGTACAAGGAGGCTGATCTGTCTATTGCTTCAACTCTCCCTTATCCCCACACTTCTCTGCTCTTTATTTTTCTTTTGAACCGTGTCTCCTTCTGCACCAAAGCTAAGCATGATCTTGTCTTGCCCCACTCTGTTTCCTGAGATGCTGCCTCACCACTATGCTGTCCCCTCGGGTCAAAAGTTCATCTACTCCGGGCTGTTCCTAAGAACTGAAACGGGAGCCATAGGGAAGAGACGGGGCCTACCATGTGGTGTAGGATATGTTTTTCTGCTTTCCTTTAAATAGAACAAAACTTGGGAGTTTTTTGTTGTTGTTGTTTTTCCTATGAAAGAGTCTTGTTGAATTTCAACATAGTAGGTAACCTCAGGATCTCAAAACTCATAGCCTGGGCCTGGGAAGATAGCTCAGTTGGTAACTTTCCTAGCCAGCACAAGGACCTAAGTTTGATCCCTAGAACCCATGTAAAAAAGTTGGGTGTGATGATGCACATTTGTAATCTCAGTGCTAGGGGGCAGAGGCAAGGGGATCCCTACAGCTCATTGGCCAGCCAGCCTAGCCACTTGGCAAACTCCAGGCCAGTGAGAAACCCTGTCTCACAAAAGAAAAGTGAATGTATCCTGGGGAACAACACCTGAGGTTGTCCTCTGGTCTCTACACATAAACACACACACATACACAACTCACAGCCTGTAAAGCTTATATAAGCATGGTAGAATCCAGGCTTCCATAGACTCTTCTAAACTTTCCTCCTGGCATCCTGTTTTAGTCTGTCTGAGATGCTACTGGGTGATTTGACTGTATTTCTCCTAGATAGTTGACAAACAATACAAATTTATTTCCCATGGTTCCATAGATAGTGAAACATAAGATCAAGTAGATAGTGGTATCTACTGACAGAACAATCTCTGTGACCAAGGGCACTCTGGAGGAATGAATTTCACAATATGGACATAATCTGGACTAAGGACTTCCTAACCTTGCAACCAAAAAAAAAAAAAATCTGTTTATAATGTAAACAAACTCTCTGAGCCATGTGCTCCTCCTGTGACCTGGGCCTAAGACCTTAATCCCTCAGGACCCCTCCTTGCCCTCCACCCAAGATAGTGTATGAATAGTGTATGCATGCTTTACATATCAAAACACTGAAAGCAGTGTGTTTTCCCAGTGAGCAATGAGAGAATTGATAATACCTGTTTGTAACTGTGTGCTTATGTGTTGGCGCAGGTCAAGGGAAGAGAAAGGGCAAGATTCTTTGCTAAGGATCCATCTTTTACTTTCTCATTTCATGTTGGAGACACTGTTTTAATAGAGAATGAGCCTTTTCTTAGGAGCACAGGTCTGAGAGGCATCTGAAGGAACAGGTTCTCGGCAGTTTGGGTCCACTCTTGGCCTTATGAATGCTAAGATGGCTGTTTCTTGATCAAGGCAGCAGTAATGTGGTTTTGAAATGCCACAGTGCCCTTGCTGTGTGAAAAAATCCACCTCCATAAGTGTGTACTAGGTGAGAACAAGTGATGCTTATTAAACCTCTCAGCTAAGCAGCAGTCACAGTGGCCCATGGAGAGAGAGTGGGCTCCAGAATTCCAGAGTATAACCCCAAATGAAGCTATTCTGTGTGACCAGATCTCTCTGTGAATCCTGCTCTACTCAGCTGGCTACTCAGATGCTGAAACTAGGTCTCAGGCTCACGGTGTTCAGTCATAGCCTCACTGGTAGGGTCTCTCACTGGCAAATGGAAAACATCTAAAGAACACAGTATTCTTCCCCTAGGCTTTTCTGGGTTCCCAAGGACGCCAAGACAATGATGATGTTCCTCCACCAATGTGCCTTTTCTGGAGCAAAAAGGCCGAAAGAGCATGTTGCCAGGGTACAATAGGACTTGTGTTTTATTTTAATAAATCCCCAGGGGAAAATTACCAGTAGGCACTTGTACCAGCAGATGACTTGGGAACATTTATTCTACAAATAGTTGATGTTCTACTGTGTTCCCTACATCGTGGGTACCCAGAATACAGCACTGTAAGCAAGCTGAGTAAGAATGCAATTGGCCCTCCATATGCACAGATCCATATCCAAGGATCCAACCAAAGTCTGACCTAAAACATCTAAAAAGACAAAGTGTCTGTAGTGAGCATGCAGTTTTCATCTTGTCATTAATTCTTAAGCATCACAGCATGACAGCTGAGTATCTGATATTTGCATTTTTTTAGGTATTAGAAACACTTTAGAAATAATTAAAAATATACAAGAAGATTGTGCAAATGTTACATCATTTTTAAGGACTTAAATATCAAGGATGAGGGTGTGTGCAAGCATTCTAGGACTAACCCCTGTGGATACCAAGGGAGGGTTGTAATTGATAAAACATATTAAGGCACCCTAACCTGCAGGCCTCTCTCTGGGACCAACTCAGCTCCTCAGTGTAGTCCCCAGGAGTCCTTGGGGCCTCTTCCCAACCCATCTGCCTTTGCATCTCTGGGTGAGACAGCCACCAGCTGCCCTAGACCAGCATCTTTTCTGGGCCAGGCTCCCAGGCCAGTCCAATCCCCAAATTCCTGAGGCCAAAATTGTTCCTGGTGGGATCCAGACCTTAGAAGAAAGTCTGAAATCATCTGACCTTCATCTGAATTGGGCCTCTGTGGGAACTCCAGAAGACAAAATCAATCTGACCACTCCAATATAAAATCAAAAGAGACAACTGGAAGCTTAGATGAACCGGCTTTTCATGACCAAAAAGTAAACCACAAAAACACATAAAGTTCACAAAAAGAAGTAGACCTAAACTTGAAGGCCTGAGTCTCACACAAGAATCAAAAACTACAAAAGAAATTCACATGTCAAAATCACAGAGAAAAAATAATA
>NW_008349753.1:1712773-1713180 GCF_000622305.1 Nannospalax galili | reverse complement strand
CAAAAAAAGAAATCAAAGAACTGAAGGAAGATAGGAAAAAACTTCTGAATGAATTCAGAAAAAAGTTAGAAATATTGAAGAATACTCAGGTTGAAATGAAGAAGGAAGTGAAACACTCAGTAAGCCAATTAAAAATGGCAGGAGAAAGCCTCAACAGCAGGAGGAACGAAATGGAAAACAGAGTATCAAGACTGGAAGATAAAGTGGATGAACTAGACCACTCAACCAAAGATTATGAAAAATTTAAGAAATCACAAGAATGGAATATGCAGGAATTGTGTGGCACCATAAAAAGACCAAACTTATGAATCATAGGCGTACAGGAAGGAGAAGAATCCCAAGATAATGGCATGGACCAGATCTGTAACAGAATCATGGAAGAAAATTTCCCAAAATTAAAGAAAGAT
>NW_008349753.1:1704744-1710600 GCF_000622305.1 Nannospalax galili | reverse complement strand
AAGAACCATATGGTCATCTCAATAGATGCAGAGAAGGCCTTTGAAAAAATCAGTATGCACTTATGTTCAAAGCCCTAGAGGGAACTGGACTGGAGGGAACCTACCTCAACATAATTAAAGCCATATGTAACAAACCACAGCCAACATCATTCTAAATGGAGAAAAACTGGAAGCATTCCCATTGAAATCAGGAACCAGACAAGGCTGCCCACTATCTCCACTTCTCTTTAACATAGTACTTGAAACTCTTGCAAGCACAATAAGAAAAGAGAAGGAAATTAAAGGAGTAATAATTGGAAAAGAAGAGATCAAATTATCCCTTTTTGGAGATGATATGATATTATATCTAAGGGACACCAAAAATTCCACCCCAAAACTCCTAGAAATTATTAACATTTTCATTAAAGTGGCAGACTACAAAATTCACCTGTAAAAGTCTGTAGCCTTTCTATATATCAATAACAAGCAAATCAGAGAAAGAGCACATGGAAAAAGATGAAATCATGAAATTTGCAGGTAAATGGATGGAACTAGAAACTGTTATACTAAGTGAAGTAACACAGACTCAGAAAAAAAATGACATATGTTCTTCCTCATATGTGGATCCTAGAACCAGACACTGATAAATAAATATGCAACCAAACATAACTACATGAACCAGGATAATGGAAAGGAAATGGGGAGGTAAAGGAAGAGAAATAACCTGAAAGAGAAGAACAGTAGGAAACAGGCCTTAATAGGGGAGGTATGGATAAAAATTGGGTTAGGTTAAGGGAGGGAACGAGGGAGGGTTATATAAGGAAACTTCAGGATAAAAGGAAAGAAGCTCAAGAGAGGTGGGACCATAGGAGATGGGTATTATCAAGGGAGAAATGGGGACACTTTAAATGTGTCTCCCTGAACTTGAAGGTAAGACCCTATTGCTGAAGACAGAACATGCTTTAGACACAGGATTTGGGGCAACAGAGCTGCAGCTGACCTGAAGCCACTTCCCCTGAAGGCTAGCTCTCAGAGCCTTGGAGAGCTCTATGAAGGTGCCAAGGGAAAACACCATTCTATGGTCCAACACTAGCTTCAAGACCAAATAACCACATTAATGGCCAGCATAGCATATGACATTGGTGCAGTAGTGACACTTTTATCTTGGGGGAAATCAACAGCTACCTAATTGGACTTAAAGCCCACTCAATGGGAGGAAACTCAGTAGTACTGTAAACCTAGCCAAATACATAGATCATAGATCTTAGAGAAAACTCCGAGACTGTTACATCCCTAGACTAATATAATTTCTTACTATATGCAAATTATGTAACCTTATATTTATGGGGCGGGTCGCTAGACCCCCGGCGTGGTGTGTGCAGGCACCCTGGGGTCTCCGCCACACCTGGCTAGTCCCGGTGTGAGTCTGGCCGCAAGCGATGTGGGGAGCGCGCCTGGGCTCCTGGGCGCACTCACTCTGGATGTGGCCCAGGGTCAAGTGTGCATGCACTCTCCCGCCATGGTTCTGGTCTGGACTTAAACCAGTGTCCAGTCTACAAAGAGGAAGGTCAACACAGAGGAATCATTTCCTCCATGCTTCCAAGCGAAGCCAGGCATGGTTAAGGAGGACCTTTGACTTTTCTTCACATAGGTGGAAGTGGTAAAAGAAAGGAGCCAGGGGCTCCTCCCAAGCCCATGTGAACCCTGAGAAACAGATCCTCAAATGGCCTTAAGAGTAAAAATAAATTGGTTTATCTGAGCCAACTTTATGATCTTAAACACCCAAAAGGAAAGTATAACTAAAGATTAAAGGGGCCAATATAATTTAATAAGAGTCCATATTTATAGCTAAAGGCTACATAACAAGCAGCAATGCCAGACAGGAGATACCTTCTTTTTAGTTGTTGGCCAGGGTGGCCAAAGGGATTCCCAGATAGTAACCCAGCATAGAACTGGGCAATTGAACAGCAGACCTCAGTCTTTCCAAAGGAATATTGACAGCTGATTACTGTTAGATGAGGAACAGCTGACCCTCCTAAAACAAAGACCTCTAGATATGCTGACTAGATTCACCAGAAGGGCAAATAATGGGGAATGGCTGGGGGTGCCGACAACACAGAAGACAGCAGCAGGGATATCAGAGTATAAGGGCTCTAGTAGGGGGAGGGAGGCTATGGGAGGGTGCTATCCGGGAAGCGGGTGTATAAAAAACAAAATTCTTCAAAGCATAAAAATTTGCTCCTTAACAATTAGTAGATGTGAAAAACATTACCATTGAAATCTACCTGATGACTTTATATCCATGCTCAGATGCCAAGGAGCTCAGAAAGTAACTGACTGTGACTAGTGATAATCATATATACAGAGATTAGAAATGTATGTTAATCTCAATGTCAATTGCCTTAAAATGAATTTTTCTGTATGAAACTGTGTATTTAAATAATGAAATGGAGATCCTTTTCAAAGTTTAAAACCTCATTTAATTTTATGTCTTATAGGTTTTATACTGAGTACAATATTGTATAACCGTAATAATTCAACTGTAAACCTAAAAATGTACAGCCAATTTTGTATTTTGAAAGAGAAGCATCTTAGCTCTGGAAATTGTTATTGAATATGTCAATGCTGTTGTAATGAAATGCCTCTTCTAATTATATGGTTATTAAATAATTAAAAAACATATTAAGGCATTACTTACTAGAATAGTACCTGTTCCAAGTACTATATTTATTTATTTTTATTGATTATTTTTATTTTATGTGTATGAGTATATTCCCTATATGTATGTAAGTGCACCCATGTCACACAATGCCTGTGGAGGTCAGAAGATGGCACTGGATTCCCTGGAACTGGAGTTATGGATGGTTGTTAGCCACCACGTGGATGCTGGGAATTGAACCTGGGTCCTCTGCAAGAGCATCCAGTGCTCTTAACCACTGAGCCATCTCTCCAGCCCTTATTTTTATTTTTTGTGTGTATGAATGTTTTGTCTGCATGTGTGTATGTGCACTACATGCATACAATGCCTTCAAAGGCCAGAAGAGGGCATTGGATCCTCTGGAACGGGAGTACCAGATGTTTGCTGCCATATAGGTGCTGGGAATAGAACCTGGGTCTTCTGCAAGAGAAACCAGTGCTCTTAACTGCTGGGCCACCTCTCCAACCTCTGTTCCAAGCATTTTACACACATCAACTCAGCAGCCTTGGGTAGTGTTATTATCCTGACTGTGTAACTGGAGAAACAGCCACAGAGAGGTTCAGCTATTTGCTGAACAATATGGCTAGTGAGATTTGGAACCAGAGTCTGGCTTGACTTTTTTTCTAATCACTACATTTGATAGAAACAAAAAAGAATGAGTTTGAAAACTACCCACTGATCATATCATAAATAGTTACTACAAAATTAGGTACCTGAGCAGTTGTGATGGGTTCCATGTCTGAATTAGTGAGAACAAGGGCTTAGGATAAGCTCAGTGGCTAAAGTGTTTGCCAAGAGTAAGGATTTGAGTTCACTTTTCAGAATCCATATAATAAAGCTGGGTGTGTGAGGCGTACTTACAATCTCAGGCAGGGTTGGGAGGTAGAGACAGGCAGATACCATGGGCTCAATTGCCAGCCAGCTAAGTCTGCTTACCAAGCTCCAGGCCAGTGAGAGATCCTGTCTCAAAAACAAACAAAATGGTTGATATCTCTTGAGGACAACATCCGAGGTTAGCATCTGGCCTCCACATACACATGCACACATACATGTGGACGGTCTCCCCCACATTAACATGCATATACATCATTGTATAGACAAAGATCAATCTAGAAATAAAATTGAAACAAACCTCTTTTAATGAGCTACTCCATGGAGATTGGTTCTAAGTTCTTTGATTGACACTCTATATAAAATCACATAACATTTGCACATAACTTACCTCATCTTATATACATTAGATAACCTCCAGGTTACTTGTAATAATTAATATGATAATAAAAACTATAACAGTTGTTATACTGTACTGTTTAGGGAATAACTATGGAAGGGAGAAAGGTCTGTTCCTACTCAGTACAGGTGTAATTTTTAAAAAACCCGATAATATTGATACACAAAGCTATCATTTCCATCCGTAGGCAAATAAATCCGTGGATGCGGGAATGGGATGCAGGAAGTTCACTTTGTATCTGAGGATCAGCAAGGTGGAGAAAATGCTAAGGCAGGTGGGTGAAAGTCATTTCTTGTTTAATATTTTATTTATTTTATGTGTATGAGTGTTTTACCTGCATGTATGTAAGCACCACATGTGTGCAGAGCCCTCAAAGGCCAGAAGAGGGTGTTGGATCTCTTGGAACTGGAGTTACAGATGTTAGCTGCCATGTGGGTGCTGGGAACTGAACCCAGGTCCTCTGCAAGAGCAGTCAGTGCTCATAACCACTGAGCTATCTCACCAGATTCTGAGAGTCCTTTCTTTCTTGAGTTCATGAGCTAGAGACAGAGACACGTTGCAGTCTTGCCTTACCTCTGCACAATTCAGGCTCCCTGGGCAGAAATTAGCAGCAAGTCACTGAGTAGAGAAGGCATTCTTTAAATTATTTTCTCTCAGGGAGGGAAACTGGGTAGCTTAACTCTTACATCCTGGCCCTTTTTCTCCCTATTGAAAGAAGAGACTTGGGGCTCTGCACTGGAGAAGTAAAAGATGCTGAAGACAGTTTAAAAAGTCCAAATGTGCCGGGTGTGGTGATGTACGCCTTTAATCCCAGCACTCGGGAGGCAGAGGCAGGTGGACCTCTGTGAGTTCAAGGCCAGCCTGGTCTACACAGTGAGTTCCAGAACAGCTGGGGCTACAGGGAGACCCTGTCTCAAAAAGACCAAAAAAAAAAAAAAGTGCAAATGTTTGCTATGTGATTATGAATGTGTGTGTGTGTGTGTGTGTGTGTGTGTGTGTGTGTGTGTGTGTGGTCATCTTGTTCAGGTTAAACTTTTGACCTCAAGGGATCCTCCCACCTCAGTCTCCCAACTAGTTGGGGAGAGAGCTGTACAGGTGCTGCCATGCTCTGCTGTGGCTCACAATGTAATTTTCAGGGACATCAAGGAGCTGTGCTGAGATCTCACTCTAAAGTATGGCAGGTCACAGCCATCATGCAATGTCCCTCCACCATCCCTGCAGACGCAGCCTCCTTTGGCTCCAGCTCACTCAGTCACTAGATCTACTTTGAAAATGAATCGGGTAGGGCAGCACACCATCCTCTTTTCCAATGTAACGATCCCATGTCATCTCTCTGATGGTTCTGTCTATCCACAGATGGTTGGAGTCAGGGATCAGAGGGTGCAGAAGGAGGGTGGGTGGGTTATACATAGAGGAAAGCAAGAGGGAGCTACCTCAGGCATCACAGGTACTAAAATGGTACCCTCCATTTGTCTGGTGAGTAGAATTCTTAACCTTGGATCTCTGAATAGGTTTTAAGAAATATTTTTATAAGCCGGACATGGTGGTACATGCTTGTGACCCTAAGTGCTGCCACTTAGGAGGCAGACAGGGGGATTACCACAAGTTCAAGAACAACCAGGACTCCAAAGTAAAATCTTGTCTCAAAAAGCAAAAGAAAGGAAGATTTTTAAACACTTTGGTTGGTATATGATGATTGGACCTATTTCTGAGGTGCAATGTGGTATTTAGAACATGCAAGCACAGCGTCACTTCAGGGTAACTGGCATATGTATTATCTCAGACAAACACCATTTCTTTTTGTTGGGAACTTTCAAAATCCTTTCTACTATTTTGAAATATTCAAGTAATTATCACCCATAGTTACACTATTGTGCTACAGTCTTCCTATTCACAATATTCCTCCACCTGTAACCACCCTCTTCTATCTACCATCCATCTATCATCC
>NW_008349753.1:1690847-1704662 GCF_000622305.1 Nannospalax galili | reverse complement strand
ATCTATCTATCTATCTATCTATCTATCTATCTATCATCATCTATCTGTGAATCTATCTTAGTATAAATAAATTTAAAAGGGAAGTTGTGGGAACTTGAGAGGCATGGCTTAGTTAGAGGAAATCCATCCTGGGGGAGCAGGCTTTGAGGTATATAGCCGAACCCCACTTTGTGTCCATCTCTGCTTCCTGGTCTTCAGAGTTGTGGGCAAGCAACTGTGCCACACTCCCACAGCCATGGCGCTGCCTGTTGTCAGGCTTTCCCACCACAATGGACTGCCCATTACCAGGCTTTCCCACCATGATAAGCTGAATACCCTCAAACCATGACCCAAAGAAAACACTACCGTTAAGCTGCTTTAGCAGATATTTGATCACAATCACAAGAAAAGTAATGAACAGTGCTCTTTCATATCTCCTCTATGTGAATATTTTAGAGTTGTATGTTAAAAAAGAAATAACAGTCTAGAGTTCAAGTGGGGAATTAGGTCTATTTTTTTGGTCTCTTTGAGACAGAGTCTCCTTGCAGTTCCTATGTACTGGCTGGCCTCCATCTCACAGAGATCCACCTGTCTCTGCATCTTGAGTGCTGGGATTAAAGACGTGCACCACCAGGCCCAGCTTTAGGTTTCAGTTTTAAAAATAAAACTATGCATATTAAGTGGGATCTTCCAGTCCATCCCATTTAAATATGGCAGAGGTAAATGTTTATATCGCTGCTATAGACAGCTAGAGATGGGGAAGAAAGAAAATGTGGAAGCCTGGAGATGCCCGACCGGAACTAAGCTCAAACAAACACCCCCTTCTGAAGTGAAATGAGTATCACAAAATCTACCCATGAGGCACATAGGAGGTTCTCAGTAGATACTGGCTACCTCAATATTGTGACATACAACAGCCAGAGAACAACCTGGAAAACATGCATTGTTTAACAGGTGTGTCCAAACTTCTGACATTGAAACAGGATGTTGTCATGCCAAAAGTTCACATTTGAGAACTGCACAATCAAGGCACAAAAAGAAATTTGCAAAAGTAACTAAACACCCCCTTCTAAAGTGAAATGAGTATCACAAAATCTACCCATGAGTCACATAGGAGGTTCTCAGTAGATACTGGCTACCTCAATATTGTGACATACAACAGCCAGAGAACAACCTGGAAAACATGCATTGTTTAACAGGTGTGTCCAAACTTCTGACATTGAAACCGGACCTTGTCATGCCAAAAGTTCACATTTGAGAACTGCACAATCAAGGCACAAAAAGAAATTTGCAAAAGTAACTCATAATAGTTTAAGTTGACGATTTGGTGTTGGACCACATTCGTAAGTATCTTTGGCAGCAGTGGCATGTGGACTGTGGGTTAAACAAGCCTGGTAGATTTGTCAGTGGTCTACTGTGAAACAAATATTATGTGTATGTATTTTTACCTAGTATGTATTAAGTATATATATGTAACACAAACAAACCTGCAACTTCATGGACCTTCTAAGATAGCAAGTGGAAAATTCCCAAACTAATGTTCCTAGCCAGGTGTTTTCCTAGTCAGGACAATGGCAAACATTTTACAAAGAACAACTCTATATATCCAAGTTTCTGTTCGACTTAGTTCAACAGTCATGAACAAAACACAAGAGATTAACATCAAGCCATTCTCCTGGCCAGACCTCATACCTGGAAAATAGTGCTTGACTGAGCTTTACGGATTCCTTAGTTATTTTGGAAACAATGCGATCCAGATTAAGCATTTTGTAATGATTCCTAAAAACAACAATATGGCTGATTTAAAACCTGATCCTTCTTTCTGACACCTCAGGAGTTGATCGGATCCAGCTGTCTCTCACCAACTGAGAGGGGGATGGAATCGTGCCCTATTTAGGCTTTTGATCCACAGGAAAGGAAGTGCTTGGAGGCAGCTACCCTGCCCATTTCTGGTCAGAGCAGAGAGCATTTGTCCCTCCTCTTCTCCCCCACATTTCCAGTCCAGATTAGCTCCATCATCCTGTGGCTAAAGGAGAAAATAACTCCCCAGCTGTCCTCGGTTTTCTTAACTGTCAACACAAGAACTTGATCGCACAGGGGGAGATTCCTGAGTTACGGAGAGTCAGCACACAGCACATGGGCTCTGGGTGGTGGTATTCCAGGGTACTTCTGCCCGGATCTCCAGTACACCCCAAATATGCCCCAAGCTACACTAAAAATTCTGCTTATAGATTCTAAAAAAGTTGAATCATGGGTGCCAGGAGCAGAGGGGAGGATGCGTGTGCAGTTGGAGAATAGAGGAAAAGGATACAGCCTGGAGAGGTGGCACATGCCTGTAACTTGAGCAATCAGGAGTTCCGAGGCAGGAGAGCTGCAAACTCAAGGTCAGCCTGGGCTACATAGTGAGATCCTGACTTAAAAAGCAAACAAACAAGCAAGCAAACAAACAAACAAAAACTTTCAGTTAGATAGGAGAAATTAGTTCAGGAGTTTTTTTTTGTCTTTTTGAGGCAGGGTCTCCCTATAGCCCCAGTTGGCCTTGAATTTGCTCTGTAGACCAGGGTGGCCTTGAACTCACAAAGAACTGCCTGCCTCTGCCTTCCAAGTACTGAGACTAAAGGTGTGCTCCACCATGCCCGGCTAGTTCAGGAATTTTATTGTGCTGTATAGTAATGAGAGTTAATAGTAACATATACTTGAATTCACCAAAGGAATAGATCTTTATAGTCTCCCAACAAATTCCTATAAGAATGTGAGATGATGGGAATACTGATATTTATTAGCTCAATTGAATCATCTCAGTGGAAATCTGTCATCATACTATCTATTATTTATCGATGATCCATCTCTATATAGGTAATTTTGCTCAATCTAATTATAGATAATTTTTCTAAATCAATTGTACCTTAATAAAAAAGAGAGAAAGGGGGCTGGAGAGTTGACTCAGTGGTTAAGAGCCCTGGCTGCTCTTGCAGAGGACCCAGGTTCAATTGCCAGCACCCACATGCCATTTGTAACTCCAGTTCCAGGGGATCCAACACCCTCTTCTGAACTCTTCAGGCATAGCATGACACAGGTGCACTTATATACATGCAGGAAATATACTCATACATATAAAAAATAATAATTTTTAAAAGCTACCTATTCTTTTGAAAAAAAGAGAGAAGGGGGGATGTTGCTGTTCTTTGGCCTCTGGACTTCTGCTCTTTTGACTGAGATTTCAGGTAGTCTCAGACCTTCCTCATATGGGGTTTATATGCTAGAGAGCATGTGTTGTTCCTAGTTTAGCACTTCAGAAGTCCTGTGGATCTTACTGCTCTGGTACTAGTGGGATGGATGTGGGAGAGGGTCCACTTTGGAGGCGAGCTGGGGCCTTGCTCAGTATTGAAACTCTTCCTGTGCTTCTAATATTTTTTGGCAGGGAGAAACAATGGCATGTGTAGCTCAGGTTGACCTTGAACTGGCTATGTAACTAAAAACAACCTTGAACTTCTGGTCCTCCTCTTAAGTGTTGGGACTACAGGTATGTGCCATCTTGCCTACTTTATGTGGTGTTAGGAATGGAACTTGGGACTTCATGCAGGCCAGGCAAGTTTTGTGTATCATCTGAGCTACATCCTCAGTTCCTGTTCTTCTATCTTTTGAGAGCTCATGAGTTGGAGAAACTGGAGGCTCACTGACTCAGATCAGAAAGGTAAAGAGACCCTGGCTCCAAGTGACTGTGCATGAGTGGACTGTGTGTCAAAGGTACAGCAGAAAACGTGCCGTGGGTTGGATCTTGAATGGCCCACGTGTTGAAGGCTATGGAGAGTGAAAACTTTAGGAGATGGGAAGATATCCCTGTCCTAGGAGCATGCCCTTGAAGGGGATATTGGGATCCTAACCCCTTCTCTCACTGTGTTTTATATCCCAGGTACCATGATATAAGCAGGCCTTTCTGCTCTGCATAGCCACCATGACTCACTGTGCTGCCCTAGGCCCAGCGCAGCAGGGCCAAGTGACCATGGACTGACACATATGAAACTGTGAGCAACCTTTCCAACTTATAAAGTTGATTTTCTCAGGTATTTTGTCACAGTGATGGAAATCTGATTAACACTGAAGATATGGAGGAGGGCAGAGAGAGATGGAGCAGGGCAGAGAGGATAGATAGACTGAAGACAGCCCAGGAGGTCAGGAGCCACCTGGCCAGGCTGCAGGTGGCATCAAGTGGTGGGCCTAGGACATGGCTAACAGGAATGTTCAGATACTCTATTTATGACAGCTAAAAGCAATTCTAAATCTAAATGGAAAGAGCTAGACTGGAGATGTGACTTAGTTGGCAAAATGCTTGCCTAGCATGCACAAAGCCCTGGGCTCCATCTCCAGCACTGCATAACGTGGTGTAGCCAGAACATCACTCATTCCTCCAAAAAGAGTAAGCCAGCCATGAGCAAGACAAAGAGCACCCTGGGAAGAGGGGTGGAGCTGCCTGGGAAACGGTGAGTTTGCTGTGGAGAGGTAGCGCGACCAATTTTGGAACTCTGGAGTGAGGTGTGCTGCCCAGGAAAAGTGGCAGTGAGATTGGAATGGAGAAAGCGTGCGTGGGGCCACAGGAGCGAACGGCAGCATCCCGAGGGGTGTGGACATGAGATGGGACACTTAAGACCATGGGTGCAGTGTGTGAACGCTAATGGATACTGCAGGTGGGGCTTGAATGATGCTCGGGTCCTGCAAAGCCATTTCTTTTTGAGTCACTCCGTCCCAAATGTCATAAAACGTCACAAAACCCAAACTAAAAATGTCTTATGTTAGTCTGTGAGCCCTGGGGCCTTCCAAGAAGGGAAAAGGGAAGAAAATTTAGTGCAACAGGTGGGCATAGCGGCCTATGCCTATAATCCTAGAACATGGGAGATAGAGTCTGGAGGATCAGGAGTTCGAGGTTATTCTTGGCTGTGGAGTTAACTGGGGACCAACCTGGAATAGAGAAGAACCTATCTGTCTGTCAGTCTATCTAAATAATAAATAAATAAATAATAAATAAGGGTATTACTTTTCTGTTGCTGGGATAAAATGCTATGACCAAGACAACTGATCAGAGGAAGAGTTTATTTGGGTTTATGGTTCCAGAGGGTAAGAGTCCATGTGGTAGGGCAGACATGACAGGAGGCGGCTGAGACAGAAAGCTGAGAGCTCACATCTTCAAGTAGGCACAGGAAGCAGAGAGGCAAACTTGAAATGGGATGGTGTCTAGGAGCTCTCAAAGTCCACCCCCAAATGATGTGTTTTCTCCAGCAAGGCTGTACCTTCTAGGAGTCCCATGACCGTCCCAAAACAGCACCATTGACTGATCAAGTGTTTAAACATCTCATTTAAACCACCACAATAAGTAAAGTTGATTATGCCTTATGCAAAATGCTTGTAGTTGCAGCATTTAAGAATTTTCCCCCCAGGTTTTGGAATATTTGCACACACAAAATGAGACATCTGGAGAATGGAGCTCAAGTTTCAACACAATCTGTTTACCTCTCATACATACCTTACAGACATTGCTTGAAGGCCATTTTATACAGCAATGAGACATCTGGAGAATGGAGCTCAAGTTTCAACACAATCTGTTTACCTCTCGTACATACCTTACAGACATTGCTTGAAGGCCATTTTATACAGCTTTGTTCTCGCTTCTCACAAATACAACAATGAAAACCCGTTCTTTATGCAGCAGAAGCTGATCTTTGGACAAGTCTTGAATGATTTGCTGCAGTCTCATAAAATATGCCAAGGAGATCTGTAAAGTAGGACCAGTCCAATCTCTGTTTTTTTCAGAAAGGCTGAAGAACTAATTGCATGGTACCAGATACCCACACTTAATGCCTGATACGCTTCCTAGAACCCAGCATACTTCTGAGCTTTTCTGTACTGTGTACATTTATTTAGGAGGTAGTTCCCAGCCTGGAGAGGTGGTTCAGTGGGTAGCATGCTTCCTACATAAGCTCGGGGACCTGAAATTGGATCCCCAATGTGATGGTGTAAGCCTATAACCCCAAAGTGTTGGGGGGAGGGTGATAAGAGGATCCTGGGCTCCATGGCCAGCCAGTTTAGCTAAAACAAGTGTACATTTATTTAGGAGGTAGTTCCCAGCCTGGAGAGGTGGTTCAGTGGGCAGCATGCTTCCTACGTAAGCTCAGGGACCTGAAATTGGATCCCCAATGTGATGGCGTAAGCCTATAACCCCAAAGTGTTGGGGGGAGAGTGATAAGAGGATCCTGGGCTCCATGGCCAGCCAGTTTAGCTAAAACATCAAACAAGGTTTAGTGAGAGACTCTGTTTCAAAAAATAAGGTGGAGAGCAACAAAGGAAACCCAAAGTGGACCTCTGGCCCCTACACACACACACACACACACACACACACACACACACACACACACGAGCAAGTTTATCTACGTATGCACATGCATACCAAAATAGTAATAATCAATAAAAATAATAGTTCTTGAAAACCCATACCGGAAGCTAATAAGTGCATGCTTCTTTATTCAAACTTCTGTAATTCAGCAGGGATTCCAACATCCCAAGTCATCTCTATTCAGGCATTTTGCATGAAGTCTGAAATCAGAACGAATAAAGACTACACGGGAAGGTGACTGCAGTCCTAAAAGCAATTCATGTCAGGAAGTAGCTGTGTGTAGCTGCTTTGTCATTCCCTCGCTGTCTTCACACCAGAGTGTGAATAGAATGTCCCAGGAACAGCATCATAAGCGTTTCATTTATTTTGATCCCATTCCAAAGCTCCATTGAGAGATTTTTCATCCCCATCCACCCACTCACCCACTCAAAGACAGATTACTGGCTTCGAGTGAGGGCAAGTTCTGACACAGATTTGCATTTGCAGGGCTCTTCACAACACAAGCAAGAACTCAAGGCCTCCCACAGAGTGGCCCCAAAATAGACAATTTTCCATGGTCCATTGGAAAACTGGCATTTATCAGTGGGGGAGCTTATCTGTTATGTAAGAGTACATTCTGGAGATAGTTTTTCAACTCTGCACAGATCCAGTGTTACGGCCCAAATCCCAGGTCTTTCTCTGGTGTCTGGAGTAAAGTATCAGTCTGTGTTCTGGAGCTGGTTTGATCATGGCTGATTTACTGTGGTGTTTGCTCTGTGCACTTGAAGACAGTCAGCTGGTATAGTTCATCCACTCTTCCAGTTTCTGTCTTTGGAAGTCAGCAGATGGTACATTTCACTTTGCATGCTAGTTTAAGTCAGTTGTGTTTAAGCACCTCTAGCCACTGTCTGGATGAGGTGTCAGTATCTGTCCTAGATTTCTTTCTGTTGCTGTGATAAACACCACGACCAAAAGCAACTTAAGGGAGGAAAGGGTTTATTTCAGAAGACACTTCCAAGTTAGAATTCAGTCTGTGTTCTGGAGCTGGTTTGATCATGGCTGATTTACTGTGGTGTTTGCTCTGTGCACTTGAAGACAGTCAGCTGGTATAGTTCATCCACTCTTCCAGTTTCTGTCTTTGGAAGTCAGCAGATGGTACATTTCACTTTGCATGCTAGTTTAAGTCAGTTGTGTTTAAGCACCTCTAGCCACTGTCTGGATGAGGTGTCAGTATCTGTCCTAGATTTCTTTCTGTTGCTGTGATAAACACCATGACCAAAAGCAACTTAAGGGAGGAAAGGGTTTATTTCAGACGACACTTCCAAGTTAGAATTTATCACTGAGGGAAGTCAGGGCAGGAACTCAAGCAGGTGACCAAAGGCAGGAGCCATGGAGGAGCACTGCTTGCTGGCTTGATCTCTGACTTCTCACTCTTAGGCTCTATTCTAGCCTAAAAAATAAAATGATGGCTAAATTTGTTTTCTCTCCCTATCTAGAAGCCTTTGAGAGGCAACCGACACTGATTCTAGCCACTCCAACAGCTATCAAAATGCCTGAAAACAAATCCTGAGTCCAACGTTCTCAAGTTCAGCCCTGGCAGAAGAGAAAAAAAAAAAAAAAATGAAGAATGAGCTATTACCTTGGTGCTAACCTTTGCTCCTTGCCTCTTCAGATATTTTCAGGACCAAATCCAAAAACTAACTTACCAATTTTAATCAGTTGTTACTTTCCTTCCCTCCACATGTACACAAGCACCTGTCAACCATCAAGGACCCTGTTGAGATGCATGAAGAGGGACCCCCCCCTGTCTGACCAACAGCTAATCCAGCCCCCTCCCACATCGACCCTGCCAGCAGGAAGTAGCAAGACGACAACGGCAGAAGCCTCCCTTTTTAAAAGACCCCAGCTCAAGACCCGGGCAGACATTTTCCCTGCCCGGAAGGGAATCTGTCCCATGTGTTCCTTTGCTAATAAACCCTATTTTGATGGAGTTTTAGCTGTGTCTTGGTGCCTCATCATCCATTCGCTCATTCTCCGCCAACTTTTTACCTATCAATGCTTATCTAGTTTTCTCATACAGCCCAGGATCAGCTGTCTAGGGCTGATGTTGTCTACAGTGGGCTGGGCCTTCCTGTACCAATTAATAATCAAGACAATCCCCACATGCATACCCATAGGCTGATCTGATCTTGGCAATTTCTCAGCTGAAACTTTCTTCTCGATGAGTCTAGGCTATGTCAAGTTGACAAATACAGCAAACTAGGACAGCATCCAAGTTGGCAGGAAAGTTCAGGCATGGTTCTTCCCACCATTCCATGATTTATCCCTTAGAACAGAAGCCTCCTGCTGTTCTCAATGAGAACAAAAGAATAAGAGCAATTTGACCGGGAAAGAATGGTACCAAGCTTCTCTCAGTGTTCTAGAATTGTCTTGTCCAATGCAGTAGCCACATTGGCTTTTTATGATTCCATTCATATGGAATGTGCAGACTAGGAAAAACCATAGAGACAGAAAGTAAACTGGTGGCTGCCAGCATCTGGGAAAAGAAGGAACTAGCGTGTGACTGTTAATGGGTATTGTGATGGTTAATTTTCATTGTCAACCGTAGTGGATTTGGAATCCACACCTCAGGGCCTGTCCTCTTCAAGGGTCTTTCCAGAGAGGTTTAACTGAGGAGGGAAAACCCACCCTAAATGTGGGTGGCATCATCTCTTGGGCTGATGTCCCATTCAGAATCAAAGGAGGAAGTCAGCTAAGCACTAGCATTCATCTCTCTCTGCTTCCTGAGCACCGACATGGTGGGACTAACTGCCGTCTACTCACAATACCACAGAGTTGCCATGCCTTCCCTGTCTGAGGGACCCTGCCCCTCTCAAATTGTAAGCCAAAAAATAAACTTTTCGTTCTTTAAGCTGATTTTTCAAGAAAAGTAGCTAATACAGGGGCTGGAGAGATGGCTTAGTGGATAAGATCACTGACTGTTCTTGCAGAAGACCTGGGTTCGAATCCCAGTACCCACATGGAAGCTAACAACTGTCCATAATTCCAGTTCCAGAGGATCTGACAGTCTCTTCTGTCCTCTGCAGACATTGCACCTACATGTAGGCAATTACATGCATACACATAAAAAAACTAAAACTAATAAATAAAATATTTTTTAAAAGTAGCTAATATAGGCCTGGAGTTTCTTAGGGGGCTGATGAAATGTTTGAAGATTAGCAATGGCACTAAAGGGAACTAAATTTGTATTCTTTTTTATTCTACATGTGTTTGTGTCTGTATGTGCACATATGTGTGTAGGTTTACATGCACAAATGTATATGTGGAGGCCAGTGGTTGATATCAAGTTTCTTATTCTACCTCTCTACCTTAATTTAATTTTGTTTTTTTGGTCTTTTTGAGACAAAGTCTCTCTGTTGCCCCAGCTAGTCTGGAACTCACTATGTAGACTGAGTTGGCCTCAATCTCACAGAGATCTGCTTGCCTCTGCCTTCTGAGTGCTGGTGGGATTAAAGGCATGCACCACCATGGCCAGCACCATAAACCTTATTTTTTGAGACGGTGTCTTTTACTGAATTTGGAGCTCACTGACTTGGATCAATTGGCTGGCCAGCAAACTGCCAAACCCCAGGGATCCTTCTGTCTCTCCCCAATGCTGGGATTAAAGGCACCCACCACTATACCCACCTTTTTGCATGGGTTCTTGGGATTGAATTTAGGTCCTCATGCTTGTATGGCAAGCTCTTTACCCGCTGAGCCATCTCCCCAGCCCCTTGATTTGTAATTCCTAAAACATAAATTTATAGCATGTAAATTATATCTCAATTAAAAATGTTTATCTGGGGTTTCCAAGATGGCTCAGTGGGTAGAGGTGCCTGCCACCAAGCCTGACAACCTGAGTTCTCTCCCTACAGCTCACATGGCTGAAGGACAGAACTGATTCCCACAAGTTTTCTCCTTATTGATGATGGCACCATAACACATGCACACCTCCTCACACAAACACAATAAATAAATGCTGATTTTTTTAAAAAAGCTTCTTTGAAGGAAAAACAAACAACAACATGTCATGCAAAAAATTCTAGCTCTTTGGAATCACTGAAAATTTAACTAGTTTTCTTCCCCTATCAGTTACTTTTCTCAGTTTCTATAAATGTCTTGCAATGGGATCTACTCAGAACATGAACAAAACACACCAGTAAATGGAAGCCAAGAACCTTGAGCTCTGTCTGGCTTTCTGGCTTACATTGCAGCCAGATATATGACCAGAGACTGGTGCAGCGTACATAATGAAGTCATGTGACTCCTGTCCCCTAGTATGGACAAAGGTTGGAGTTCAGGTGGGCCTGGCATGAGGTCTTCATTCCTCTTATGCTGGTGACAGAAATGCTCCTTTAACCTGCTGCCATCAGGAGAGGAGCAAATGTTAATATTACCAGTGCTCAGGATGCATTTTAAAAATGGTGTTTAAAGTCAGTGCTTTAATTTCACCTAAAAGAACAGATTCAAAGGTACTTTATAATGAAAACTGTTAGAATTTATTTTTTTTTAATTCCCTCTTCTTCCATGTTACTTTTTATTGTGGTAATATAAACTAAAATTTACCATTTTAATCATTTTAGAGTTTTTCATTTTCCCCTTTTGAAACCCTGGCATCCACCCAACACTAAACTTCGGCTTCCCCTGACCGCTGCCTCCTTTCCACTTCTGCGAACTTTACTGCTCTAGCACCTCACACAGTGTGTGTCCTTCTGTGACTGGGTTTTTTTCACTCAGCATAAAATACCATTTTCAAGTTTAATTAACACTGTTTGTAGCATGTGTCAGTATCTCTCTCTTTCTAAGTGTGGCTTATTTTGCTTAACATGTTGCTCTCTAGGTCCACCCATTTTTCTGCAAATAACAGTTTCTTTGTGATTGAGTAGTACTCTGCTGTGTGTACACATCATATTATCTTTATCCATATATACTCCATCTCTTGCTATTATTAGTAGTGCTTCAATAAACATAGCTGAAAATATATCCTTTGTGTTCTGACTTCATTTTCTTCAGATAAATATCCAGGACTAGTATATCTGAATCATATGATAAATCTATTTTTTAACTTTTTTTTGAATTGTTCATTCAGAACATCTTAATCATCTTTGTACCTCCTTCCCATTGGCATCCTCTCATAGGATTTCATGCATGATAGATCTGTTTTTAAGGGTTTTGTGCATATGTGTGCATGTGCGTGTGTGTGTGTGTGTGTGTGTGTGTGTGTGTGTGTTTAGGCCAGAGGACAAACTCAGGTGTCATCATCAATTCTTTTCCATCTTATTTTTGTGAAACTGGGTCTCTCATTGAACCTGGAGTTCAACGACTTGGCTAAACTGTCTATCAAATGCCAGGGCCTGTCTCTGCTTCCCCATGAGGCAGTACTGCAAGTACTTGCTGACCACATTCAGCTTTTTATGTGGATTTTGGGCATCAGAACTCAGAGAAATGCTAGCTTTGTGAAATGATCTTGGAAGGGTCCCCTCACTTTCTATTTTATGGACTAGTTTGAGGAGCGTTGCTAATAGTCCTTTAAATGCCTGTTGAAATCCAGCAGTGGATCTAGCCTGTCCTGGCTGTTATTTTATGCTTTTGAGATTTTTATTATTGCTTCAACTTTCATTGCTTGTTATTGGTCTATCTAGGGTTTAAAAAATTCTATCAGTTCAGTTCTGTAGGTCATGGCCAGAAATTTGTCCATTTTCTTATAGGTTTTCTAATTAATTGACATAGAGTTTTTCAAAATATTCCCTAATGATACTATGAATTTCAGTGGTATCTATTATAGTATCCCATTTTTTCTTCTGTAATTTCATTTGCATCTTTTCTCTTTTTCTTTGGGATAGGTTAACGAAGGTTTGTCAATTTTGTTTATCTTTTCAAAGAACTAACTCTGTTTCATTGATCCTTCATATTCTATTTCATTTATTTTTCCTCTAATTTCTATTTTAAAGTTTTTAAAATGTTTAATTATGTATGTATAATACATGTATGTGTGTTGGGGGTGGTTTGTGCATATGACTTCAGTGTCTTCAAAGTCCAAACATTGTATCCCCTGGAGTTGGAGTTACAGGTGGTTGTGAGCTGCCTGACGTGGGTGCTGGGAATCAAATTCAGATCATCTACAAGAGCAGGAAGCACTCTCATTTTTGCCATAGTAAGTTATTTAATATTTTTTAAATGATTTGAGACAGAAAGGTGTTTAATAATACTTAAAGTTACAGAGCAACATGCACAAGTCTGCTAAGAGTTCATAAACTTCATAAATAAGCACACTGTCTCTAGACTAATTCTTCTTTTGCGTCTTAATTTTTTTTATTTTAAAATTTTGTGTTAGCATTTAAAAAAATAACATGATTACACTGATAAACTTTGTATAGGTTGGAGAATTTGGAAAGGGAGTGGCAAACTCACAATATAGGAGAACTGATAAAGGTCACAGTATTGCTTAAACTTCGTAGTGCAGTTTTGCAAGTAAAAAATACTCAAAAATTATAATAGACATATAGAATTGTGAATTTGCATTCTTAAATACAATTACATATTTTTAGTTTGAGAATTATATCAATTTAGTTATTAGGGTTAAGAAACTTTATTGAGAATTTTGATGTGTTTTGATCAAATCCACACCCACCCCCTCCCCTCCAACACCTCCCATATCACCCCATCACTTTTTTTCTGACAACTTCATGTTTCATTTATTTATTTTTATGCTCACCCTTCCTTCCTTCCTTCCTTCCTTCCTTCCTTCCTTCCTTCCTTCCTTCTTTCTTGTACTAGAGATTGAACACAGGGCCTTGCACACAGAGGGAACCATTCTACACTTGTGTTATATATAGAACAGTTAATCAAAAGAGGTCTAAGAAAGCAGCACTACAGCACCAAAATAACAGTCATGGGGAAGTGGGTAAGAAGCCCCAACCCTACCTGATGAGTTATATTTGGGAGAGTATAAGTCAGTCTCATTTAAGGGTGAGACTCTTGGTAGGTTGACCAGACTCCAGTGGCTGGACCTACTCCAAAGGACATCTGGGGACACAAGTTTGCGTCTTTCCAGACACACACACACACACACACACACACACACACACACACACACAAATTGGGCAGGGAGCAATAAGGTGATGCGGATAGGGGAGGGGATCTGAAGCTGCAAAGATTCAATAAAAAGGCAGAAAGAAGACTTAGAATTTTATCTCACATTATATTTAAAAAGAAGCATAGTATTTAAAGAACAAAAATATAGGACTACATCTTCATGTCTCTGGGTCAGTAAAGAGTTTTGTCAGACAGGATACTGGAAGTGCAAGCCATAATACTAAAAATTGGTGAGTTGGACTCATTTAAAATTAAAACCTTAAAAAATGACTCTAGGAAGATAAAAGGATAAGCAAGAAACTGAGAGAAATGTTTTCAAATCAATTTTCTGATTGTAA